>NC_090408.1:32633813-32946768 GCF_036365525.1 Heterodontus francisci | reverse complement strand
CTTCATCTTCATCTTCTTCATCTTCATCTTCATCTTCATCTTCTTCTTCCTCATCTTCATCTTCTTACTCATCTTCATCTTCTTCCTCATCTTCACCTTCTTCTTCCTCATCTTCATCTTCCTCATCTTCTTCTTCCTCATCTTCTTCTTCCTCATCTTCCTACTCCTACTCCTACTCCTCCTTCTTCTTCCTCTCGAGAGACAATGGGTAAGCGCTTGGAGGTGGTCAGTGGTTTGTGAATCAGCACCTCGAGTGGCTATCAAGGCCAATTCTAGAGTGATAGACTCTTCCACAGATGCTGCAGATAAAATTGGTTGTCAGGGCTGTTACACAGTTGGCTCTCTCCTTGCGCTTCTGTCTTTTGTCCTGCCAACTGCTAAGTCTTTTCGACTCGCCACACTTTAGCCCCGCCTTTATGGTTGCCTGCCAGCTCTGGCGATCGCTGGCAACTGACTCCCACGACTTGTGATCATTGTCACAGGAATTTATGTCGCGTTTGCAGACGTCTTTAAAGCGGAGACATGGACGGCAGGTGGGTCTGGTACGAGTGACGAGCTCGCTGTACAATGTGTCCTTCGGGATCCTGCCATCTTCCATGCAGCTCACATGGCCAAGCCATCTCAGGCGCTGCTGGCTTAGTAGGGTGTATATGCTGGGTTTGTTGGCCGCCTCGAGGACTTCTGTGTTGGAGATATGTGTAGGATTCTCCGGAGGCAGCGAAGATGGAATGAATTGAGACGTCGCTCTTGGCTGACGTACGTTGTCCAGGTCTCACTGCCGTAGAGCAAGGTACTGAGGACACAGACTTGATACACTTGGACTTGTGTTAGTGTGCCATTTTCCCACACTCTCTTGGCCAGTCTGGGCATAGCAGAGGAAGCCTTTCCCATGCGCTTGTTTAATTCTGCATCGAGAGACAGGTTACTGGTGATAGTTGAGCCTAGGTAGGTGAACTCTTGAACCACTTCCAGAGTGTGGTCACCGATATTGATGGATGGGGCATTTCTGACGTCCTGTCCCATGATGTTCATTTTCTTGAGGCTGATGGTTAGGTCAAATTCATTGCAGGCAGCCACAAATCTGTCAATGAGTCTCTGCAGACACTCTTCAGTGTGAGATGTTAATGCAGCATTGTCAGCAAAGAGGAGTTCCCTGATGAGGACTTTTCGTACTTTGGTGTTTGCTTTTAGACGGGCAAGGTTGAACAACCTGCCACCTGATCTTGTGTGGAGGAAAATTCCTTCTTCTGAAGACTTGAACACATGTGAGAGCAGCAGTGAGAAGAAGATCCCAAACAGTGTAGGTGCGAGAACACAGCCCTGTTTCACACCACTCAGGATAGGAAAGGGGTCTGATGAGGCGCCGCTATGCTAAATTGTGCGTTTCATATTGTCATGGAATGAGGTGATGATACTTAGTAGCTTTGGTGGGCATCCAATCCTTTCTAGTAGTTTGAAGAGACCACGTCTGCTGACGAGGTCAAAGGCTTTGGTGAGATCAATGAAAGCAACGTAGAGGGGCATCTGTTTTCCTGTAGCTGGCGAAGGCCGAACAGCATGTCAATGGTGGATCTCTTTGCTCGAAAGCTACACTGGTGCTCAATATATTGGGTAACATTTGAGGAACAGCTTCCTGGTTGAAGTACCTGAGGACACATGATGCTTGTGAAACCTACATTTCAGATAATCATCAGGATATGGAGTAGGGGGGACAAAAATTGAGAAAAACATTAAGCAGAGGGCAGGAATAGCTCCGTGCAGATCTGCCACGGGCAAATCATGGCTCTTTGATATTAATGGGTGCTATCACAATACATCAATATGCTACAATACCAATCAAAGCAACCTAGTCTTAACAAAGTTGCGACACAGAGGCCCATTGTACCTTTGCTCGCTCTTCGAAAGAGCTAGCCACCTAGTTTCATTTCCCTGATCTACATCTAAGCATAACCTCCAAATCATCTTCATTGTTTTAAATATATATTTCTCAAAAGCTTTATTCCGGTATGTGTAGTAATCAGGTTCCATCCACTGGTCCAGGTCAGTAAGATAAACCTAAACCGGCTATGGAAAAGTCTGACAACCCAGGGAGCAGTAACAGTCATTCTTTTCCTCTGTCAGTCTTTCTAAATACAGTCGCTGCTCATCCAGTCTTGAATGGGACAATCTGGTTTTTGAGTAAAGTTTCAAAGGTGTAAACTAGGCATAAAGGAATTTTACTTCCTCTGGTCGCCCAGTAGTTGATATGTTAAAATAAACAGGTCAGCGTCTGTATTAAAACAGCCCACACAGGAGTTTAACATGAAAACATTAACTGGTGCACTGAGGATATAAAACCTGCCAAGGTCCTCTTTCTAAAATAGAAATCCATGTTTTCCACTTTCTGTGGCTGCTCATATAGAGCCATTACTTATCCAGATTTACTCCTGTCAGTAATGTTTACCCATGTTAGGAAGGTTCATCCAAGTTAAGCTTTATTCATGTCAGCAAGATTTATTGCTGTTAGTATAGGTTATCCTTGTGAATAAGGCTAATCTCTATCAGTAGGTTTACCTGTGTTAGTAAGGCTTATTCTATTAGTGAGGTTTATTCTTGTTAATAAGATTTATCTCTGTTATGAAGGCTTACGCATGAGTTAATAAAATATATCCTCATTCATAAGTTTTATCCCTGTTAGTAAGGTGCCCTGCTCATCTCCCAGTTTGATTTTAGACTCATGAAAACCAAGTAAGAATGGGGGGGAGAAATTTGACCCATGCAAAGTTGGAGCCACATTAGGCTTTGGGCCTTATTTAAATGCTGTCAGAAAGCTGCGAGTGCCAAATGGGCACGCCACTGCTGCTCAACCGGCAGCAGGGCAGGAAATCAGTCTACCTATTTGCTGAGTTGACTAGCAGGTCAAGTTTAAGTTTGGGGGGTGCAGGATGTGGGAAGGTGATTGCTGGGTGTGGGATTGCTTGAACAAGCCAAGGCTGCAGTTCTTTAGTGGGTCGAGGAGTAGGATTTCTGCATCCAGTTCAAGACCTGGTATAACTAGGCAAAGTGTGCATGGTGTTCATGTGTTCCTAACTTTCTACAGCTAGTGCAGAACCCTGATTTACACATTTAAGGTGCCAACCACCTGTTTCAGGTGGGCACCTGGATGACTTAATGTCACCCAAGCCAATACTGTGTCTGGTGCAGATAGGACGCGAAAGATTGCAACACCAAATTTGGAAGCTTAACCCTGATTTTCGGCTGGAACGGTGAGTAGCATTGAGTTGAATTTCTTCCCCAATACTCATGAGCAATCAGGAAAACAAGATGTCGGAGTAATTCCCTGAAATGGATGTCTAACCATAGTTAATAGGGTAAGTGTCCTGCATACAATCTTGCATCGGAGATAACTGGATGCATTATTCCTCCAAATGGTTACCAGTTGTTTAGACCATGACCGTGGTACTCCATCCTTTGGTAGTAAGTAATGGTTGTGATCCCAGTAATAGGCATAAAAGGTTTTTTTCTGCGGTCAGGAACCCTGATGCAATAACTCAGCTTTGCATTTTAAACATCAACAGGTAGCTTGTGCCTTCTGCTGCCTCAGCATTATTTGTGCTACTGACTGGTACTTACTGTAAAATTGATTTTGACAGAATTCCAAATACAAATCTGTGGAGTTTTTCTGAGCCTTCTTTTTATTATTAATTTAAACTTTTTAAACAAACATTAAAAAAATTCCTTCCATTTAGAACTACTTTCTAGCCCCAATCTCACAAGAAGATTTGTATCACCTGCATCATTTTTCTCAGTTTGATCTATGACCATGTGCTGGTAATCAAGCAAAATCTTGACATGAAATGGAAATATTGAAGATAAGTTGCGAAGTGGACCTGCACTGGCCTCTCAGCTCCAGGATTTAAGTTCAAATTCAGCCCAGACAGAGGGGGCGAGGCCCAGCTGTAAGTGTAAAGCTCCAGTTTGAAATGGGTTTGGGGCCATCTTCGAGGCAAGATTCAAAATAAAATGATGATTTGGAGCTCCATTTCTTGAAGGTCTTCTTCTTCTTGTCGTGTCACCACACTTTCCCTCGCCACAGCTTCAATATGGTACCAAACTGCATGGACCAGTGAGTTGCCCAATTTATCCCCGGTCCCTTCTGAGTAAGATCTTCTCAGTCAGGGTACTGCCATTGTATGCATTGTAATTGACCTGGGCTCAGTTGGGCAAAATCAGTCAGGGTTCATGGTCACTATCTCGTGATTCCAACTGGGAGGTTTGTGTATCTGTCAGGTAAGGACAGCATCTGATGAGAAAAAATTTGCAGGGCTTTGGGGAAAGGGGAGAATAATGGGACTAGCTGAGCTGCTCTTGCAGAGAGCTGGCATAGACACGATGGGCTGAATGGCCTCTTTCTGTGCTGTTAACATTCTATGATTGGATATGATGACCCCCACAAGTGAATAAACTGCTGACGCTCAAGGTGCAGCTCTTGACAAGTATCCTGAAGCACGGATGGGGTATATTGGCATTTCAGGCATGCTCTGCCCACAATCATTGGTATTGAGCATCAGTATTTCCAATACACACTCCCAATGGGTGAGGCTCTCTACTAGAAGCTTGAAGTCAGAATGTTACATCTTTCCTCTCTAGCTCAGATACAAAGAATGGCCACTTGTATAAGTTACCAACGGTCACGCATACCCATAGAACCTGGATACCAAGCAGAGTTAAATGCCTCTGGGGTGGGAGAGAACTGAGGTGGGGGAAGGGATGTGAGTGGGGGGATATTTGCCACAGGTAAAGTTTTTCTTTCTCCGTTAAGATTTTTTACTGCCTCACATTCTTTCTCCTTCTCAATTTGATAAAATGAAGATGGCATAAAATGACAGAGTGAAATTGTTGAAGTTTAAACGCGATCTGATTCTTGTAGACTGATTAGGACCGTCATTGCATCACCGCCAACAGAGCCCGCTGTATCCAGGGGAGTCTGTGTGGTGTCTGATTTGATTCGAGCTGATGGTAAATGGGCTCCCCGGGATTTGATTTGATTTGTACTTTGCAAATAATCAAGGTTATTGTGAGAAATCAGCAGGGTTGCAATTCAGAAAAGAGGCAATTGCTGACTCGCCAATGAAATCATTCTGCCCATCTGTGAATTTGTTATTATGTTTGCAGCATGTGGGGCAGGAAGGACTGAGCAAGAACATGGGCAATATCAGAAGGGAGTCCAAATACTTAAATTAAGATTAAGTAATTGGAAAGAACATTCTACAAAATTGTAACACCGAATATAGCAAACAATAAAATGGATTAATAAAAGGACTTGATATAGCATTCCGTTCAAGGGTATAATTGCAAAATTCTGCTTTAAATATTTACACACAGTTTAAAATCTTGTCACATAGCCAGGAGCAGTTTTATTGCAATTTATACAAAGTCAATAAAAAATATTACAGAAAAATATCTCTTAATTTCCTGAAAGTATTGTTGCTCCCAAGTTGTGCTTCTCTTTTCATTGAACTCGGAGACTGCCAGGAAATTGGCTGTTGAGGGAAGTTGGTGTGGGTCAGTGGATGGACCAGTGGGTTGGCACACTGCTTTTATGACTTGACGGGGCAGTGTGGAGGGAGTTTTACTTTGCGTTGAACATAAGCTGCGCCTGAGATGGGAGCACTTGATAATTGAAGCTGCACGCAGCAAGTAGAATGATACTCCATTTCCAGCGTCGGCATCCTTGCCTCGGTAATTGCAAGAAATGACAATGGGTCATTTTTATATTGAGATCTAGATCCTTTTGTCTATTGGTGATATTAGCCTCACAGCAGGCAAAAAGCTACAAAGGTTTATATTACTTCCGCAACATTTTAAAAAAGTAATTAAAAAGGCGAGAAAAAGGGTCAGTTTCCTCCAGAGTACACCTGTTTACACATCCATTTCAAAACAGTCACGGGGGCTGAAATTAGTCTACGCCTGCAGTGTACAATGAATATTTCACTGCGCTAGTTTTGATTTTCTGCTGGCTTGGAAAATATTGCCAAGATTTTTTATTTCAAACCAAATAAAAGCGACAGTGAGACCAGGAAACGAGTTTCCAAAAAGTGTTCTGTGAACTTCAGTGGAAAGAAGATGGTGAACAATCAGCTGCCAATTCACTACGAGCCATTTTGCACTCTTGGCGTAGACCAATTTCACACCCACAAACTTTGCTACTGAATTAAAGCTTTGAAAATGTTTGTGAAAATACATGTAACCGCATCCTCATGAGCTTAAGAGTACTGGTGCTTTCTCTTTCCGTTGCCACCCCCCTTCTCTCCTGAAGGAATTAACTTTTGATTTGGTGTGGTTCCATGAATGCCAGCTGCCGTCTGGTACTCCAGCCAAATGGTCATTCTTTGCATGTGAGCCCAGGCGGCGAGCGTTGCCAGACTATTAAACCACTAGTGGGCATCATGGTCAATCTTGGACCTGTAACTAACAAATAACCACATGCTTGTTCTTTTCAGAAGGGGACATTCGGTAGTAATCAGGAGCAGGAACTTTGTTTGCTCACACAGGACACCCCCCGCCCCCCCACTGCAACCTCTTTGGGGATTTCAATACAGGCCCCTCCCTGTGGACCCCTCGTTGTGGGCTACTCACAATTACATAGAATTTATGGCACAGAAACAGGCTGTTCAGCCCAAGTGGTCCATGCCAGTGTTTATGCTCCACAAGAGTCTTCTCCCACCCTACTTCATCTCACCCTATCAGCATATCCTTCTATTCCTTTCTCCCTTGTGCTTGTCCAGCTTCCCCTTAAATACATTTATGCTAATTGCCTCAACTACTCCTTCTGGTAGCAAGTTCCACTTTCTAACCACTCTCTGGGTAAAAAGGATTCTTTATGAAATAATTACACGAGTCTTACATGCTTTGGTGAAATTCAATGCTGCTAATGGGTGATTGGTTACATCAGAACAAGGAGAGTTCTGAAGCACCCTATATGGTGCAGCCTTACTGAAATGCAACATTTGAGAACACCACAAACAGTTCAAAAAATATACACACATCCCATCAGTGTGAGTTATTTATACAGAACATTCAACACCTATTTAAAAAGTTCTTCGGTCTGAAGGCTGTCAGTACGAGGGGATCAGTGGCCTCTTGGTTGTGTTTGTGATGTGTGTCTGGGTTGACTCTCTTATATAAGCTCCCTCCGCTCTTATCAAACTGATGCAATCTAGTCTCTTTAATGACAACTGCCTGCATTGCCATTGTAATCACAGTTTACAGCTCCTGGCACACAGCTTGCTACTGCTCTACTGCCTGGGAGGGACCATTAGTCATTACATTCATTACCCTGCTATCCCAGTGAAGATGCTGGTTTTGTTAGTCCCACTGTAGTGTCTTAAATCAAAGGAGTGTTGAAACTGTTCAGATGCGTTTGGCTCCTGACTGTCTGATTGCTTGCATCAAAGGCACAAGCTTTAACCCTGAACTTACTTGCAAAGTAAAACATTCACCCTTTACCGCCAAAGACAGAGTGAATCCTCCTGAGGCTGAAAGGCATTCAATGCCTTCAAAAGACAATTCTCTCTTTGCAGATTTAATGGAGGTATCAACCTCTTTGTAATAAATGGGCTAATGCCACCATTAAACTCACCAACAATGGCAAGTTGTAAGAATGCATTAAGCATTTGTCCTCTAAGGGTCAGTTAGAGCCTCCAGTTGTTCCTCCTGCCCAATTCGCTCCCCGCTGCTAAAGGCGCTGATCCTTGCTGGGGTACAATTTTCACAGGTGTTCATCACTCTCTGACTCCTCACCCATGTGATGATTCTTCAGGTGTGACGTTAGATGGTCTGCACTATATTCAATTATGAGGGGCATCACTGCCATCCCAAACTTTTCCTTACTCAATGTCTACACACGCATACTTTACAGCAGTCTGCTCCAATACATTCGGTACACTGTGGCTAGTTAGCAATCTTGATGTGGTTAATTGCATTTTTAATTACTGAATAAAAACAGAGTAATAGATACGGTCGCCAGGCATGTGATCAAAGTACTCTACTCACATGGCATCTCACTTTAACCTGTTTGTGCAGTTGTTGGTAAAATGGTATGAAAAGCAGAGCATGCAAGTGTTTTTTTAAACATTGTATTTGCTTTACTTCCTTGGTCATTGTCGAGAAGGAGCTGCATCTGGACGGAGAGCAGGGATGGAGGAGAAGTCTGGATGGAGAGAAGGAAAGGGTCTGGAAGGAGAGCAGAGGTAGGGGACAAGCCAGTTGTAACTTCCTGCTCCCGCAGATCTTCTAAATTAGCACACCCAGGCTCAAACAGAGAACTTTCCTGATGTCCTAACCAACACACATTTCTCAACTGATATAACTGGCAATTCCTTTCTTTGCTGTTTGTGTGATCTTGCTATGCACAAATTGGCTGCTACGTTTACCTACAAAATAACAGTGACTCCTGCTTCAATTAATTGCACACCACACTCTGGGACATCCCAAGCATGTGAAAGCTGCGATATAAATTCTAGCCTTTCATTTCTTGCTTGGCATGGCGTGGTACTGTACTGGGCAGTCCACCAAACGTGCTTCAGTAAGCCATGTTTTTCAAACTTGATTGCAGCACGATGGCAGAATAACACTTACCGTTGTGGAGAGCTCAGAAGCACCTTTATCTGCCGCCAGCCTGGCTTTACAATGGCACTTTTGGATCGGGCGAATATTCATTAGCCTTTGAGCAGAATGAGAAACTCGAGGGTCTGTTTGAAAACAAAATAAGTGAAAAAGGAATTGAAAGGGTATTTGCATGTATAGAGGCACAGACTGGAATGGTAAGTTTAAGTTGCAACAGTCAAATAACTGGAGCTTATTTACATGATATTCTAAAACCTTTTTTTCTTTTGATGCCAAAGAACATAAAAGCCAAGCTTGAAGTCTGTGAGCAGGATTAGATTGTAGTTACAAGAGGCTGATGAATCTTCACTGCAGTCTAAAGGCGAGGCACCTTCAAAAGGGCAAAAACAAGAGGCACAGTGCCATAAATATGAGATCAGACCATAAGTGTGTCTGTGCTGTTCCAACTGTGCAACCACAGCACAACAGAATCCAGTCCTCCCTCTGTAATAAACTGTGGTACCAGTCCAATGTAGTGAGGTGCAAACTTCACCGGCCAAATAAAATGACAGCTGTACAAGTACCTGCCAAGGAAATGAACTGATTTTCGTCCTCCTGTCTACATTTTAAGCTTCTGAACAGATACACTTGTGAACACTCTTCTCTCCACTCCTCTTCCATGTCTGATTTGCCTTGTAACATGCCCTGAACCGCTTTGCTATGATGGAAGTTATACAAGTGCAAGTTATTGGTTGCCTGCATGCATGTGTATTGTGCATGTCTGTTTGTGCGTGCATGTATGCATCATTTACTTGTGCAAACGTGCATTTCTGCATGCTTTTGTGCAGGTGTACATATAGGTGTGCTTGGGGGTGTATGTGTTTGTTTATGCTTGCATATCCACATATTTACCCATTGAAGGCCAAAATAATGGGGCTAATAAGAAGGATGGGCGACCACCAAAATACTTGCTGGCAGAGTAAGTTAGATCCTGTCCTTCCACCTCTGGGACTAGATTGCAATTCAACAAAAACAGATGGGATACAAGTTTTCTCTGTCTACTGGCTCTAAAGACCCAAACATAAATGAGTTTTGGGCCATCTCAGACCAGTTCTGAATGTAGCTCAGCCTTCAGTTCCCTGTCCTGGAGAGGGCCCTTGCTGGTGTTCTTCTGTAATATGCATTTTTCTGAATTTTACAATGATCAGTAAATTCATGTAATCTGAGAAACAAATCTCAATATTAAGGAATGTAACCCTGATTTCCAAATATCTTACAAAAGTCACTGATTATTAGTGCAAATTGTTGAGGTTCCAGAGAAAAAGAGAGTTGCATTTATATAGAACCTTTCTTGACCACCAGATGTCTCAAAGAGTTTTACAGCTAATGAAGTACTTTTGAAATGTAGTCACCCTTGACATCAAGGCAGCACTTGACTGAGTATAGCATCAAGGAGCCCTAGCAAAACTGGAGTCAATGTGAATCAGGAAGAAAATTCTCCACTGGTTGGAGTCATACCTAGCGCAAAGGAAGATGGTTGTGGTTGTTGGAGGTCAATCATCTCAGTCCCAAGACATCACTGCAGGAGTTCCTCAAAGTAGTGTCCTACGCCTAACTATCTTCAGCTGCTTCATCAATGACCTTCCCTCCATCATAAGGCCAGAAGAGGGGATGTTTGCTGATGATTACAACAATGTTCAGCACCATTCGCAACTCCTCAGATACTGAAGCAGTCTGTGTAGAAATGCAGCAAGACCTGGACAATATCCAGGCTTGGGCTGGTAAGTGGCAAGTAACATTCACACCACACAAGTGCCAGCCAATGACCATCTCAAACGAGAGAGAATCTAACCATCTCCCCTTGACATTCAATGACATTACCATCGCTGAATCCCCCACTATCAACATCCCAGGGGCTACCATTGACCAGAAACAGAACTGGAGTAGCCATATAAATACCGTGGCTACAACAGCAGGTCAGAGGCTAGGAATCCTGAGGCGAGTAACTCACCTCCTGACTCCCCAAAGCCTGTCCACCATCTACAAGGCACAAATCAGGGGTGTGATGGAATACTCCACTTGCCTGGATGGGTGCAGTTCCAATAACACTCAAGAAGCTCAACACCATCCAGGACAAAGCAACCTGCTTGATTGGCACCCCATCCACAAACATTCACTCCCTCCACCACCGATGCACAGTGGCAGCAGTGTGTACCATCTACAACATGCATTGCAGCAACACACCAAGGCTCCTTAGACAGCACCTTCCAAACCCGTGACCTCTACTAACTAGAAGGAGAAGGGCAGCAAATGTATGGGAACACGACCACCAGCAAGTTCCCCTCCAAACCACACACCATCCTGACTTGGAACTATATCCCCGTTCCTTCACTGTCACTGGATCAAAATCCTGGAACTCCCTTCCTAACAGCACTGTGGGTATACCTACCCTACACGGACTCCAGTGGTTCAAGAAGGCAGCTCACCACCACCTTCTCAAGGGCAATTAGGGATGAGCAATAAATGCTGGCCTGGCCAGCGATGCCCACATCCCATGAATGAATTTTTAAAAAGTAGGAAACACAGCAGCCAACTTGCCTATAGCAAGCCCCCGCAAACAACAATGTGATAATGACCAGATAATATGTTTTTTCTTGATGTTGATTGAGGGACACCAGAGCTAATTCCCTTGATCTTTGAAATGGTACCATGGGATCATCTACATCTACCTGAGAGGGAAGACAGGGCCTCAGTTTAACATCTCATCCAAGAGATAGCAGCTGTAACCATGCAGTACTCCCTCAGTACTGCACTGGAATGTCAGCCTTGATTTCTTAGCTCAACTCCTGCAGTGGGACTTGAACCCAAAACCTTATAACTCAGAAGTGAAAGTGCTACCAACTGAGCCACAGCTGACACTAACAGAACACAAAGAGGGAGTTTTCTCTCCACCTTCCCTGTGCTGTTCCTGATCCTGGATTACTTAATGTTGCAATGTAGTGGGACCTGTACTCTATACCTAAATTGTGTTGAACTTGACCTGGAAGGACTTCATGCTGACATAAAAGTGTTCCAGCCTCCATGAAATAACATCCTCCATGAAACTAAAATTCACCCCAGACAATACATAATCTGTTACTTTTTAGCCGTGATTACTATCTTTTGCCTGTTTTCCCACCCACGCTGGGTTCAGACTGGATCAGACAGTATTGTTTTCAGCTCTGTTCATGGAGGTGGAAACTGGCTTCTGATGCAGATTAGCTTTGACTCATAGTCAGAGCTGAAAATTGTGTGTTTAAAACAACTGACGCTATCATACCTCCAGCATGTTTGAAATACTCATTCTCTTCAACACCCTTGCACAAAAGTGCTGAGGTTATTATCGACAACAGAACCTTGCAAAAGGAAATGGAACACCTTACAAAATAAGACAATCGATAGAGAAATGTAATTGGAGAAGCAAGCCCCCGTGTTAAAGAATATGATGGAAAATTCCAATTTATAAAATTTACAGGTTATTATACTGCACTTTTAATCTTTCCCCCAATATCCCCAAGTTAGGGAAGGCCAAATCAGCTGGGGTTGCTGCTAATGATTACAATCAAGCAACCTGTGGTGGAATGTGAACGTGAGTGGATGTTGGGAGAATGTAGCATTGGATATAGCTGTGTTGCCCTAATGGTCCAATGGCCTGTCAATACTCACTGGGGGTGATTTTGACATTGGGTGATAATGTAAAACAGCTGTCTGTTATACACCTCTCCCTGATATTCATGTCCATTGTCTTCAATGGAATTCGAAAAGTGGGAACGATGTATACGAGCGGTTGATCCGATATCACCTGTTTTTCACATCGCCAAAGTCAAAAGACTCCTCACTCCCAAATTGTGGGGTTAAGCTTGTCAACTGACGGTTCTCTCATGAATCATAGAGTCATAACAGCACAGAAGGAGGCCATTCAGCCCATGAAGTCTGTGCCAGCTCTCTGTAGAGAATCCAATCAGTTCCATTCCCCAGCTCTATCCCTGTAGCCTGGAAGTTTATTTCCCTCAGTTAACCATCAAATTTCCTTTCAAAATCATTCATCATTTCAGCTTCCACCATCTTTGTAGGCAGTGAGTTCTTGGTCATTATATTCACTACATAGAAAAGTTTTTTTCAATTCTTTCATAGGACGTGGGCATTGCTGGCATGGCCAACATTTGTTGCCCATTCCTGATTGCCCTTGACAACTGAGTGGCTTGCTGTGGGTCTGGAGTCACATGTAGGCCAGACCAGGTAAGGATGGCAGATTTCCTTCCCTAAAGGGCATTAATGAACCAGATGGGTTTTTACGACAATCTATGACAGTTTCATGGCACCATTACTGAGATTAGCTTTCAATTCCAGATTTTTTAAAGTAATTAATTGAGTTTATCAAATAATTGAATTTAAATTCCACCAGCTGCTGTGGTAGGATTTGAACCTGTGTCCCCATGGCATTAGCCTGGGCCTCTGGATTACTAGTCCAGTGATATTACCACTATGTAACCACCTCCCCTAACTTTCCTCCCAATGCCCCCTGCATCTCTTGCCCAAAACTTTAAATCTGTGTACCCTAGTCCTTGTACCATTAGCTAATTGGAACAGCTTTTCTTTATTTACTCTATCCAAACATGCCATAATCTTGTTCACCTCTATCAAATCTCCCCTTAATTTCACAAAAACAAAATACTGCAGATTCTGGAAATCTGAAATAAAAAGCGCTTGAAATACTCAGCAGGTCAGGCAGCATCTGTGGAGAGAGAAGGAGAGTTAACATTTCAGGTCTGTGATCTTTCATCAGAACCCCTTAATTTCCTTTGCTCCAAGGAGAATAACCCCAGCTTCTCCAACCGAACATTGTAGCTAAAGTCCCTCATCCCTGGAACCATTCTGGTAAATCTCCTCTGCACCCTCTTAAGGACTCTCACATCCTTCCAAAAGTGTGACCAGAATTGGATGCGATACTCCAGTTGGGGCCTAACTAGAGGTTCATAAAGGTTCAGAAAATATAAATAAATAAATAGATTGGAAACCAAACTCAATACCTCTATTTATGAATCCCAAGATCCCATATGCTTTGTTAAGTCCTTCTTCTTCTTTGGCCTCCTTATCTCGTGAGACAATGGGAAAGCGCCTGGAGGTGGTCAGTGGTGTGTGGAGCAGTGCCTGGATTGGCTATAAAGGCCAATTCTAGAGTGACAGGCTCTTCCACAGGTGCTGCAGAAAAATTTGTTTGTCGGGGCTGTTACACAGTTGGCTCTCCCCTTGCGCTTTTGTCTTTTTTCCTGCCAACTGCTAAGTCTCTTCAACTCGCCACACTTTAGCCCCGCCTTTATGGCTGCCCGCCAGCTCTGGCGAACGCTGGCAACTGACTCCCACGACTTGTGATCAATGTCACAGGACTTCATGTCGCGTTTGCAGACGTCTTTAAAGCGGAGACATGGATGGCCGGTGGGTCTGATACCAGTGGCGAGCTCGCTGTACAATGTGTCTTTGGGGATCCTGCCATCTTCCATGCGGTTCACATGGCCAAGCCACCTCAAGCGCCGCTGACTCAGTAGTGTGTGCAAGCTGGGGTTGTTGGCCGCCTCGAGGACTTCTGTGTTGGAGATACGGTCCTGCCACCTGATGCCAAGTATTCTCCGGAGGCAGCGAAGATGGAATGAATTGAGACGTCGCTCTTGGCTGGCATATGTTGTCCAGGCCTCGCTGCCATTGAGCAAGGTACTGAGGACACAGGCTTGATACACTCGGACTTTTGTGTTCCGTGTCAGTGCGCCATTTTCCCACACCCTCTTGGCCAGTCTGGACATAGCAGTGAAAGCCTTTCCCATGCGCTTGTTGATTTCTGCATCTAGAGACAGGTTACTGGTGATAGTTGAGCCTAGGTAGGTGAACTCTTGAACCACTTCCAGAGCGTGGTCACCAATATTGATGGATGGAGCATTTCTGACATCCTGCCCCATGATGTTCGTTTTCTTGAGGCTGATGGTTAGGCCAAATTCATTGCAGGCAGCCGCAAACCTGTCGATGAGACTCTGCAGGCACTCTTCAGTGTGAGATGTTAAAGCAGCATCGTCAGCAAAGAGGAGTTCCCTGATGAGGACTTTCCGTACTTTGGACTTCGCTCTTAGACGGGCAAGGTTGAACAACCTGCTCCCTGATCTTGTGTGGAGGAAAATTCCTTCTTCAGAAGACTTGATTTTGTTAAGTAGTCTCTCAATATGTCCTGCTACCTTCAAAGATCTATGCACAGAAAACCTCAGGTCCCTCTGTCCCTGTATACCCTTTAGAACAGTACCATTTAGTCTATATTGCCTCTCCCTATCCTTATGTCAAAATGAATCACCTCACATTTCTCTCTATTAAATTCCATCTGCCACTTATCTGCCCATTCTGCTAGCCTGTCTATGTCTTGTTGAAGTTGATAGGTACCATTCCTCACTGCCTGTCACAGCTCCAAGTTTGGTATCATTGGCAAATTTTGAAATTTTACTCTGTATTCCAAGATCCAAGTCATTTATATATATCAAAAAAGCAGTGGTCCTAGCACTGAACCTTGGGGAACACCACTGTCTACCATCCTCCAGTCTGAAAAACAACCATTTACCATGACTCATATGTTCTTATCTTCGTACGACTCACTGTTTTCTGTCCTGAAGCCAATTTTTTATCCAAGCTGACACTGACTCTCCTATTCCATGAACCTCAACTTTGGTTAACCAGCCTTTTATGTGGTATTTTGTCAAAGGCTTTCCTAAAATCCATATAAACACCATCCATTGCTTTCCCTTTCTTAACCTTCTTTGTTATTTTATCAAAATTAACATCAATTAGATTCGTCATGCATGATCTGCCTTTTATAAATCTGTGCTGGCTCTCTCTCCCTAATTAACTCAAACCTCTCCAAGTGCCTGTTGCTTTTTTCCCTGATTATTGTTTCTAAAATCTTACCCACTACAGATGTTAAACTGACTGGCCTGTATTTACAAGGAATGTCCTTTTATTCATTCTTCAATGAGGGTGCCACATTTGCCACTCTCCAGTCTTCTGGCAGCTCCCTTGTATCTATGGAATTGGAAGATTATGGCAAGCCCTTCTGTTAACTCCACTCCACACTTCTATTAGCAACCTGAGATCCAAGCCATCCCGACTAGGTGACTTATTCAATCTAAGCATAGTCAGCCTTTCCAGTACATCCTAACAGTCAATTTTCACCTCATCCATTACCTCCACCATCTCCATGAGAAGAGATTGAGTAGAATGGGCCTATACTCTCTGGAGTTTATAAGAATGAGAGGTGATCTCGTTGAAACATATATTCTGAGAGGGCTTGACAGGGTAGACGCTGAGAGTCTGTTTGCATTGGGAGGAGAGTCTAAAACTGGAGGCATAGTCTCAGGGGAAGGGGTTAGCCATTTTGGACTGAGATGAGGAGAAATTTCTTAATTCAGATGGTTGTAAATCTTTGGAGTTCTCTACCCCAGGGAGCTGTGGAACTCAGTTGTTTATTGCTAAAATCAATAATTTTTTAGATTCTAAGGGAATCAAGGGATCTGAGGATCGGGTGGGAGAGTGGAGTTGGGGTCAAAACTCAGCCATGATCTTAATAAATGGCAAAACAGGCTCGAGGGGCCGTATGGCCTACTCCTGCTCCTACTTCTTATCTTCTCAAAATTAGCCCCACTGTCTAGGCAGATACATGAACTGGTGCTGCAGTATTAGACATCTGTGGAACTTGCAACCATGTCGGAGTTGGCATCTTCAGGATAGGAGTGAGGGAATTTGAAAAAGAAAAGAGAATAAAAAGAGGACCAAATGGCATGTGTGGTTCTGGATTTGCACTGTTCGCGTATTCTGAAAGGCTCCATAGGGAAAGGTGAAAGCAATTGAATTATTGTGATCATCTCTCTTTTGACTCCAGAGCTCGAGTGAGGTGGGATTTGTAATAGTTTCCATTGTTAAATCAGCTTAAATGAAAAATTATGGTTTCCAGTTAAACCCAGGACAGTTCACAAAACAAATTCATTAAAGCACCAGTTAAATAATCCCAAAATAGATAGGATTAAAGTCAATAAATAATTATTGCACAGTCAGGTCTCTGGCTGTGATTTTATTTTATTTAAAACCCTTTAACAGGATGCTTTGGATAATCTCCTGCAGAAATAAATGGAATTTAATTTGTACCATGTCAAGCTGATTTTTAATAACAGGTATTCTCTGTGGTTCAACAAACATTGTGGCAACACTTCTGTTCTGAATCAGCTGTCATGAATAGAAGGATGCCATGTGGGGAGTTGGTAGACATTGACCTCTCACCTCTAGGGCCTGCCTTAAAATCTAACTCGAGACTGATGAGATGAAGAACTTTTCTAAGAGTCAAACAAGAAACAGATTTGGCTTATTCCAACCAAGGACCAAATGCACATTAATAATTTCCATTATTAACTCTGCTTAATAAGAAATTACAGTTTCCAGTTAAACTCAGAACAGGTCACAAAGATAATTAATTAAAGTCCCAGCAAAAAAAATGCTTTAATGGGCCTGAAACTTGGCAGAGGCAGGGCATTTTGAGCATTCTGTGCATGTCTAGCATCTGGGCATGGAAAGGAAGGAAAATTGGACCTAACATCATTTAAAAGGGAATGAGGTAATATTTGAAAAGGAACAAATAAACAAATACAGAAAAAGGGCAGAGATATGAGATGAAAGTAAACAGCTCCAGTTGAGGATCTAGCACTCAAGCACGTGCAATAAGATAATTAGCCTCCTCCTGTGCTGCAGTTCACAATCTTGTTTTGAGACTGGAGCTTATTATTAGGACAGAGTAGGAGCGGCTTTACAATCTAACTGACCATGCTAAACATGACTGGGGGTGCTTGTCGATGCAGAGTAGCTGGATCTTTGGATTAAACCATGTTGTACTCTGCAAGATGCACTCTGGACTCTGAGTCAGAAGGTTGTGGGTTCGTGTCCTACTCCAGACACTTGAGCACATATTCTTGGCTGGCACTCCAGTGCAGTACCAAGAGAATGCTGCACTGTCAGAGGCTCCATCTTTCAATAAGTTGTTAAACTAAGGTCCCATCTGTCCTAAATAAAAAATAGAAAATACTGGAAATACTCAGCAGGTCAGGCAGCATCTTCACTGTCTGTGGCGCATTATGGGTATATCCTGGCAAGACAATATCACAAATGTTGCAGTCCTCTCAAGTGTGTTGGCACTAATCAAACAGAGGCAGCTTTAGTGGATCGGACACGTCCGCAGGATGGAAGATAGTCGCGTAGCCAGGGACCTTTTTGTATGGTGAGGTAGCCAGGGCCAGACGGCCAGTGGGGTACCCAAACCTCCACTTCAAGGATGCTTGCAAGCGTGACATGAAGGCCCTAAATGTAAACTATCGCACTTGGGAGTCACTAGCTGGTGAAAGAGGGAAATGGCAACACATCCTGTGGACTGGTGTGCACTACCATGATGACCAGTTGCTACAGCAGCTTGGCAACAGGTGCCAATGTCAAAAACAACAACTCACAGTGATGAGGTGAGTGACTGCCCTTAACATCAAGGCAGCATTTGACTGAGTATAGCATCAAGGAGCCCTCGCAAAAGTGGAGTCAATGGGAATCGGGGGGAAAACTCTCCACTATTTGGAGTCATACTTAGCACAAGGTTGTAGTTGTGGTTGTTGGAGGTGAATCATCTCAGTCCCAGGACATCACTACAGGAGTTCCTAAGGGTAGTGTCCTAGGCCCATTCATCTTCAACTGCTTCATCAATGACCTTCCCTCCATCATAAGGTCAGAAGTGGGGATGTTCGCTGATGATTGCACAATGTTCAGCACCATTCGTGACTTCTCCAGTAATGAAGTAGCCCTTGTCTATATTCAGCAAAACCTGGACAGCATTCGGGCTTGGGCTGATAAGTGGCAAGTAACATTCGCGCCACACAAGTGCCAGCCAATGACCATCTCAAACGAGAGAGAATCTAACCGTCTTCCCTTGACGTTCAATGGCATTACTATCACTGAATCCCCCACTATCAACATCCTGGGAGTTACCATTGACCAGAAACTGAACTGGACCAGCCACATAAATACTGTGGTTAAAATAGCAGGTCAGAGGCTGGGAAATCTACAGCAAGTAATTCATTTCCTGACTCCCCAATGCCTGTCCACCATCTACAAGGCACAAGTCAGGATTGTGATGGAATACTCTCCACTTGCCTTGATGGGTGCAGCTCCAACAACACGCAAGAAGCTCGACACCATCCAGGACAAAATAGCCTGCTTGATTAGAACCCCATCCACCACCTTCAACATTCACTCCCTTCGCCACCGACGAAGAGCAGCAGCAGTGTGCACCATCTACAACATGCACTGCAGCAACTCACCAAGACTCTTTAGACAGCATCTTCCAAACCCACAACCGCTACCACCTGGAAGGACAAGGGCAGCAAATGCATGGGAACACCACCACCTGCAAGTTTCCCTCCAAACCACACACCATCCTGACTTGGAACTAGATCGCTGTTCCTTCACTGTCGCTGGATCAAAATCCTGGAACTCCCTTCTTAACAGCACTGTGACTGTACCCACACCCCTAGGACTACAGCGGTTCAAGGGCCATTCGGGATGGGAAACAAATGCTGGCCTGGCCAGCGACGTCCACATCCTATGAACAAATAAAAAAAATTGGTCGCTGCACGTGCACCACTTGTGGCAGAACCTGCCTCTCAAGGATTGGCCTTCACAGCCATCAACAAAGGTGCACCGAGAGAAGACACCCCACTTAAATGGATTGTTTGCTGCATGTCCATCATCTTTCGTAGATGGAAGGATGCCAACCAACCAACTAGGCAACATCTGTGGAGAGAGAAACAGAATTAATGTTTCAGGTCAATGATCTTTCCTCAGAACTGCCTGTCCTCTCAGGTGGAGGTGAAAGGTCCCATGGCACTACTTGAAGCAGAGGAGTTCTCCCCAGTGTTACAAGTGTTTTGTTTTTAAAAAGAAAACTGAGAATTCTGTGTGTTTAAAAAACTGAGAAAAGGATTTTTCTTGCTCAGTGGACACTAACCTGCAAATAGTTGGAATTCCTGCAATGTTTTGAAAGGAAGTCATAACAAAAGTTGAACTTTATGGGTGCTTTGAAAGGAAGTTGAACTTGTACAAGGACAGAAAGCAAACAATTTCAAGGAAACCACACGTTTGACCTTTCTTCGCAGCAGCTTTTGAGTGACAGGGGGAGACATTGTGTCTGGACATGTGACCATGTTCAGGAAGGTTCTTTTTACACCTTGGACCCTTTAAAAAGCCTGTGAATTGGATAAAGGCCAGTCATTTGAAATCTTGCTTTGACCTGCCTGGAGCAAGGGAGAAAAGACCCAGAAAAGTGTTACCTCTCTCTGCAAAGGAGACTTGCATCTCTTAAAAAGGAATCCTGCATTTGAAAGGTGACAGATTCCTATTGCCTCCAGACTCTGAAGAATTCCTGCATCCAGAGTGGTTCCTGCTGCCTCCTGCGTTTTGGGAGAAAATGAGATCTTCAGAAAGTTTCTGTTTCTAAACTACTGTTTTAAAAACTCAAGCAGACCGGCTGCTGCAGCCCTGCTGAAAGACCCTTGTGACACCTGCTGCAGACAAATTGCCTTGAAAGCCTACCCATCACAGACTGTTCACAACCTTACCTGGAGAGACTTCAAGTGGCATCCAACTTTTCGATTCTGGGACACCTCACCATACTGAAAACATCCTACCAGAACATGATAAACTCAATTATTTTTATTATTCCTTTTATTCCTAAGAAACACCTGTAAACCAAAAATCCTTTTCCCCGGTTAACCTTTTTAAAAAATGAATGTATGTATGTGTACAGGAGGGTTAAGGAAATAAGGCATTTTTCAGACATAGATTTATCTCGTTAGTAGTTAAGACCTATTATTTATTTTCTAATAAATAGTTAACGCTGTTGTTGTTTAAAGAAACCTGGTTTGCTGTGCTTTATTCTGGGGGAAAAATACAGTGTTTAATTAGGCTATTCTTTGGTAGGTGGGAAACTTTATTTGATATGCTATGACCCGTGGTGTAGTGGGACTGAATTAACAGTGCATTACACCCGCCTTGGTCGTAACACCCGTGTCCTGTCCGTCAATCAACATTGCTAACAACAGGTGATCTGGTCATTTATTATCTCATTGCTGTTTGTGGGATCTTGCTGTGTGAAAATTGCTGCACTTCCCTACCTTACAGCAGTGATTACATTTCAAGAGTACTTCATTGGCTGTAAAGCACTTTGGGAATACTGAGGTTGTGAAAGGTGTTATATAAATGCAATTTCTCTCTTTGCCAGACCTGGAATGCCAAATGCTGACACTGGGTGCCCATATTTTGAGCCTAAAGCTAATGAAGTATCAGGGCCTCTCTACTTTGTCCCAACCCTCAAGGACATATTGATCGCATTTGTCACTCAGGCACAAAGTGCTGTCGACTCTCATGTCAGCACTTGACCCCGAGCAAAAATAAATTAACTGTTTAAGTTTGATATCAATGATCTATTATGAGAGTTGTCCGGAATCCAGTCTCAAATATTTCTTTTCGGGGGGTCTGTTGTCAATTTGTTGGAGCTCCTCATTGGGATGGAGGGTCAGTTCCACTTAAAGGGACACACAGGCAAAGAGGCGGGTCCTCATGTTCAGCCTCTCAAGCCTCCACACAGAAGCAGAATAGCAGAAAGATATAATCCCACGGAAAAGGGGCACTGCTTGTGGGCTTACGGGGTGCAATATCACAATTACTGCCACCTGGCAAGAAGAAAATTGTCTTTGTAAACAGTTCTGTGCAGTAAATGTTCACCCGCAGGAGCTGCACAGTAGTAAAGTGCGGAGATAATTGACTTTTAACAAGCACCTCCTGCCTGACAGGAGTCTGTTCAGTGTAGCGTATAAACAGGTGGCTTTCTCATTGATCAGTATCGACTGAAGAGGGATTTCAAACACAGGATGTCAGAGACATCGAATAGAGTTAAATTCATTCCAATTCCCCAGAGCTCAGTTTGTGGATTTATTGTCGAAGACTTGTTTTACTCATCTTTTGTTTTCTGTTCAAGTTTTTTCGAAAGAAAATCCTTCTGTTGTGTCCCCAAGTCCTACTCTACATCAACCTGATCCTCCTCAATTCAGGGTGGACGGTTCAGTCACAGTCACTATCTCTCCTTGGCCCATGTTTAACACCTCTGTCAGGCGATTCTCCCCAAACAATCTGCCCTTCCTCCCCAGTGTCACGCAGCAAAATCTGACAAATATTCACTCTGGAGAAAGTCTAATAACTTATTTTAATGTACAGATTGTTCCAATTCTGTGAAAAGGATAGAAATAATACACAAATAACATCACTCATAAGATATACACTTGTAGTACTCTCCCTGTCAGCATTACTAAGCCACTAAGAGTACTCACACTGTCAGAGATATTAAACTGCTAAAAGTACTCAGTGTCGGCGATACTACTGGGACAGTGAATAGTTACAATATTTCAGATTCAAAAGAAATAGAGGACTCACATTATCCGAGCTGAAGGACTGTAAACATTGATACTGTCAGATACTATAAAGGAGCAGAGAATATTCAAACTGTCAGGGATACTGAAGTATTCAGGCTGATAAGTATATCTGTTAGAATCATAGAAAGTTTAAGTCACAGAAAGAGGCCACTTGCTCCATCATGTCTGCGCCAGCCAAAAAACAATCCACCCATTCTAATCCCACCGTCCAGCATTTGGTCCACAGACCTGCAGATTATGGCACTTGAGGTGCATATCCAGACACCTTTTGAATGAGTTGATGGTTTCTGCCTCAACTACCCTTTCAGGCAGTGAGTTCCAGATCCCCACCACTGTCTGGGTGAAAAAGTTTTTCCTCATCTCCCCTCTAATTTTTCTACCAATCACTTTAAATCTATGCCCCCTAGTCACTGACCTCTCTGCGAAAGTGAATTCGCTCTTCACCTCTACTCTATCCAAGCCCCTCAAAAGTTTGTAATGTCAATCAGATCTCCCCTCAGCCTTCTCAGTTCTAAGGAGAACAACCCCAGCCTATCCAATCTTTCCTCATAGCTGCATTTTTCCAGTCCTGGCAACATCCTCATAAATCTTCTCTGTACCCTCTCTAGTGCAAGTGCATCCTTTCTGTAATGAGGTGACCAGAACTGCACACAGTACTCAATTTGTGGCCTAACCAATGAATTATTCAGTTCCAGCATAACCTCCCAGCTCTTATATTCTATACCTTGGCTAATTAAGGAACCACCTTAATTAACCACCTTATCGACCTGTCCTGCTATCTTCAGGGATCTGTAGACATTCACTCCAAGGTCTCTCACTTTCTCTACACTTCTCAATATTTTCCCATTAATCATATATTCCTTTGCCTTGTTTGACCTCCCCAAATGCAGCACCTCACACCTCTCGGGGTTGAATTTCATTTGCCACTTTTCAGCCCATCTGACCAGACCATCAATATCTTCCTGCAGCCTACAGCTATCCTCCTCGCTATCTACCACATGGCCAATGTTTGTGTCATCTGCAAACATTTTGATCTTGCCCCCTACATTTACGTCCAAATCATTAATATATACCACAAAAAGCAGGTGACCCAGTACTGAGCCCTGCAGAATGCCACTGGAGACAGCTCTCCAGTCGCTAAAACGCCCGTCAACAATTACCCTTTGTTTCCTGCCACTAAGCCAATTTTGTATCCACTTTGCTGCATTTGCCTGGATCCCATGGGATTTTATTATTTTAACCAGACTGCCATGTGGGACCTTGTCAAAAGCTTTGCTAACATCCATGTAGACCACATCAACTGCATTACCCTTATCTATTTTCCTTGTTACGTCTTCAAAAAATTCGATCAAGTTGGTCAAACAAGTTCTTCCCTTAACAAATCCATGCTGACTATCCTTGATTAACCTGTGCCTTTCTAAGTGACAGTTTATCCTGTCTCTCAGAATAGATTCCAATGATTTACCCACTACTGAGGTTAGACTGACCAGTCCGTAATTATTCAGTCTATCCCTCGCTTCCTTTTTAAACAGAGATACAACATTAGCAGTTCTCTAATCCTCTGGCACCACACAGGTATCCAATGAGGACTGGAAAATGATGGTCAGATCTTCCGCTATTTCCTCGCTTGCTTCTTTTAACAGCCTGGGGTACATTTCATCTGGCCCTGGTGATTTATCAACTTTCAAGGATGCTAATCCCATTAATACTTTCTCTCTCCCTTTGTTTATCATATCCAATACTTCACACTCCTCCTTAACTACAATATCTGCATCGTCCCCCTCTTTTGTGAAGACAGATGCAAAGTATTCATTAAGAACCATACCAACATCTTCCGCCCCTACACATAGGTTACCTTTTTGGTCTTTTACAGGCCCTACTCTCTCCTTAGTTATCCTCTTACTCTTAATGTATTATTAAAACATCTTTGGGTTCACCTTGATTTTGCTTACCAATATTCTTTCATGCCCTCTCTTTGCTTTCCTAATTTCCTTTTTTATTTCACCCCTCCACTTTCTATACTCCTCTCAGCTTTCTGTAGTATTGAGTTCTCGGTGTCGGACATAAACTTTCCTTTTCTGCCTTGTAAGCTCCTTGACATCCATGTAACTCTAGATTTGGCTGTCTCACCCTTTTTCTTTCTGGGAACACGTTTACTCACTGTTGGTGTGTGTTACTGTGTGTTACTGCATGTCAGTGTCTGGTACTTTGTGCTAGTGTGTGTAATGAGTCCTTTTTATGTTGTCTGATGCAACATACATGGGATGCGTGGAAGCCAGGTTGTTGAAGATCTCAAACAGGTTTATTGCAGCTAAACTATTATACAGTACAGAGCTAACTCTTTTACAGGATCTGCCTCTAGATGTTACAGTTGCAGAGTGACTGGCTCTAAGTCACATGACTACATCCTGGCACTTCTCTCATTAGTATACTAAGATCTTAAAGGGACATCACTCTTAAAGGCAATAACACAACATCCCCTTTCTTTCCAAAGATAAATCTCGTATGCTTAAAGTAAAAATATATAAAATTAGATAATATCAAAATTATTTACACATGGATAGAGAGTGTGAAATTTACAAATGTAGAGGCTTAAGAATCCATATATCGTTTCGATGGTTTGACAACTCTTCCAGATCTGGTTATGGTATAACCTTCTGGGGATGTGGATTTCACCCTTGGCTGTCCTGGGTTTGCAGGCATGTTGTCAATGCGTTGACTGCCATCCTGCTAATCTGTCACACCCTCACCATCAGAGCATGCTGCCTCGAGTCCGCCGTGCACAATTGGAGTACTGCACACCTCTCTCAGTTGGCTTCAGTTCCTTCTCAGCACCGCCCTGCTAGATGTTGTAATCTTGTAGGACCTAGGCTCACCGCACACTCTGGACATCTCTGCAGGCAACCATGATTTCATTGTGGGGTGTATGACCCTGACCTTTTGTCCTACATGTAGCTGAGGTAGTTCCCCCCCTGTGTGTCGGTCATGCACCATCTTCATTCTCCCCTGTTTTTCGAGCAGTGTCTCCTGCATCTTGGAGAATTTGGACAGATGGTGGCTTGTCAGAGTCTTCCGCACTTGTCTGCCAAACATGATCTCTGCTGGTGACGGTAAGCCCATATCTATAGGTGTAGCTCTGTGGTGGGGCATGACAACATGAAAATCTTGTTTTGTTGTCCTACACTTCAGGAAAAATTATTAATTGTGTGAACCATTCACTCAACAAGACCTTTAGATCTAGGGTAATGTGAGGATGTCACATGGTTTACGCCCCATCTGGCACACATATCGTTGAAAGGTTTGCCCGTATCCTGTGGCCCATTATCAGAAATAATTTCTTCAGGTGCACCGAGTGGACTGAATATAGCACTCAATGTGTTTGCGATGACAGCCCTTGAATTGTATTTTACCTGTCTGACAATTGGAAATTTGGAGAAATAATCGGTGAGTAAGATAAAATCATCTCCATTGACAGAAAATAGATCAGTGGCGAATTTGGACCAAGGGACTGACGGAATCTCGTGAGGGCGTAAAGATTCTTTGTGTTGTTGTGGCTGGTGGCTCTGGCATGCCTCGCACATCCTCACTAACCTTTCAATGTCATTATTGATCCCTGGCCAATAAACAATGTCTCATGTCAGTCGTCTTGTTCGCTCTATGCCTATATGAGTTTGTGACAAGATGTCCTCTCGGAGAGCTTTGGGCAGAATCGCTTGTTTTCCCTTGAAGATGATGCTGCTCGAGATACCTCTTTTACCATGTCAGCCCAGCCTTCCATGATGCCACTCCAAGTGCCTTCAGTTGTGGGACATTTGCTGTTTCTGATTATAGATGGTCACATTTGTGCTGAACAAATGCAATAAGTCGATTTTGAGCACATCTTCCACCTCGATTTCCATGCTGCCCACTTGTAGATCCAGTTGAACTTCTTCATTCTTGCTTGGGTTTGGCAATCTGCTCATTTTAGTACCCGGTTTGTAGCAGACATCGAAGTCGTACTCCTGTACCTTCACTAAGAGCTGCTACAATCGAGGTGGTGCATTTGTTAATGGTTTGCGCCAGATCATCTCCAGTGGTTTGTGATCAGTTTCCATCATGAACTGCTTGTAGAACAGGTAGATGTGGAACCTTGTGATCCCAAACACCAGAGCAAGTGTTTCACACTCTATGTTTAAGCAATTGGACTGTGCTGAGTTTAGTTTAGTTTAGAGATACAGCACTGAAACAGGCCCTTCGGCCCACCGAGTCTGTGCCGACCATCAACCACCCATTTATACTAATCCTACACTCATCCCATATTCCCTACCACATCCCCACCTGTCCCTATATTTCCCTACCACCTACCTATACTAGGGGCAATTTATAATGGCCAATTTACCTACCAACCTGCAATTCTTTTGGCTTGTGGGAGGAAACCGGAGCACCCGGAGAAAACCCACGCAGACACAGGGAGAACTTGCAAACTCCACACAGGCAGTATCCAGAATTGAACCCGGGTCACTGGAGCTGTGAGGCTGCGGTGCTAACCACTGCGCCACTGTGCACTGGATCCAAATGCAATTGGTTTGCCATCCTGCAGGGTGCACGCTCCTAGCCCTTTCTGTGAGGCGTCGACTTCCAGGATTGTCTTCTTCCTTGAATTGTAGTACTGCAGGGTACAGGTTTCTGCTGACAATGCTTGTTTGGGAGACTCAAATATAAACTGATGGTCCTCCTGCCATATAAATGGTATGTCTTTTTTTAAGAGCTCTCTCAGTGATGATGCTTTGTCAGAAAAATTTGGAATGTATAGTGCTAAAAAGTTGAAAAATCCAAGACAGCTCTGGAGGTCTTCCTTGTCTAATGGGGTAGGCATATGCCTTACATCTTCGATTTTGCCTGGGTCAGGACAGATTCCGCAACTGGAATAGACGGAGACAAAGAAATTGATCTGACTTACATTCACCTGGCACTTCCCGCTGTTAAAAACGAGCCCTTGGCAACATGCTATTGCAATCAGTGAATGGAGATTTTAATCATGTTCTTCTTTAGTTTTGCCCATTACCACAATGCCATCAGCAATGCATTTACATCCAGGCACATTTTCTATAATTTTGTCCATATGTTGCTGAAACAGATCTTGACTGTCAGATAAGCTGAAGGGTAGTCTCTGGAAGCAATATCTTCCAAATGGTGTTCTGATGGTGACGACTTCTTGAGATTCCTTAGCTAGGTGTATCGACCAATATACATGTTTAGGCATCCAACTTTGTGAAGAATTTGGCTCCTGTGAACTCGGGTTTCAATTCCCCTAATGTTGGAATCTTTAAGGAGAGGTTTAGATGCCTTGGATCTAGACATACCCTGATTGCTCTATCCTTCTTCAGTATAGGGCGGCACAGTGGCGCAGTGGTTAGCACCGCCGCCTCACAGCTCCAGCGACCCGGGTTCAATTCTGGGCACTGCCTGTGTGGAGTTTGCAAGTTCTCCCTGTGTCTGCGTGGGTTTCCTCCGGGTGCTCCGGTTTCCTCCCACAAGCCAAAAGACTTGCAGGTTGGTAGGTAAATTGGCCATTATAAATTGCCCCTAGTATAGGTAGGTGGTAGGGAAATATAGGGACAGGTGGGGATGTGGTAGGAATATGGGATTAGTGTAGGATTAGTATAAATGGGTGGTTGATGGTCGGCACAGACTCGGTGGGCCGAAGGGCCTGTTTCAGTGCTGTATCTCTAAACTAAACTAAACATGCATCTGTGTGATGATACACATGACCGATGATGCCATTGTGTTCCATGTCCTCTAACTCGCACTTAAGCTTTTCTTGTATGTGCACACTGTACTTTTTTGGAGAGTCGATTGACAGAATTGCATCCTCTCTGAGGTGCAGAACGGCATCACCTTTAAAATTTCTTATGGCGTCGAACCTGTCCGGGGACATTTGTTGTAGGTCGTGGACTGACTCAATGTGGGTATGCTTGGTCTCTTCTGCTGTAATGGGTACCTTGGTGACCTCGTGGATGGTTATGATGTTGAGGTCCTTACACACTGGTAGTACTGCCACTGCTGGTCCGCTCTTGTCTACTAGGTAGAACGTTTGAGGTTTCCATGCCAACTTGCCATATCTGCATTCCATTGTTAATATGCCACTGCAATGGATGGGTGACCTGTTGTATGTAGATAACTTGGTCGGTTGTTTCATTGATTTCCAATGACTCCGTTACATATCTTTCAGGATTCGGACTGGTGGGATGTTTGAGTGTATGTTTGCCAGCTTTCTTTGGGCACGTGATGTTAATAGTGGCGAAAGCTTCCAGTTGCTTTATTTCATCAATGTGATGTCTCAGGTTCACAATGAGGAACGTTTGCTCATCTTCTGACTGAGAATTGCTTCTCTCTGAGTCTTGTCTCAGGTCTGCCTCACCATGAGCTTTGTGTATCGGCTTGCCTTTACACCGGTCTCTGGAGCTCTCCTTGCTGCTATTGCCCTATTTCTGTACCTGTCTGCACCCTACTATGTCTTCTGGCTGTGACTTCGGAGCCAGATTTCTTGCATAGGCAAGCCCAGTATCCTTATGCACTGCATGCCTTGCACAGGTCTCGAAATGCAGGGCAACTTCGTGGTGAGTGGGACCGACCACACTTACCACACAGCTTGCTTGCTCTTTTTGACCTGGTTATGGTGATGATACTGTTGGCTTCACCTAGTGCTTGCAGGTGCTGTTGTCCAGCTACAATGGCTTCATATTTCGTGCCATCCTCCAGCAGTGCATCGATGCTGTAACCTTTCTGTCCTTCTGGAATGCTTCAATGGATGTTGATACAATCACCAGCTCCATTATTCGGTCTGACAGCTCAGTTTCTGTAAAATCATCTTCATTGCCCTTACTATGGCATCTCCTGATAAGCTGGTCTACTGATTCCTGTGGCTGTTGCCTGTAGGACATCCATTCTAGGCAGTGAATTCAAACATTTACTCTTAATCTGAGCTGATCTTCTAACACTTCACATAACTTTGTGGCATCTTTCTGGTCCTCTTTAGATATGCCTGAGGTATTGATTCTGTGTAATCCCTCATTTCCAATTGCTATCATTATTTTTACAGCCTGTTTTTCTGATTCTGTAATCATTTGGTCTGTAAAGCATAACTGCATTCTTTGCATGAAAAGCTGGAACTCAGATATGATATCCGAGGCCTTCCAGTTCATGCTGGGAATTTGTTATCCATATTTCTGTTGTTCGTTTGCTTTAAACCTTGCTTTAAGGCTTAGTTCTGCTTTCCCTTTAAAACAAAACTCTCCTGGCTGCTTTGATCGACAGGAGCAAATGTTTAGCAATGCTTGTCTGTTTATCTAGTTTTCAGCACTCTGTCTGTTTACACAGTTGCACAATAAGCATTTCAAGTACTTTTTGTCTCCGCTAGAGTTTGTTTAAAAAGCTGTTTAATAAGCAGTTATTCATGTTTGAGTGATTTTGGATGAGTGAATGAAAGCTCTTCACGCTCGAGTGGTTTGATGATTTTTTTAAAGCTTTAGCTGTGGCTGTGTGAATGGAGGATTTCTGCTTTTTTTTTGCTGTCAGGCGCCTCCTGTAATGGCGGGGATCTCAATCAGCCTGGGGGAGCTTTTGAAAACAATCAATCAGCCTGAGCTAGGGATTGGGTTTTCCCTGTTTTTTTTTTGCTGACCTATTTTTTTAATGGGGATTCCTGGACTATTGGGACAATGACTCATCTGATCACTGCGATTGATTTGCAGCCTGTCGTTCAGTGCTCCGCCTTCTACAGCTTGAGATAAGTGTTTTGTTCTTTCCCTGTTTGGGTCAGTATTTTTTTTAACTTTCTCTCTTTTAGCTGTGGGACGGTAGTTTTTAATGCTGTTTTCCTGTGGTCTGCAATCTTGGATCTTGTCTTCTCACCATAGCTGCCACCATGTAATGAGTTCTTTTTATGTTGTCTGGTGCAACATAAATGAGATGTGTGGAGTTCAGGTTGTTAAAGATCTCAAACAGGTTTATTACAGCTGAACTATTATACAGTACAGAGCTAACTCTTTTACAGGACCTGCCTCTCGACATTACAGTTGCAGAGTGATGCCTGCTCTGAGTCACATGACTATGTCCTGGCACTTAGCTCATTGGCATACTAAAATCTTAAAGAGACATCACTCTAAAAGGTAATCACTCAGCAGTGTGTGCTACTGCTTGTTACTGTGTGTTACTGCATTTTAGTGAGCGTTACTTTGTGTTGGTATGTGTTCCAGGATGTCCGTGTACAATACTGTGTGTTACTGTGTGTTGGTGTGCATTACTGTGTGTTACTGTATGTTGGTGTGTGTTACTGCGTGTTGATGTGTATTATTGTGTGATATTGCATGTCATTATGTGGTACTGCATGCCAGTGTGTGCTACTATGTGTCAATGCATGTTAGTTATGTGTTACTTTGCGTTGGTATGTGTTCCAGGGTGTTGGTGTATTGTAATGCATGTTACTGTATGTTGGTGTGTGTTAGTGTGTGCTGGTGTTTGTTACTGTGTGTTACTACTGCATGCCGGTGTGTGTTATTGTATGTCAGTGTGTGTTACTGTGTCGGTGTGTATTAATGTGTGTTGGAGTGCATTATTGTGGGTCAGTGTCTGTTATTGCATGTCAGAATGTGGTACTGCATGTCGGTGTGTGTTACTCTGTGTTACTGTATGTTGGTATGTATTACAGCATGCCAGTATGTATTACTGCGTGTTACTGCATGTCAGTGTGTGATACTGTGTGTTGTGGAGTGTCTGCAGTCTGGTTAAATCACAAACCTATGTTACAATCTGCTGTGGTTGAGAATTGCTTCCTTATCTACTGTATGTAGCTGCATCTTTCTAGAACCTTCTTGCAAAACAACATTGTTCCTTTCCTTGTTTTCCCCCCTTCACGTTTCTCCTATTCCCTCCTGAGGCTTTGGGATCTTGCTGGGTTGTAGGGTCTCCAGATATTGATTAGCCTTTGGTATCTCACATAAGTGGCCATTCGTTTGCAAGCTTAAATACTGATTGTCAGTGTAGATTATTTGCAGTTGACCCCAACCCCCCATTCTCATCTGACAACATGCACTTCCCAGTAGTTACTGGATAGCAAGGCAATCCCAACACATTCAACTCCCCACCTTCCCCAGGGGAGGCTAATTGGGAGTAGCTAACTCGGCATTAACTAGGTACCTAGCTTCCAATCTTCTGGTCACTATGGCATTGCACAGTGAACTTTACGTGGTTTCCCTGAATCATGGGTTCTATCTTGTTCAGTGAAGATTATCACAACGACCCACAAAGCCTCAATCAGTAAAGTTCTCTTACTCCCCGATCAATTACGGGCAAAGCACCTGATCCCCACCATAATGGAACTGCAGGCTCTTGGCTTCCAACTTCTAATGATGGACACCCATAAATCAGCAGCTATACCAACCAAGGTCATCCAGCCAGGGTGGTTGACTGTGTCACCTCAAAATTATATCACTGCAAATTTCCTAACATTGTGAACTCAACCATAAATGACTCAGACTTCCTCTCTATATCAGCTATGGTGGCTTCAGATAGTTACTCTCTGTGCCCACCACTTCAAGGGCTATCTTCTTTGTCTATAATAAACTTCAAGTTTTTAATCCTTCAAGCAATAGAATCTTAAAACAGAAGAAACTTTGGGGCCAACTATCTCATCCCCATTTCAGAGAACAATCCTGCCAGCTATCATTTGGGATTTTAAGGTACAGTTTTCCCTTTTAGATCTTTTGCAGCTCTTCTGCTTAGCGACCCCTTGTCCCTTAGATCCAAGTGATGTAAATTTAAATAATCTTTGTTTGCTGAGGTCACGTGATCCAGAGATAACAATAAACACAGTTGCAGCAAACTGTGTACTGAAATTGCATGGTGGTGTCTCGCATTTTCAATTACCATAATATGTGAAACATCAAAAGATATTAAAGCATTTCCAGGCTGGAATAATTAAGTGCTAATCTATAATTCATGACACAACGAGCCATTAGAATTAGGATTATGATTAGGAGATACTAGTACTGCATAATACACAAACATAAATATTCTTTGCACAGCCTATGATGGGTTAATTACCTTTTTGAATCTGCTTTCAACGGAGTGACAATAAACTTGTTAGTTCAGGTTTTGGATAAACTACTACAAAGGTTACCTCCCTTTTTTGCCTCTCCAATAAATTACTTTGCTGATGGCCACTCCTTCAGGATTTAAAGATGAACCCATCTCAGCAGCCAAGGGACAGCTATTTTATCCAATATTTTCCTTTTATGTTAGATCTTTCATCAAGATCCAGCAAAAATGATGTTCATCAACATAACCGAAACCAACCTCCAGACAGCAGTTAACAATCTTCAATAATAATATACTTCAAACAAGACAATGAATTCTTATTCATAAAGAATTAAACCCTTTCCCTCCCAAATATTAATCTGCATTCCAGTTTGCATGTTCAACATAATTTGTAGTGCAATAAAACATCCTCAGTACTGCAGGCAACACATGATACCATTCAACAAACATATCTGCCACTACCTTTACTCATTAATTAGCACTTTGCAACAAATGTCCTCAAATAGACATAAGATCAAAGAACACCCCAATTGCTGTTTTAGACACCGAGGTGACTGTGGCTATCTTGGCTTTATATTGACATAGAAATTCCTTGAAATTGAGCCTGAGGGAGGAGTGAGGGTTAAGGTTGCACTGGGGCATCTCATGAGGTAGTCCTTGTCTGAAATTATGGGCTCAGGCTAATTTACATATCCTGTGTGGATGCATGTGACGTATCTGGCATAACAAGTGCACCCCCTGAGTTGATGGGTGGGGGTTGCAGGGATGGAAGGATTGGCGTGGGAGAGGCAACATTTACTGTGGCACCACTGAATTTTCAAATTTCTCCTCCACTCCTGCTCCTCCCCTGCTCCACGATCAGGTCAATTATTTACCTTCTTTGGCACAGGCTGGTTTCCCTAAGTTCTTCAGGCAGTAAAGGATGCCTCTCGTTTCTCCTTAACCAATATAGAAGGTGGCGCATTTCTGGCTGGAAGTATGAGTGCAGTTGTTGCCTGCCATTTTGAGGCCTTACTAGCCAGTCTAGTGCCTGAAAAATGGATGCTACACAGGCCAATTTGTAGGCCTCAGTGTAGAATGTCTCCTCAGGTGATGTGCCTGTTAAGCAACTTAATTTTGAGGGGTGATGGGAATTGGACAAAATACTCCTTTATGAACCTACCGAAACCATGGATTAGGCCTCAGCTGGAGTGTTGTGTCTAATTCTGGACACCAAAATTTAGGAAGGATGTGAAATCTTGGAGGGGTTGCAGAAGAAATTTATTAGAATGATACCAGGGATAATCTGGATGTCTCCTTAGACTGGAAGGAGGCTAATGTAGTCCCCATCTTTAAAAAAGGTGACAAGATAGACCCATGTAACTATAGATCCATTTGTTTGACATCAATAATAGAACAATTGCTTGAGGGAATCATTAGGGATGCAATATATGATTGCTTGGATAGAGAAGGACATATTAGGGACACCCAACATTGCTTCAAAAAGAGGTCATGTCTTACAAATCTATTTGCATTTTTTGAATTAGTTCCAAATATGGTGATTGAGGGAAACCCGTGTCTACTTAGAGTTCCAAAAAGCTTTTGAGGCACAAGAGACTTTGCTACAAGATTAAAGCCTCTGATATTACTGGTAATATATTGAGTTGAATTGAGAACTGGCAGGCAGGACATAAACACAAGTAGTTATAGATTGATTTGGATATATTTGGAGACTGGTCGCCAGTGGTGTCCTGCAGGCGTCAATGTTGGGACCATTGCTCTTTACTAATTTTATTAATGATCTGTATGTTGGGTCACAATCTGAAAATTTACAGATGGTGCTAAGATATGTGCACGTGTCAAGACTGTAGATGATGCTTGAGTGCTTCAGGCAGATCTTAATGTGTTGAGAGATTGGATTCATGACTGGCAAATGATGTTTCATTTGAACAAGTGTAATGCTATGCATGTGGGCAGGGTGCTTTCTCTACATACATACACCCATCAGAGAAAAGCACCACAGAAGGTGGAGAAAGAAAGAGATCTGGGTGTTCTAGTGCACTGATCTCTAAAGGTACATGAACAATGCAGTGAGTGATAGCTAGAGCAAATAGGACATTGAGGTACATTCATAGGACAATCGATTATAATACAAAGCATACCTTGGTCAGGACTCATTTGGAATACAGAATCCGGTTTTGTTCTCCACACATGGTGGGTTCTACTGAAGTTTTGGAAAGGGTGCAGAGGAGAGCCACTAGATTAATTCCCAGTATAAAGCATCTTAGTTATCAAGATAGGCTAAAAGAGTTGGGACTCTGCATTATAAAAAAGCAAAGACTTAAGCGTGACTTGATTAAGGTCTGTAAGATGAGGAAGGGAATAGATTATGGTCCAGTTGATAGATTGTTCCAATTAAGTAGGCTAAGGAGGACCAGGGGGTCACAACTTTAAGTTGTGCAAGTTCAGATCTAGGTTAGATGTCAGGAGGTCATTCTGTCCCCAGACAATAGTGGATCTCTGGAACAGGGATCTGTTCCATCTTATGCGATGGATGCCAATTAACTGAATTCCTTCAGGCAAGAACTGGACCAGTTCCTGGTTGGGGTGGACATCATCGCTTACAAAAGATAGGTATTTCAGAGAATTCAGGGCCAGAGTGATCTCCTGGACTAGTATCGATCGCTTACATGGGTCAGAGAGGAATTTCCCAGAATTTCCCCCCCAAATTGGCTTGTATTTTTTTACCTTTTATGGCCTGTCCTGGGAGTTCACATGGTTTTGGGTGGGGTGGAGAGTGTATATATTGTGATACACAAGGTATCACAATCATGTGGGAGAGGCTGGATGAACCAAGGGGTGTTTACCTGTTTGTCATTGGTAATAGGAGGGACTTCAGTATGTGGGAAGACTAGAGAAGCAGGAATTGTTCTTCCTAGAGCAGAGAAGGCTCTGCGGAGATTTAATAGAATTTAATAGGTGTTCAAAATCATGAAGGGCTTTGATAGAGTAGATACTGTTTCCAGTGGCAAGAGGGTAGATAACTGGAGTACACAGATTTAAGGTAAAAGTGGGATTAATTGTATAACTCTTTCAAAGAGCCAGCACAGACACAATGGGCCAAATGGCCTCCTTCTGTGCTGTCTGATTCTTTGTTTCATGTTTGTTTCCAAATTTTATAAAACCGTAGCATAAATAGTAAAAAACATGCAAAAAAAAGACAAATTCTTGAATACTCATTTCAATTTTTCATTCGTGACACCATCCACTTTTTACCTTAGTTTCCCAATGGCAATTTTCAAAGTTATTTCAATTTCTGCAACATTAAGGAACCTCTTTCAGAAAGCTCTGGTGTTACTAGGTAATGGATTGCCTCCAAGTCCCTTTCCAGTATCTGGCTTTTAAAAGTTGGCTGGAATCATGTGTCGAGCTCCATTAGCTGTACATGAATGCAATATTGCCTCCTTCACTGGGCTCCACATAGGAGCAATGTTATAATAAAGTGAAGGCTTTGGCCCTTTGTAATCACCCAAGCAGCTCTTGCTAAAATTCGTTTAAATCATTGTTGAGCTTCATTGGAAATTCCCCACTGATAACAGAAACGTGTAGCTATGACTTCAATAGAAATTCATTGTTTTGTTAATGTATTCAAATAAAAGCCTGGTAAATTGAAGCCGAATACCTGTTGAAACCAACTAATTAAACTAGTATTCGCTTCACTTAAGCGAAGAATATGAGCTACATCGGCTTTGCAAGCCTTGTTGTCGTATGGTGCTTGTGTTATACTGTGATTCTCATGCTATGTCTGTACCATTGCAACCTTAACATGAAACCATTGAAGGCAGCACCTGAATCTCATTTAGATTTAGGATCAGAGAACAGATGTAGGATATTCAGCCTCTCAAGCCTGTTCTGCTATCCGATTAGATCATGGCTGATCTGTATTCTAACTCCATTTATTGGGCCTTAGCTCCTTATCTCTTAATATGATAACAAATCTCAGTTTTGAAATTTTCAATTGACTGCCCACCCCAGCCTCAACAGTTATTTGGGGAAGAGATTTCCAGATTTCCACTACCTTTTGTTGTGGAAAAAATGCTTCCTGATATCACCCCCGAACAGCTTAACTCTAATTTTAAGGTTATGCCATTGGCTGCAGTTCCTGACTGAGATCCAGATAAGAGGCTTGGCACTGCAGTCGCCCTGTCCCAGCTGGGGTTGACATGACAGCTCTTAAGAATCTAAGGCATAGTCTGCTGCCACAATATCACTATACACACAGACTTCGTTGTTGTAAGACCTGACGTTCGTCTGTGTGCTTCCTCCGTTATGCTTAGTAGGGGACTCAGCGATATATGGTTGGGTCAAAATGGCCAGTGTTCCAGTGGCACTGTGAGTTCCTGAGGAAAATGAGCTGTCTCTGCAGAAACATTACCAGGCAAGGTTCAAGATCCTGCTTACTAATCAGCGACACAGCTGGAAAGTGTGCATGCGCAGACATTGGATAAGGACACAATCTGCCTCAGTTATGACCTTGCCCCTCCCTTGCATCTCGCAGTTGAACATCTTGCCAACAAACATGAAGGATGCCAACTAGGGCAAGGAAACAGAGGGCTGCTTGTGTCCTGGGAATGATATGACAAGGCAGGAGGAACATAGGAACAGGAGTAGGCCTTTCAGCTCCTCAAGCCTGATCTGCCATTCATTGAGATCATGTCTGGTTTGCATCCTAACTCCATCCACCCACCTGAGCTCCATATCCCTTAATACCCTTGTCTAGCAAAAATCTATCACTCTCAAATTTCAAACTATTAATTGAGCTAGCCTCTACTGCCTTTTGTGGGACACAGTTCCACATTTCTACTATCCTTTGCATGAAGAAGTGTTTCTTAAAATTTCTCCTGAATGGCCTGGTTCTGATTTTAAGGTTACGTCCCCTTGTCTTAGAGAGAAGATTGGAAAAAAGTAAGCATTGGAAATGATTGGAACCCCTCTCCAAAGGGCTCACAGAAGGTGTTGTCCCAAACTCACAGTACTTGAGTAGTTTGGGGTTACATTCCCCTTACCTGGAGAGCAGTAGAGGTTTACAGGAATGAGTAGTGAACACCCATTATTTTTTGATAAGCCAACTATTTAAGTATGTGCTTGTCTCATCTACTGAATTCCATGGCATACAAACAAAGGGAAACTTTCAGCCCTGGAAGTCATATAAGGCTGAGAATTCCACCTAATTATCACAAAATTAAAAGTATGAAATGCCATTACATAGGCATATTTCTTGTTTTCTGCATTTTGTCCACCAAATTGCACATTATTGCTAATTACAGCTGTCTAAATCATGGGGATAGTACTCTGTATATTTACAATGAATTCAATGTGGAATAAGTCAAATAGTTTCAGGAAAGTTGTCTTCATATATTGCATTACATTGCAGGGGAGAGATTGAGAAAAAGTATTCTGGGTAACCCCTCCCAAAATGGTTTTATTTTGAAGCCTTTTTAAATTCTCAGAATGATGGACAGGCTTACACACACTTCTCAAGGTAAGTAAAAATTTTGGGAGTTCCAATCTGACCTTGTTACGAGAGGCTTACACTCAGAACTCACAGGATGTCTGGGCACCTGGGTGAAAGAGCAGAGGAGAAAGGAGCTGAGGAACACACGTGAATAAAGGCTGAAAATTGTGATGCTTTTTTTCACTGGAACAGAGAAGGTTAAGAGGGATTAATCGAGGTTTGCAAAATTCTAAAAAAAAGGGTCTTAAGAGGGTAAATAGTGAAAGATTGTTTCCATTGGTTGGTGAATCAGCAATGAGAGGATTGATTCAGGATTATCACCAGAAGACTGATGAGGGAGGTTAGCAGAAATGTTTTTACACAGAAGAATTATCAGAAGATGGATTGCTTTGTCACATGTAGGTATTGAGGCTAAAACTATATCGTAATTTGAAATAGAATGAGATAAGTTTTTGAGGAGCCAGCACTGACACAGGCTTGATGCTTTCTTTCTGTGCTGCTAATTCTTTTATTCTCTTCTTATCCTTTGCTTGGTTTGCAAATAATGGAGATTACCAGAAAAACCAACTCAAGAGTACTGAATTCCTGGAGCTATGCTCCGGTTGTTTGGAGGCTGATTCAGATATCCTGTTATGCTTCTGGACCCAGTCGAAGCTTCAGTCAAAATCACACTGCGTCAATGAGCCTCTCAATAAGGAATGTGAAGCCAGTCAAAATAAAGAGAAAAGGTAGAGGTAAGGCAGATGGAGTGAGCAAGATAAAAGGGTTTCACTTTATAAAATTCTGGTCAGAAATGTACGTTGGTTAATATGGTTAATATTCCAATAAGAGAGTGGTCACTGTTATAATGCAGGAAACTTGATAGTCAATTTGCACACAGCAAGAGCCAACGAACAGCAATGAGATAAATGACCAGATCATCTGTCTTCATGCTGTTGGTTGAGGATAAATATTTGCCAAGACAACTGAGAGAGCTGCCCTGCTCTTCTTCCAATAGTGCCGTGGGATCTTTTTATGTCCACCTGACAGGCCCTGGTTTAACATCGCAACCGAAAGAGCTGAAAAGTTACAAAACTGGCTGGCCTGTGGTGACTGGACTCTCCCTGGATCTGGAACATTCTAATGGCTAAAATTAGAACTCTAAGGAGCTGATTTCTTCAAAAAGAATAGACCCTGAAGTCAAGATGTGAACCAGGTTACAAATGTTATTTTTATCCTGTAATTGAGACGAATGAGACAGGAGACTCCTGACAGCAGATTGTAGCTCATCTCAACGGACAGAATGCACTGCATTGATAGATTAATGTACAGCAATAATGAAAACACAACGATTTAAAATGGATTTATCGGGGCCGGCACAGAGTTCAGAGTCTGTTCTTTATGTTAGTGACAGACACTCAGAAATTGTTAATTTTATTTACTGCACTGTTTCAATGCAGTGTCAAGTTTGTAATAAAATAATTATAGCATGGTCATTTGTAGTGTAGAGACCACAGTTACAATGGTAAAGCATTTTAACAAGAATAAAAAAAAATTCAATTCGGTCCTGGTAATGAGATGTTCACAATTGCTCCATTACCAGCAGTCTACACTAATCAGGCTTTATTTTCCTTTTCTCTGCTTCATTCTGCTGCCCATCAATTCACACACGCGATGCCCATTTTAAAATAATTTTCTGTGTGCATTTTTGCTCTTCTTCCAGTCTCCCCAGTGCTTAGGTTTTCAGGTTTTTCCTTTTGTTGCCTCTCTGGCCCCAATTTTAACTCTTCCTGCCTGTGGCCTGGCCTTCTCTTTGGAAACCAAGAGGCCTGAGTGGAGGACCAGTGATGGGAAATGGTAATGGGTCAGAAGAGACCCAGGCAGGCAAGTTTTAATTTTCTTTTGTAGGGTCAGGAGGTTTCCTCCAGACCCCACAACAAAATGTTGGGCCTTTCTTTCCCCTGGCTTCCTCTTCCCTCCCCAAATCAAAATCTCTCACAGATCCTTTCCACCAGCCAACCCCTCCACGCCACCAACACCCCGCCCCCCCCCCCCCCCCCTTCCAAGTAAGCCGACTGTTAGGGACTGTTCCCAGCTGTCCCTGCTAACGGCCTTCTGCACCTGACTTTCTGGTCCCACCGGCCGGCTTGGATATGGAAACAGGACCCAGAAGTTAAAATCTCTTTGGGCTTCACCATGCAAGTTTGTTGCTTTCCCTGGCCACTTAGCATGGAAGGATTCCGCACCATAATAAAATTGAGGCTTCTCCCTCAAAGTGCCGCAGTCATTTTATCTCTGTTAGGAGGAAGTTTGCCTCTTTCACAATCGTTTCCTGCCGTGGCATCTGCCAGTCTCCTGCTACCCTCCGCTATGTGTTTGTTATCCTGCCAGCATTATCATTTCTCCTTCCGAGCTCAATTATAATTCTATTTGGTGCAGGATTGCAGGATAAGATGGAGGGAACGATTTGTAGCGTGAGGCTTCTCTCCATTTTCCAGCTTTCTTCAGACGTGCTGCGGAGACTTTCTTCAGGGGGAAACTAATTTTAAAACCCAGGCAGAGACTGTCCAGTAAAGCACTGTGATCTTTAGGCTCAAATCCCCCACCACATATATATGTGATAACACTGAGATGGAGACATAAAGATGTCTGAACTTTAGTTACAAGAAATCAATGTAGAACTCCCTGCGCGCTTCGGGTGTGGGATTCTTCTGTCATGATTTTAGTCATGATTTGTTAGGCCTCACTCGCAGCCATCCAGCTGCATCACATTAACTGAAACCTCGGCACGCACCCACACACCCAGATCCTCAGCACGGAGATGATGGATAAATTCAGAGCAGAACAACTGGCGTTAAAACACTTGGAGATTGCTACATTGTTCTCCAGTTTGTAATAAATAAAAACCTGGTATTATCCAACTTCTGATGTCACAGCAGGCCCTAGAATTAATATTATTGTGTCTTCAGCATCAACGCTCCCTGTATAATTCTTTTCTTTATCAAATTTCAGGGGGCACAAGTTAAAAACAAAGAGGCATATAGTATAACAGGGTTCAAAAGGCAATAAAATCTGTGTTGAGAAAGGATTGGTGGCTATTGGGCGTATCTATGAAGAACCCTAAATTTGTTTATGCTTGTCTGTGCAGCTGGACTGGCCTTGGCTCAGTGTGGGCTGTTTTATGAGTGAGAAGGGAAATAAAAAGAAGCGGCATACGAAGAAAAAAGCAACGACAACAAAAAGATTACAACGCAACACAGCAGCAACCGAACAGTAATCAGAAAATCAGGAAAGGCAATGTGATGTTCTCGGGACTGAAGTAAGGTTCGGCCGAGTTTAGTAAAAGTACGAGACTGCAGGCTGTTAAAACAATGGATTCTTCTTTATTCTTTTACTTTCAGTTTCCAGCCCTCTGCTGGCATGTGTTGGTGTGTGTGTGTGTGTGTGTGTGTATGGTAGCCTCAAGTGAACAAAATGTACAATATAATTTTCAAAACACTACAGGCAACACAGCACTGCAGCAACAGGACAATTTAAAAGCAACAGAAGGAGTAAAGTCAACAGCAGACACAGGAATAGGAAGCGCAAGAAAAATGTTAGCAATGGGAAAGGCAAAATCAACAAAAATAAAAAAAGGCAAGAAATACAGCAATAACAATGGCAGCAAAACTCACAGCAGCAACAACAAAGCAACAGGAACTGCAAGAGCAACAGAAGATACTCCAGTAACAAAAACAACAACAATATAAACAGCAGTAACAACTACAGTGAAAACAATAAATACAGCAGCTGCAGCGCCAGTGGCTACTTGAAGAGCTACAACATCTTTAACACTAGCAGCGGTAATGCAGCAAGAGTAACGTAACCACGAGCAGCAGCAACAACATCTTTGGTGCCCACCTGCCACATGCCAGTGAACATTCAGCTTGCCCCCCCCCCACACCTGTTCGGGAGGTGGGGTATGGGGGGAGGGAATTCCCAGACCTCTCCCTACTCCCAGTAATTCTCTGATTGACTCCTGAGCAAGGGGCTGATGCAGGATACCTTTGTAAACATTTCTTCTTCGGAGATGCCAGGTCTGGACCCTGCTGGTGGGTCCCCCCATGCATCCTTGTAATCCCACAACAACAACAACAACAATAAAATAAAAGCAAAATACTGCGGATGCTGGAAATCTGAAACAAAAACAAGAAATGCTGGAATCACTCAGCAGGTCTGGCAGCATCTGTGGAAAGAGAAGCAGAGTTAACGTTTCGGGTCAGTGACCCTTCTTCGGAACTGACAAATATTAGAAAAGTCACAGATTATAAACAAGTGAGGTGGGGGTGGGGCAAGAGATAACAAAGGAGAAGGTGCAGATTGGACCAGGCCACAAAGCTGACCAAAAGGTCACGGAGAAAAGGCAAACAATATGTTCATGGTGTGTTGAAAGACAAAGCATTAGTACAGATTAGGTGTAAATACACTGAATATTGAACAGCAGCAAGTGCAAACCTGAAGAAAAACAACCTGAAAAAAACAGTGGGTAAGCAAACTGAACAAACTAAGATGAAATGAAATAAATGCAAAAAAAGATTGTAAAAAATATAAAAAGGAATGTAAAAAAAAGGAAGAAAAAGTAACTAAAATTGAAAGTAAAATGGGGGAATTATTGAACTCAATGTTCAGTCCGGCAGGCTGTAGTGTGCCTAATCGGTAGATGAGATGCTGTTCCTCGAGCTTGCGTTGATGTTCACTGGAACACTGCAGCAATCCCAGGACAGAGATGTGAGCATGAGAGCAGGGGGGAGTGTTGAAATGGCAAGCAACCGGAAGCTCAGGGTCCTGCTTGCGGACTGAGCGGAGATGTTCCGCAAAGCGGTCACCCAGTCTGCGCTTGGTCTCCCCAATGTAGAGGAGACCACACTGTGAGCAGCGAATACAGTATACTACATTGAAAGAAGTACAAGTAAATCGCTGCTTCACCTGAAAGGAGTGTTTGGGGCCTGGGATAGTGAGGAGAGAGGAGGTAAATGGGCAGCAACAACAACAACTTTTATTTATATAGCACCTTGAACATAGTAAAACATCCCAAGGTGTTTCGCAGGAGTGATTATCAAACAAAATTTGACACTGAGCCACATAAGAAGATATTAGGGCAGATGACCAAAAGAATGGTCAAAGAGGTAGGTTTTAAGGAGTGTCTTAAAGGAGGAGAGAGAGGCAGAGAGGTGGAGAGGCGGAGAGGTTTTGGGAGAGAATTCCAGAGCTTAGGGCTTTGGCAGCTGACGGCACGGCTGCCAATGGTGGAGTAATTAAAATTGGGGATGTTCAAGAGACCAGAACTAGAGGGGCGCCGATATCTCTGGAGGGCTGTTGGACTGGAGGAGATTACAGAGAAAGGGAAGGGCGAGGCCATGGAGGGATTTGAAAATAAGGATAAGAATTTTAAAATCAAGACGTTGCTTAACCAATAGCTAACGTAGGTCATCAAGCACAGGAGTGATGGGACTTGGTGCGAGTTTTGGATGACCCCAGAGTATAGAATGTGGGAGGTCAGTGAGGACTGCTTGGAACAGTCAAGTCTAGAGGTAACAAAGGAATGGAAGAGAATTTCAGCAGGAGATGAGCTAAGGCAGGGTCGAAGCCGGATAATGTCACAAAGATGGAAATAAGCGGCCTAAGTGATGGGACAGAATGTGCTTGGCAGCTCATCTCATGGTCAATTATGACACCAAGATTGCGAACAGTCTGGTTAAGCTTCAAACAGTTGCCAGGGAGGAATGGAGTCGGTGGTTTGAGAAAGAAGCTCATGGCAGGGACTGAAGACAGTGGCTTCGGTCTTCACAATATTTAGTTGGAGGAAATTCCCGTTCATCCAGTACTAGATGTTGGATAAGCAGTCTAATAACTTAGTGACAGTGGCTGGGTGTCATCAGTGTGCATGTGAAAACTAACGCGGTGTTTTTGGACGATGTCGTCAAGGGGCAGCACGTAGATGAGTAAGACAGATCTTTGGGATCACCAGAGGTAACTTTGTGGGATTGGGAAGAGAAACCTTTGCAGGTAATTCTCTGGCTACCCTTCAACTTTCTGGTATGCTGGTTGCCAGGGGTAGGCCAGGTCCCTTTCCAACTGTGCAAAGGAAGAGTTTGAAATATAGGTTTAGGGTTTTACCTGTGATTTAGAATCACTGACAGTGGGATATGGGGTTTATTCCATTGGGGAATATGTTTCTAAAGAATGAAAGAACAAACTTCCATCTATATAATGCCTTTTACATCCTCAGGTTGTCACAAACACAAGTACTTTTGAAGTGTAGGCATTGTGGTCGCACTGTGTTATAGACAAACACAATAGCCACTTTCTGGATAACTCTTTTGGGGGTAAAGACACCAGGAGGATGTTCCTACTCTTTGTTCAATAGCATCATGGGATCTTTTACGTCCATGGAGCAAACTTGGTTCAATGACAGCACCTCCGAAAGCATAGCACCACCTCAGTACCTCACTCAAGTGTCAGCTTATGTACTTAAGTGGGCCTTAAACCTAAAACCTTCTGAATTAAAGGTGGGAATGCTACCAGTCCACCAAGGTTGATTCTACCTATTCAGTTGTGAATCTGTGGTGAAACATTTGTCTGTTTGCAAGTGGTAGGTCTTAAATCAAGGTGATCCCAAGGATAGCTCCCATAGTAAATCAAAAGTAAATTTATTGTTTCTTTGAATTGTGGAGCCAGTGCTTGGCCAGATGATAAAATTGTCTCACATGACTGCCAGTCCAGATTCGCCTCACGTTGAAAAACCCACACAGCATAAATTGTAGACAATTAAAATGATATATCCCTTTACTTCCTCACAAGACTTTATTCTGCACGTGGGCTCAACAAAATGAGGGATGTCAGTGTAGGGAAAGGCAGTGCTTTCTCATGATGACAGCACAATCAAGCAGTCCTAAATTATGGTTGACATGGGACAGACGTAATGCACAGGGCCTTATGTTGCCGAAAGAAAATCATTCAACCACCCTTTCATTCGTCAGCCCCCTTCCTATGGAAAGGCACTAAAGTGATGTCCTCAATTTCTGTGCTGCTCTGTGTGAAGTGACTAAATGAGTGTAAATTCAATCTATAATGGTCCCCTGATGTCTCAAAGGGAAAAATGCATCCTGTAGACCAGGAGGTCCCGGGTTCAATGCTCGCTGTGCATGGAGTTAGCACTCAGCAGCTGTGGTGTTTTGATTGGTCTCAGTGCTCCTGGTTGAGGGAGGGGAAAAATCAGCCAAGCTTATCAGTCCAGATTGCTATCTAGTGATCCCCCTGCTGAAAATGAATGTGTGTGGATGGTGGTTAGGACAGGATCAGATTCGACTGCGATGCCCTCGATGATTAGATAGTATGATGACACTGTCTAGGCTTGCACATAATGAAAGCCATTTTGCTGAGAGAGCTTTTTCCGCTTTCACAACCTTACCTAGAACCCCATCCTCAGGTTGCTCACCATTTGTGTGAAGAGTCTTCTGACATTCAGCCTAAATTTGTCATTATCTTGTTTGAGCCTGTGCCTCCTTGATCTATATTTAGTTTGAAGTCGGATTCCAGATTTAGCTATCCTGCACCATTTACTATCCTGTACGTCTCTTTGAGTCACCTTGCTGTCACTGTCTTTCAAAGCTGTGAAACATTCCCTCGAGCTCAGTCAACTGATTAGTATTGTGGCTGTTCCCCGCATTGCTTTCAGGGTTTGAATAAGTCCTTTTTAACTTGATACCCAGAATGGGTTATAGTATTCGAGGTGTAGTCTGAGTGCTATATAGCTTCAGTATGATTTCCTTGCTTTGTTGATTGTTGCTTTACAGTGATTGAACATACCAAATAACACAGCAAGATCCCACAAAGAGCCATGCGATGAATGACCAGCTCATTTGTTTTTGACGGTGTTGTACGAGGGTGAACCCTGACAGAACACTCTGCTCTTCTTTATGCAATGCTATGGGAAGGGGAAACTGCAGAATGGGCATGATGCTGGCAGGAATAGAGCATTGCAGGAGGTCTCACTGACTAGTAGCACATGGCTGTTTCTGCCAGAACTTGCTAATTGCATATTCATGGTGAACTCCTGCCCACACAGCAACATCACAGCTCAACACATTGCTGTAAGGGGACACAAGAAGACTGCCTAGTTTGACACTCAAGGAGACCATTCTCAGAGAAAAGTGCAGTCTATCCCCACTACTGGTCCGAAGGTTTAGTCTGGGTATTAACGACTCAAGACTACCAAATTATTGTTCACACATAGCATGTTTATTCAGCTTTTCAAAATCTTACCTTCAACAGAGATTATACTCATGCGTCCACGTAAGCTAGGTTACCAGCTTCATCCGAGAGTCGGAATGGAGCAGATGATCAGTCCTCCCCTTCCGATTCTCATAGTCACAGAGTCATAGTGATAGAGTCATACAGCACAGAAACAGGCCTTCAGGGGGCCCATCATGTCTGTGCTGGCCATCAAGCACCTAACTATTCTAGTCCGATTTTCCAGCACTTGGCCTGTAGCCTTGTATGCTATGGCGTTTCAACTGCTCATCTAAATACTTCTTAAATGTTGTGAGGGTTCCTGCCTCTACCACCCCTTCAGGCAGTGTGTTCCAGATTCCAACCACCCTCTGGGTGAAAATTTTTTCCTCAAGTCCCCTCTAAACCTCCTGCCCTTTACTTTAAATCTATGCCCCCCGGTTATTGACTCCTCCGCTAAGGGAAAAAGTCTCTTGCAATCTAACCTATCAATGCCCCTCATAATTTTGTACACCTCAATCATGTCCCCCCGCATCCTTCTCTGCTCTAAGGAAAACAACCCTAGCCTATCCAGTCTCTCTTCATAGCTGAAATGCTCCAGCCTAGGCAACATCCTGGTGAATCTCCTCTGCACCCTCTCGAGTGCAATCACATCCTTCCTATAGTTTGGTGCCCAGAACTGTACACAGTACTCCAGCTGTGGCCTAACTAACGTTTTATACAGCTCCATCATAACCTCCCTGCTCTTATATTCTATGCCTTGGCTAATAAAGGCAAGTATCCCATATGCTTTCCTAACCACCTTATCTATCTGTGCTGCTGCCTTCAGTGATCTATGGACAAGTACACCAAGGTCCCTCTGACCCTCTGTACTTCCTAGGGTCCTACCATACATTGTATGTTCCCTTGCCTTATTAGTCCTCCCAAAATGCATCAGCTCACACTTCTCAGGATTAAATTCCATTTGCCACAGCTCCGCCCACCTTACCAGCCCATCTATATCGTCCTGTAATCTAAGGCTTTCCTCCTCACTATTTACGACACCACCAATTTTCGTGTCATCTGCGAACTTACTTATCATACCTCCTATATTCTCGTCTAAATCATTAATGTACACTACAAACAGCAAGGGTCCCAGCACCGATCCCTGTGGTACACCACTGGTCACAGGCTTCAACTCGCAAAAACAACCCTCGACCATTACCCTCTGCCTCCTGCCACTAAGCCAATTTTGGATCCAATTTTCCAAATTGCCCTGGATCCCATGGGCTCTTACCTTCTTAAGCAATCTCCCATGCGGGACCTTATCAAAAGCCTTACTGAAGTCAATCTAGACTACATCAACTGCTTTATCCTCATCTACACATCTAGTCACCTCCTCGAAAAATTCAATCAAGTTAGTTAGACACGATCTCCCCCTGACAAAGCCGTGCTGACTATCCCTGATTATTCCCTGCCTCTCCAAGTGGAGATTAATCCTGTCCCTCAGAATTTTTTCCAATAGTTTCCCAGCTACTGATGTTAGACTCACTGGCCTGTAATTACCTGGTCTATCCCTGCTACCCTGCTTGAATAATGGTACCACATTCGCTGTCCTCCAGTCCTCTGGCACCTCTCCCGTGGCCAGAGACGATCTGAAAATTTGTGTTAGAGCCCCTACTATCACCTCCCTTGTCTCACATAACATCCTGGGATACATCTCATCTGGGCATGGGGATTTATCCACTTTTAAGCCCGCTAAAACATCTAATACTTCCTCCCTTTCAATATTAATATGTTCAAGAATATCGCAATTCCCCCTCCCTGATCTCTACACCTACATCGTCGTTCTCCACAGTGAAAACAGATGAAAAGTAATCATTTAAAACCTCACCTATGTCGTCCGGCTCCACACACGGATTGCCACTTTGGTTCCTAATGGGTCCTACTCTTTTCCTGGTTATCCTCTTGCCCTTAATATACTTACAAAACGCCTTAGGATTTTCCTTTATCTTGCCCGCCAGTGTTTTTTCATGTCCCCTCTTCGCTCTCCTAATTACTTTTTTAAGTACCCCCCTACACTTTCTATGCTCCTCTAATGCCTCCGCTGTTTTCAGCGCTCAGAATCAGCCATAAGCCTCTTTTTTTTTCCTGATCCAATACTCTATATTCCTTGACATCCAGGGTTCCCTGGACTTCTACCACTTGTCCAGTTTCATTCCCTAGGATTAGGTCCAGTACCGCCCCTCCTCTTGTAGGACTTTCTACGTACTGGCTCAAAAAGCTCTCCTGTATGCGTTTCAAGAATTCCTCCCCCTTTAAGCCTTTTGCACGAAGACTATCCCAGTTGATATTAGGTAAGTTGAAATCTCCTACTATTATTACCCTATTATTTTTACACCTCTCTGAGATTTGCCTACATATCTGTTCCTCTATCTCTCCCTGACTGTTTGGAGGCCTGTAGTAGACGCCCAGCCAAGTGATTACCCCCCTTTTGTTCTTAAGTTCTAACCATATGGCCTCATTTGAGGAACCTTCTAAGACATCATCCCTCCTTACTGCAGTAATTGACTCCTTGATCAACATTGCAATACCACTTCTTCTTTTATCCCCTCCCCTATCACGCCTGAAGATTCTATACCCTGGAATATTGAGTTGCCAGTCCTGCCCCTCCCTCAGCCATGTCTCTGTGATAGCAATAACATCATAATCCCATGTGTTAATCAATGCCCTCGATTCATCTGCCTTATGAGTAAGACTCCTTACATTAAAGAAAATGCAATCCAGCCTTGCATTTTTCACTTGTGCCTTAACAGGTCTATACTTGCTCTGCCTTCCAGACTGACTCAGTTTCTCTTCTGTACTTGGCTGTGCCTCATCCCCTACTGTACCTCCACTCTGTATCCCATCCCCCTGCCAAATTAGTTTAAACCCGCCCCAACAGCACTAGCAAACCTCCCAGCAAGGCTGTTGGTTCCGTTCCGGTTCAGGAGCAACCCATCCAACTTGTATAGGTCCCACCTTTGCCAGAAACAGACCCAGTGATCCAGGAACCTATAGCCCTCCCTCCTGCACCATCTCCTCAGCCACGCATTCATCTGCTCTATGCTTCTATTCCTATACTCGCTCGCACGTGGCACAGGGAGTAATCCAGAGATTACAACCTTTGAGGTCCTGCTTTTTAATCTGCTACCTAACTCCCTAAATTCTTGTTGCAGGACCTCATCCCTCTTTCTACCTATGTCGTTGGTACCAATATGTATCACGACCTCTGACTGCTCACCCTCCCCCTTCAGAATGTCCTGCAGCCGCTCTATGACATGCTTGACCCTAGCACCAGGGAGGCAACATACCATCCTGGAGTCTTGTTTGCGGCCACAGAAACGCCTATCTGCACCCCTTACGATAGAATCTCCTATCACTATAGCTCTTCCAGCCCTTTTCCTCCCCTGCTGTGCAGCAGAGCCCTCCGTGGTGCCACGAACTTGGCTGTTGCTGCTTTCCCCTGGGTGGTCACCCCCCCCTCCCCCAACAGTATCCAAAGCGGTTTATCTGTTTGAGAGGTGGATGGCCACAGGGGACTCCTGCAGTACCTGCCTGCGCCTACTACGCCTGGTGATCACCCATCCCTTTTCTGCCTGTGCAGCCATTACCTACAGTGTGACCACTTCGCTAAATGTACTATCCACGATGTTCTCAGCATCGCGGATGCTCCACAGTGAATCCACCTGCAGCTCTAGCTGTGTAATGCGGGTAGCCAGTAGCTGCAGATGAATACACTTCCTGCACACACGGTCGTCAGGGACACTGGAAGCATCCCTGATTTCCCACATAGCGCAGGAAGAGCATATCACGGGGCTGAGGTCTCCTGCCATGACTTACCCTTAGATTAATTAGTTACTCCCTTAATTAAAAAATATTAATTACATTAGGAGCCTTGTTCTACCCACTACAATCTAAAGTCCTTAATATGTTACACTGAATTTTAAAAAAAACACTTTAGAAGTACTCATCTTATCACTGGCGGTTTTTTTTCCAACAAAAAACACTTTCCCCTTATTTTTTAAGCTATTTAAATGCACGAACAGCTGCTACTCACCCAACCAATCACCTTGCAGATTTCCCATGATGACACTGTAAGTTTTTATCGAGTCTCAGCACGCGCCGAGAGAGAGAGCAGGTCCGCCAGCCGCCACTGCTCCTGTCTTCAGGTAAGTGCTCCAAGTTGATGATCAGACTACTTAGGCCTGAGCTAGCTAGACAGCACTTCAGAGCATGCTTTCTTATACCCTGTTTCGTGCATGCTACCTGTGTGATCAGCTCGGGATGGTTGGACCTGACTACCTGATGTACAGTGATTGGTTGGTCAGCTCTTGCTAACGCTGCGGTGCGCTACGTCAGCCACAGTCGGTCAACCTTTCACCGGTTTTGACACCTGCTTACTTTTGGTAGCCTCATCCCTCAAGTTTTGACCACATTGCATAGCTAGTTCTCTATTCTCTAGCCCTTGACTGATAACAAGGCATTACCTCACTCCGCCGATCCCCCCATTCTCCAAGCAACCAGCCCACATGGCGCATCTGTTACAAACTTAGCTATAGTTTAGACATGCCTTAATGACCACCTTGCAGATTTCACTACATTCACTTCCCCTTTATCAGTTCAGTTACACCACATTGCTGCTTCAATACATCCCACTTTCTTGCCGTGGACACTTATTTACCCCTTTTAGCCGCACACACTACTTTCCCCACATACCAGGTTACATACAGTTCACGGGTTGGATGGTAGTTGCCTACAAAGTCATCCAAAATGCCTGGAAGGATACTGTAATTGGTCTCTAGAGAACCCAGAGGACCTGGCTGTGGAAGAAGACAGTGGATCTGAGGAAATGTGCCACGGTAATGTTACTCTGCAGATTGCTACAGCAAGTGCCTGACCCAGTAAAACCCTAGTGTCTCAACAGAACTCTCTTCCTGCTTCCTCCTCCAAAATGTTCAGGCAACCTTCCAGTGCTTTGATCAATTAGTATGCATGGCAGTGTAGCAGTATGGCACACACACAAGCTGCTACTTGTAGTTTAGTGTAGCCCCCTCATTTCTGACACAGCCAGTCATGGGCTCATGTTCCATGGCAGTAACTTGAGCACATAATCCAGGCACATCAATCCAGTGTAGTTCTGAGGAAGTGCTTCACTGTCTCTCGAATGAGATTTTGAACTGAGGCCCTGACTACCCTCTCAGGTGGACATTAAAGATCCCATGGTACTATTTTGAAGAAAAGCAGGGGCATTCTCTCTGCTGTCCTGACCAATATTTATCCCTCAACCAACCAACTAGAACAGATTATCTGGCCATTTTCACACTGCTGTCTGTGTGACTTTGCTTTGCACACATTGGCTGGCAAGTTTCCTACTTTACAACGGTGACTACACTTCAAAAGTATGTCATTGGTTGTAAAGTGCTTTGGGATAACCTGAGGTTGTGAAAGGCACTATATAAATGCAGGTCTTTCTTTACTTACAGTTGAAACTGTTATCACACTAAAATTCTAATATCATATAGTACATCATTCCAAGTTGCTTGACACACATTGAATTACTGACACATGGGAGAGGCTGCAGGCTGGGCCCCTGTCTGTTAACATATCTATCCTTAAGATTACAACATCTTAAGTCTACTTTCCCACTTGAAGGGCAATATGGCACATAATTAAAGGAACACAGATCTCAATTGATGGGGGTCCAGAAATTTCATTGCCGAGGTCAGCCTGAACACTCTTGTCCATGAGAGTATGTAGGGAGTAGGAAAGGTGCAACTGGCTGCCCTCTGCCAAGGTCAGGGGCGAGTGCCATCCTACTCTTGTTACGTCTTGTTCCCTTCTCACTCACTGGCAGACAGACATGCACACCAGCACACAATTTCCTGCAATGCGAGCTCTGTTTGAAAATATTTCCTGGACCCAGCATTCTAACATATGTTCCTCCTCTGTTATTGTAGGCTTGGAAGAGCAGCTTGCCCCTCTCCCCAAGCAAGCTAGCACCGCACAGTGCCTTGCATCATTCTTACCAATGCTAGTAAGTGCCAGTATAAATACATGAACCGCAGAGGATGCACTTATTTAGTTTGTGGAGGTAGGACTTGAGAGTGAATTTCAGTGCAGATGAGAAGCAGCAAGTAATGGTGCCAGGGGATGAGCAAGTAGCAGCTGCTCACAGGGCTACATGCATACTATCAATGACCCAATGGGCTTTGCCACATCCAGCAGTGTAGCGAAATTGGACAGCATGTTAAGGAAAATAATAGTGGTGGCGTCCACAAAATTGAATCAATTACCTGTGGGCAGGAAGTGGCACTGTACTTCAGATATTTCCGATGCTAGTTTGGAGGGAGTCAGAGGCATAAAGTTAATGGTGAAAGTCAGCCTGATTGCTGCTAGCAGCACTGTCCCTATTGGTGCTTGCCCTGGGTGTTGTCAGTATTACACAAACAACGTTGGTGTTTACAGCTGGTGTTGCCAAGAAGCTTAAACACTGGCATCAACCAGTTGGGTTGAGTGGCCTGTTTCGGTGCTTAAATTCTATGTAATAAAAGAAAGCTCACCATTTGCTTTAGTATTCTTGGTTAAATGTTTGCTTCCGGGGTGCATCTACCTCACTCTTGGCTCCACAGGGCAGTGATGTGATGCATTTGATTTTCTATTACTTTATGGCCAGTTTGCAGCTGATACTTTGGTAGTTCAGTTGCCCTCTCAAAGTTACACTGGGGTTTCTCCAAGATATTGGAACTGGGCCTCAATCTGCAGTAGGTGCTGGTCACTTGCAGCTACTTTAATGAGGTGAGTGATTGAATTTTCAGCCTGCTGCTTCATTTTCTGGCTGTCGGGTGGAAATTGTGGCCCACTGAGAGCGATGGCCATCAGAAGCCAGTATCTCAGGCCTGGGCCTGTGCTCAGATTTTCTCCTCTTTCTGCCAGGGCTTGCCATAGGGTAGGCATATGCTCGACTTTCCCCCAAGTGATGCTAATGCCTTGTAGCAGGAAATACCAGTGATCCTGTGCCTGGTACTTATGGTGGGGGGTGGGGGGGGGGGGGGGGGGGGTGGAGGTGGATTGGTGGTGACAGCTCCCTACCAGCAGAGCGACCTGGAAAATATGCCCTGTACTTCCCAACTGGCTTACCTGTTCGTCCCACTTACCCTTCCCCACACCCAGCCTTCAGAGATCAGTTAATTTAGCAGAAGGCAGAGGTTAAAGCACAGAAAGATTACCCTCAGTGAGCTTCAGACCGAGAAGCAGAGAAATCCCTTTAAGGGTTAACTCTCGTGCCTTAGGTTGATCTCACCGAAGGAACGCAGCAGACTATATCCAACATCTGCCTGAGCTCACGCTGACTGCATTGCCGATGTTGCTATCAGTTCAGTTCATTTAGTCCCTGAACAATCACTGATTGATTGATGTGTACGGGCTGATTTTCAGCAGCTTTTCCTTTATGCTCACTGTTTGCCAGAGCTGCGCGCATGCAATGAATTAATGTGCTGCATCGCGGCGCTGCAGTCAAACCCCATTTTAACAGATGCTTCTGAAGGAGCAATACAGTAACCTGCAGCCTCAGCATTGTGCAGCTCGCTGCTGACTGTGTGTCTGGTTGGCTTCTGTTGGAATCAGTATTTCTGCTGCTCCAGGATTGTCCTCGGGACCAAATATTTCAGGTTTTACTAATAACATTCCAGCAGCAGCTAAACTGCTCTGGTACCTGGTGCCGTGAACATCAGCAATGTGTGCTCTTTTAAATCTTTGTGCGACCACTTCCCAGAAGGAGGAGTGATTTGAGGAACATTTGGGGTGTAGTGGCGGGGGGGGGGGGGGGGAGGGGGTGCGGTTGGTGGGGGGAGCTAGTTATTGAGCAAACAAAATTGCAATACTGCAGAGGTTAAAATAAAAAGACAAAATGCTGGGGGACACTCAGCAGCTCAGGTGGCATCTAGGGCGCGTGTATCAAAGGTAACATTTCAGATGATTGAGACAGGTCACCGATGAAAGGTGTTAAACAAAGTTTATTTTACAATCTGATGTACAAGATAATTCTCCTGATAGTTCAGTGGGTAAGGGTGCCACTCTTATTTACAGGCTGGGTTCATGCCCAGGTCTGCGCTGAGATAGTTGATAGCCTAGGCTGTAGTTGAGACGCTACAATTAATTCCAATTACAATTAATATCTCATTAAGGAACAAAATAAAAACCAGAGTTCTTTCTCCTGACACTATCCAGTGAATCCTGTTAGAAAATAGGGCACGCGTGTGAGTGTCCGTGGACAGGTTCAAGTCAACTGTGACGCTGCCAATAGTTGAATATCCTGCCAATATTAACTCTCTTGGCTAAAGAATGGGCACTTTGATGAGGTACCGGACAATGGCTAGACGATAAACCAGCAAGGGTCAACAGCATCAGGAAAAAAGGGGAGAAAACCAGGAACAAAAAGCGTATTAAATGGAATTAGTCAAGTTGCAGTTATTGATCTTCAGCCTGAAACCTGTTAATAGTGGATCTCCCTCACGCTGCAGTGGAAACATAATCATCCCATTTATCAGAAGACTCCAATGAATCGAACCCCTCAGCACTGAGTCAAAGACATCACTAAATCGCTCGTTGTTTGTAGCAATGACCCTCCTTAAATGGAGGCTTCAATTCACAGGCCGACTGTCTTTGCCTCAGGTTTTCATTAAAAGCAAAATATAATATTCTTTTCTATAACATCTGTTTTGGCCGGTAACCTGCTGAATAGCATTTAGGTCACAGAGGGAGCCTGCACGACATCAAAGTTGAGGGACTCAAATGATGCTATAAACCATTCCAGAAAGGGCTGAGTGATTTATCAATGTTATCTGAACTCTGAGACTTTGTTACTGTCCTGTCGATATTCTCAATTTTCTGTTATTTTCCAACACTTGTCTGTAAAGGAGTGAGGATGATTAAAATCCAGGTGCAACAACTGTGACAAAGATGCAGCATCAGTTTATATTAATACCGTAGTATTACATTATATTGGCAATGCTATACAGGTTCACTGTTTCTAGGTATAGCAGAAGATTTCTGACATGTTTTGTATATTGATTGCCTGTGTTATGTTTAGATAAAAGAGGCTGGACCGTAAAAGAGCCAGTTACTGAGGCCACAGAAGAAGGAGGCAGAACCTGAGAGCTGCAGAGAGATACTGAGAAAGGCAGGGATCAGCTATTTTTTTCCAGATTTTAAAAGGGGGCAGGCCTTCTTGAAATGGTGCCTTCTCATTGGCATTGTTGGCAAGGCCAGAATTTATTGCCAATCCCTAGTTGCCTCGAGGAGGTGGTGATGCAACTGTGTGATTTGCAAAGCCATTTCAGAGGGCAGTTAAGAGTCTTCTGGACTGGAGTCGCATATAGGCCAGATGAGGCAAGGCTGGCAAGTTTCCTCCCCTAAAGGACATTAGTGATGCAATATAAAAAGACAATGCTCAGCAATTCAGGGCCCGTCTGTGGAGTGGGAAAGAAAACTTCAGGTCTGTGACCTTTCGTTAGTGATGCTAGTTGTGTTATTACAGCCACTGGACAGCTTCATTTTTACTGACAGAACTTTCTTCCATTTTTTTAAAGGCAAATTTTGAAACTGCTATGGTGGGAGTTGAACTCACATTTACTAGATTATGAGGCCAGGCTGACTGGATTACTAGTGCAGTAACATAACCACTATACTACGATATCCCTGCATGGCAAAGCTTTCTTGTCATGTCTGGGGAAGAGAGACAAGCGAGACACATTGATACATTTGACGTCATAGGTTGTAAGCAAAAAAGTCTCTGCTTACAGCATCATGACGTAAATATGCATTAGTTTTTAATTTGTGAGCAATCTCAGCATTTTAGATAATAATCTGAATTTCTTTACCTCACCACGGAATATCAGTAAGTGCAGGTTACAAAGATCCGAATTTTGATTATATGACTGAGATTACTTCTTTTTCGCAATTTTTCTTTCTTTCAATAAAATGCCAAGTTATTCACTCCATTCAACGATGCAGGCATCCTGTTTCTCCAATAATAAAATCAGCTCTGTGCAAGTACGCGCCTCTCTGACCTGTGTCGTAAATTTTTACCAAGGAGGAGACATTGCTCTGCTCTTCATGAGCAAAGTATAAAATAAACACACGAAGGTAGCACAAAACCTGTTTGTTGATCCTTTGGGAAACCTGATAGCTGCTCCCCCCTGCGCGCCCCCCCCCCCCCCCCCACAAACAATGGAACTGTTATTGTTCCATTCATTAGATCAGTCTCACTGAGCAAAGCCCCTTGGTGGTGATTTAGCTGCACTGGGAATCAACGTGGGTCTGATGAACAGTCCCTTAACAGTAAATACTACTACTACCATTCGAATTTTGCTAAGGATGGTTTCTTACCCTTTCTCCTTCAAATATATTTTGGTATTTGTAACCGACTAGTCTGTGGATTTCGTGTGACACCGACTTAGGTGATTGCTGCAAAAGAATCCTTGCTGTGATGGACTATTGCCAAGGTTCCCGGACAAAACAATGTTGCAAATGTACCGGAGTGGGTTCCACTTTTCTACTGTCACTATTGATAATGACTTAAATGTTCTTGATAATTGCCATTTACTTTACTTGCATTAGGAAATTGATGATCCAGACTGTTAGATTGGATGTGCAAGTTTAAAGTATCTAATCAATAACCAGATTTTCTTCCTGCTGACTTGAGCTACTCAGGAAAACAGTGTTGTGATTGGTCATGTCATATGATTATATAATGCAGTTCTGTGCTGTGATTGGGTAATAGTCTACCAATTATTGACCATTTGATGTACATTTTGAGCAATTTTCTGAACTATGGCTCAGATTTCATGGTTAGTGGCATAGTGATGATGCTTGCCGCTGACCTTGAAAAAAGTTGCGCCCAATGATCTAATGATCTGTATGGTGTGGATTTCCCCTTTCCTGATGACAGTTTGCATCTGGTGTCAATTCAAGGGGATCTCCCGGTATCCAGCAACAGTGATGTCATCAAGCAGGGTAAGCAGCCTATCACATTGAAGTATTCTCACAGAAGGCAAACCAGGAAGTAAAATGCACTGAATTTTTCATTTTTAATTAAAATTTTACAGAGAGTTAAATAAATGACAGGAACATACACTTGCGATCAAGGTAGTAGCTAAAATATCATAAGCAAAAATTAAAAAAATATATTTTTTAGAAAGGTGAATTTTTATTTTATTGGGGAAATTTGATATTCCACAAATATAAAATTGTTTTTTCTGGTCCAGAGATGCTCTTCAGCAGTATTTATGAATTTTGTACACTGTTAAAAACCCAGTTACTCCTCATTAAACAAGGTGTAACTTTTCAAGGGTTTTTACGCTGCAACTAATAGCATAAAATGGCAAGTTTTCATCAGTTCAATGATTTCTAGTTGATTGCAGTCTGGGGGAAACTTCAAACCAACTAGAGAACAGGCCATCCTAGACTGGGTATTGTGTAATGAGAAAGGATTAGTTAACAATCTTGTTGTGCGGGGTCCCTTGGGGAAGAGCGACCATAACATGACAGAATTCTTCATTAAGAAGGAGAGTGAGAGAGTTGATTCCGAGACTAGGGTCCTGAATCTAAATAAAGGAAACTATGAAGGCATGAGGCGCGGGTTAGCTATGATAGATTGGGGAACGTTACTTAAAGGGTTGACAGTGGGTAGGCAATGGCTAGCATTTAAAGAGCACGTGGATGAATTACAACAATTGTACATTCCTGTCTGGCGTGAAAATAAAACAGGAAGGGTGGCTCAACCGTGGCTTACAAAAGAAATTAGGGATAGTATTAGATCCAAAGAGAAAAAATATAAAATGGCCAGAACAAACAGCAAATCTGAAGATTGGGAGCAGTTTAGAATTCAGCAAAGGAGGACAAAGGGATTGATTAAGAAGGGGAAAATAAAGTTTGAGAGTAAGCTTGCAGAGAACATAAAAACTGACTGTAAAAGCTTCTACAGATATGTGAAGAGTATAAGACTAGTGAAGACAAATGTGGGTCCTTTACAGTCAGAAATGGGGGAATTTATAATGGGGAGCAAAGAAATGGCAGACTAATTGAGCACATACTTTGGTGCTGTTTTCACAAAGGAGGACACAGATTACCTCCTAGAAATGTTGGGGAACATAAGGTCTAGTGAGAAGGAGGAACTGTATGAAATCAGTATTAGTAGGGAAATGGTGTTCGTGAAATTGATGGGATTGAAGTCCGATAAATCCCCAGGGCCTGATAATCCACATTCCAGAGTACTTAAGGAAGTGGCCCTAGAAATAGTAGATGCATTGCTGGCCATTTTTCAAAATTCTATAGACTCTGGAACAGTTCCAACGGTTTGGAGGGCAGCTAATGTAACCCCACTATTTAAAAAAGGACATCGAGAGAAAACACAGAATTATAGACCAGTTAGCCTGACATCAGTAGTGGGGAAAATGCTAGAGTCCATTATAAAAGATGTAATAGCAGAACACTTGGAAAACAATGACAGGATCGGACAAAGTCAGCATGGATTTACGAAAGGGTACTCATGCTTGACAAATCTGGTGGAATTTTTTGAGGATGTGACTAGTAGAATAGATAAGGGAGAACCAGTGGATGTGGTGTATTTGGACTTTCAGAAGGCTTTCGATAAGGTCCCACATAAGAGATTAGTGTGCAACATTAAAGCACATGGGATTGGGGTAAGTTACTGACATGGATAGAGAACTGGTTGGCAGACAGAAAACAAAGAGTAGGAATAAACGGGTCTTTTTCCGAGTGGCAAGCAGTGACTTGTGGGGTACCGCAAGGATCAGTGCTAGGACCCCAACTATTCACAATTTATATTAATGATATAGATGAGGGAATTAAATGTAATATATCCACGTTTGTAGATGACACAAAGCTGGGTGGGAGTGTGAGCTGTGAGGAGGATGCAGAGAAGCTCCAGTGTGATTTGGAGAGGTTGAGTGAGTGGGCAAATACATGGCAGATGCAATATAATGTGGATAAATGTGAGGTTATCCACTTTGGTGGCAAAAACAGAAAGGCAGATTATTATCTGAACGGCGATAGATTGGGAAAGGGGGAGGTGCAGCGAGACCAGGGTGTCCTTGTGCACCAGTCACTGAAAGAAAACATGCAGGTGCAGCAGACAGTTAATAAGGCAAATGGTATGTTGGCCTTTGTAGTGAGAAGATTCAAGTACAGGAGCAGGGATGTCTTGCTGCAATTATACAAGGCCTTGGTGAGATCACGTCTGGAGTATTGTGTGCAGTTTTGGTCTCCTTATCTGAGGAAGGATGTTCTTGCTATGGAGCGAGTGCAGCGAAGGTTCACTGGACTGATTCCTGGGATGGCAGGACTGACGTATGAAGAGAGATTGGGTCGATTAGGCTTGTATTCACTAGAGTTTAGAAGAATGAGAGGGGATCTCATAGAAACCTACAAAATTCTAACAGGACTGGACAGACTAGATGCAGGAAGGATGTTCCCGATGGCAGGGGAGTCCAGGATCAGGGGTCACAGTCTAAGGATAAGGGGTAAGCCACTTAGGACTGAGATGAGGAGAGATTTCTACACCCAGAGAGTGGTGAACCTGTGGAATTCTGTACCATGGGAAAACAGTTGAGGCCAAATCATTAAATATATTCAAGAAAGAGTTAGATATAGTTCTTCGGGCTAAAGGGATCAAGGGATATGGGGAGAAAGCAGGAACAGGGTACTGAGTTTGGATAATCAGCCATGATCGTATTGAATGGCGGAACAGGCTCAAAGGGCCGAATGGCCTACTCCTGCTCCTATTTTTCTATGTTCTATGTTTCTATATTAATAGTGCACTCTATAGCGAGCATAGAATCACTGGCAGTAACTTTTGTATTTCTGTGCTTAACTGCTCATGTGCAGACTCCAGAAGTTGTAGTCCGTTTCAGAGTAGTAATGAGGTCAATGCTGACAGTTTCACCATCATTACTGCCACAAAATCTGCGCCATTATCTGCCTACTAAGGAATTATATTTTGAAAGTGAATGAGATGCATTTGTCCTTTCAGAGTACTTCGTTGTTTCCGAATACACTCAACTTTGATAGTGAGATAATATTTTGGTCAGCAGCTTTGGCACTTTGTTGGCACAGGAATTCTCTTACGCTAATTAAGACCAATTATGATTTTAATTGGACCATGAGAAAGCAACCTTTATTAATATCAGAAAATGATGGATAGATATGCACAACGGGTGCTGATGGATACGTTCTGTATTCAAGCATTTTCTGCTTTTATTTCAGATTTCTGCCATCTGCTTATTTTCTTTCCATTTCTATTTATTAATATATTCTCCCTGATCACAACATTATGTGAAAGAACTTTAATCGAGCTATGAATAAAGGTGACATCAACAATGACAAGCTCATAGCCGCAGCCTGCTCTATATTTTATTTAGTGTTTGGTTGCATGGACTGTTTGTATAATTTAGTAGTTCTCCTGTTAGTCATTGGTGTCTGTCTCATAATTGACCAATCAATGGCAATCACTTTTGGACTCTGTCTACCTACTTTATGAAAAGCATAAATCACTTCTTTACATAAATTTGTCACTAAAAATTCCAAACATTTCAAGAAACTTTAGAGTAGATAAGATATGTTCAGTACTTTAAATTTGCTTTGTGAACTACGTATGGCAATCGTGACATTTTCTGGGGAAGGAGGAGCGTTTTTGCTCAGTATCTTGGCACAAACTGAGATTGGGAATGCGAGTTACAGTGCTACCTCATGTACTTATGGTTTATAATAGTTTGCTATGCACCTGCTCCAATTATCCATCAAATTCTGACACTAATACTGGTTTTGTAGGTGATTGGAAATGAGAGAGACTGTGTGAACTGTAATTGTAAATCTGTTTTTCCGAGGAGAAACAGACAAGTGAATGGGACTAGAGGTGTGGCTGGATAATGCCATTAATAGCAGACTTACACTGAGTTACTGTTACGACCAGGTGAGGCAGGAGTCTAGGGCTCCCCTCTCAGCCTTTTCCTGGTTTGGCCGTAACAGGGTTTAATTCTTAAAACACTGTATTCTTAGCTTCCCCTCAGTAAGTCTTTGCTCACTGCTCTCTCACTGTAATTGCAAGGAAATTAACCAGACAGGTTTTCTCAGCTTTAACTAAGTAAGGTATAAGCTTATTAACCTTAAAACTCTAACTCAGTTAAAACTACTAAGAATATGCGACGCGACCACGCTAACATGTATATGCGATAAACACACACACAAACAGAGACAGAGGAAGAGAAAGAATTAAGGGGGAAAGGTTTTAAGTAATAGATGGAATTCAGTTACTGGCTCTAGGTTGGATGTAAAGTCTTTAATTGAAATTAAGTCTTGCAGTTCTCGTTGGGGCACAGTGCACACTTTCAAACTTGTTTAGCTGGTACCAGCAGGCTGTAGGAGTCTTCTGTCTTGAGGCTTGAACTACTTCTGTGGGTCCCTGAAACTTTGCAGGAGAGAGAGACAGAGAGAGGGAGTACTGTCTTCTTGAAGTTCAATTGCAGTCTCTTCCAAAAACTGTTTTGTGTCAGGTACAATTCAAAAAACCCCAGTTTGGCCAGCTTGTTTGGAGCAGCCTCACCTGCGAGATTTGTGGATTCCTCCAAGCTTACCAAACACTCTCAGTGGGGGGGTGGGGGGTGGTGTGGTTAGAATGGTGGCTGTTACACATTCAATGACTCTCAATGTCTCTTAATCATCATTATTGATAAAACCTATCTGGCTAATTGAATCAGGGAGTACTCCATGCAGCTGTCTTTTAGAATGCAAATGTGCAGCCATGTTTTCAAGCACTATTCTGTTGTTTTTTTAAAATAAGTTTGTTCAATGTCCAGTAACAGTTCAAAAATAATGTTCCATATGGTGAAATTAATATGTCTCATTTTGGCAAGTGTGGTTCCTGTCACAGTTACAATGTGTTGATATTTTGGCCAGGCTTTTATCAGCCCATTGGAGATGGGCTGGGAGGAGGGAGGGGCAAGAAAATGGTGGCGAGAGGCATAGAGAGGGAAGCCCAACATGTTTACGCAACCAGGCGATATTCCTGGTGGCAGGAATGGCAGCAGTTCGGCTGCCTGCTGACAGGAGGTGGGTGATCAGTTTTCATAATTATAAGGCCAATTGAAGGCCATTTTCTGGGGCCACCACAGAATGCCAGGGGTGGCACAGCCTGCGTGGAGCTGGCCTCCCAGTGCCTTGGTTTTCGGCAGCTACTGCAGGACGGGTTACTCCTCTGATTGCCAGGGCCTGCTTGCCTGGCCCGGCATAGAAATAAATATTTCTACTAGCCTGCAAGGACATTGTGGAGGCACATATCTTTTCTCTCTTGGTGGCGCTGCTGATTGGGCTGGCAGCTCCGAGAGGTGGCTTGACATCCTTAATTGGACGTTGCCGGGAAGATTGCTGCCACGGTCTCGCTACCCTCCTGCATGGGCTTGCAACCCGCATTGGGACTTACCTCATGGTAGCAAAATCCTGGCCTTTGTTCCACTTAGAATTATTAGCAAGGATAATTCAGACCTTGTCTTAGCCTGGAACCGGAACTCATGACTTCCCTCTCAATCTTGACTATGCCACTGTAACAAGGTGCTAAGAGAGGTCTGAAATGGTAGTGTTGAGGGATCATATTGGAAAAATAAATGTTGCTATTCTCTTTGGGATCTTCAGGCCTATTTAAATCTCTGGGCACATTTTCAACACCAATTCCACTGCACCACCCAAAGAATCCAACTGTTGGGCAGTGATGAGCTAGTCCTTGGTGCAGGGATCCTGCTAGGAGCCTGTCCTGCATACCAAATGACCGCCTAATTGGGAAATTGGGTCAGAGTTATGGTGAGGTCACAGTGGCGGACAAACGTCCCATTTCTTTGTAAAGAGAATTCAACCTAAAGACTATAATGGAGTGAAATTAATTTTGAGTGGTAATGCAAACCTAGCAATAGTGAATTGGCCGCCCATTTTAGACCCTACCAGATTTTGCTTTCCAGGGAAAAATGACAGGATTCAAAAATTGTCTCAGCTCTGAAGTTCTTATGCCAAAGAGTCTAAACACAACCTTGATAAATGAAATCAGTTGTAATGTCAACAAAGAAAGATTCTAGCCCAACTCAAGAAACTAAACAATCTATTTGGGGAGATGGTGGCATAATGGTAATGTCACTGGACTAGTAATCCAGAGGTCCAGGCTTATGCCCTGGAGACATGGGTTCAAATCCCACCATGGTAGCTGGTGGAATTTAAGTATAATTAACTAATTTTAAAAAATCTGGAATTGAAAGCTTGTCTCCATAATAGTGCCATGAAACTATCATCAATTGTCGTAATTGGTTCACTAATGTCCTCTAGGGAAGGAAATCTTCCATCCTTACCTGGTCTGGCCTACATGTAACTCCAGACCCACGGCAATGTGGTTGACTCTTGACTGCTCTCTGAAATGGCCTAACAAGCCATTCAGTTCAACGGCAATTAGGGATGGGCAACAAATGCTGACCTTGCCTATGATGCCCCCATCCCATGAAAGAATAAAAAAATTAATCAATTAATCAACCCAGCCAATCAATGCAAAGAGACCAACCAGCCATCCAAATCAATGAACTAAACTAAAACAATGCTCATTCATACGGTGACTGTAATGTTGCAAAACTTCCCAAGACTCTACAGGTGGGAGTTGGACTCCAGCAGGAGTCGCAAAGGAGTTAGGCGAGAAGACAAAAGGTGTGGTTGAGGAGGTAGTTTTAAGGAAAAGTCAGACGATGTAGCAAGGCAGAAAGGCTGAGGAAGGGAATTCAAGCGTTTGGGGGCCAACATGCCTAAAAGCAATGCTACTGATATGGTGTGAGAATATACATTGAGCAAAATGGAGGCTCCACAAAGGACCAGTGGTGCTGCAGGAAATTGCAAAGGTAGATACAGCAAGGCAACCAATCAAAGCAAGCCATCCAAACAAACCAATCCCAAACAATTAAATGAGCAAACAACCTAACCAATCAACTCCAACAACCTGATCAACCAGTCAACCCAACCAGAAATAGTAAAACCAATCAACCCAATCCAATTAAATAACCAATCAACCCAACCAAACTAACTAACTTGCCAACCAAATATCATAAATAAACTGTGCAAATAATGAGCTCAATTGATCAAGCCTAATAGATTTGGATGATATCTCATATCTGTCCCAGATGGATGCTGGTCTATAATGTCTTAATCAATCGCATAATATCTTGGTTTAAATTTTGTTGATCATAATACTAGACAATATTTATCATAATGTTAGCTTGTTATCCTAGAGTTTGAGTTTTGTCTTTGGTAACTAAAGACATTTTTCAGAGTTTTATCTCTCTTTTTAGGTTACTTGCCTCGACCATGAAATTAAACAGCCAGGACCCATCCATAAGAGTGGGAATAATATGGGACTTATTGGAAAGAACAGGGTCAAAGGGCCATATGGTATTTTTTCATTCCGTTTTTTTCTGTTCTTGTGATATTAATTTTAATAGTGTGTTGAGTTATTTGTCAGAGAGCCTATAAAGAATTAATTTATTGAGTTAAATCAGGAAACTATGCAGCATTCAGATCCCACCGGGCATAACTGATAGTAGAACTGCTGTAAAGTAAATGATTAATTATCTTTTATAAATATATTCAATCAATAAATAAATGTATTTAATATCTACTCTTCCGAATGTTCAGGCAAAGATTGATTGATTGATTAGAATGAACTTTGAGTCAGTCAATGACCCCCCCATCATTGCATTAAAATTGTCCAGAAATCAATACCATTGTTAATCAAATCAGGTCTCATTGGAAAACTAATAGCTAATTAGTGCAGAGGTATCCTCAATTAATTCATTGACTGGTACATTTCAATTTGATGCCATCCACTACAATAAAAATCCACTCTGCCCAGTTGTAAATCCAGGCCTAAGCAGGGTGTAAATAACAAATAAAGTCCAAAGCAGGAACTGTATCGGGTGATGATAAAGGTTTACTTTCACTAAAGAGACCCTCGACAATGAAGGGACAAGAATGAAATCTGTGTTAGTCGATCTAACTGGATTAAATTGGAGTCAGTGGGGAGGGTTGAAAAATGTAAACGGTCTCAAAACTGTGAGTTTTCAATAAATCAAGAGTGAGTTTGAAAGCGAGTAGATTCAGCACACTGTCTCATCTCCCCAACATCCAAGCTGCAAAGACAGGGCCTCTGTGCGCAATTGCTTGTTATTTTTTGTTTTTCCTGAGTGTTAGACAGAAACCACATCCATAAAGATTTGAGATATGTGAAGGTTTTTTTTACATTTATGCCCAGGCAGGACGAACCCAAGTGAAAGATCACTATATGAATGCAGTGCGAAGCCTTTGGGATCAGGAGATCTAGATTGGGGTTGCTCTTAGGAGTCAAGGTATTGTGCATGGTACGTAAAATAATAGCTGACCACAAGTCTGAAATGGCTGTAAAGCAATCATGATGCTCAGTGTTTTGCAGTGTGCATCAGAAGCGCTCAATGCCATTACTGCTTCGAAGCACAATGTAGTGTAGCTTACTTTCCATATTTATTCCATGGATTGAACAATGATCTCATTGTCCAGTCACTCGGCAATTCACTTACATGAAAATAGTAATACACTCGAGTGGATTATCAATTGAGAGTTGGCAGATGTGCATGACATTCCAGATAACTTGTAAACACTGCTAGCTTTCTATAAGGAGCACATACCTACCAAAGAATCATGCTGTGAAGCATACCAAAGCAAAATATTGCGGATGCTGGAATTCTGAAATCAAAACAGAAAATGTTTGAAATACTCAGCAGGTCTCCAAGTCTAGAATTCATGTATTATCAGATTGCAGAATTCTCCTTCTGATCTCCAAACACATAGCTCAGAGATGCTCTGAGTCTGCAGCATGCTTCTCATGTTTGGATGCTAACATGGCCTGTCCTTCTGTTTTTAGTTGGAAAGTCTAGGTAAAGCTCTGAGGTCTATTAGAGACCACAATTGTTGCTGCTCACACACTTCAGGCTCAGGATCAAAACTGGCTCCCTTTTTTGTGTTGATAACAAATTGTGATACTTTGAAGTGTGATGATTGGTTTGTGATATCTGGAGTTAATCATTTAGAGTGCAACGGCCATGTGCTAGATGAAAGATACTTAAATATATATGTATAAGTGCTTTTTTAATATAACATCTAAATACATATAAGGATAAGTTATCCACTTAATATTAATTAATGGAGGCAATAAATTTGAAAGATGTAAAAAAGTTCAGATACAGTACAGCCTCAGGCATGTGGTAGTCTATAACATTCATAATCATTGCAAAGCCTATCTTACATTTCACTCCAGGTAAGTTTTAACATCACTTATGTGCATGTACCTAGTCTCCTGCACATAAATACTTTAAAAGCTCTCATCTCACAAAAGAACAGTAATGCTACACTACGAACCATATTCACCAGGACATCAGGGAATGCAATTTTACCCAAAAAACATTAGAACATAAGAATATAAGAACTAGGAGCAGGAGTAGGCAATTCAGCCCCTCGAGCTTGCCCCGCCATTTACTACAATCATGGCTGATCTCATCTCCGCCTCAACTCCACTTTCCTGCCCGTCCTCCATAACCCTTCAACCCATTCCTAATTAAAAATCTGTCTTTCTCCTCCTTTAATTTACTCAATGTTTGGGCATCCACCGCACTCTGGGGTAGTGAATTCCACAGACTCACGGCCCTGTGAGAAAAGTAATTTCTCCTCATCTCTGTTTTAAATCTGCTACCCCTTATCCTAAAACTATGACCTCTTGTTCTAGATTGCTCCACAAGAGGAAACATCTTCTCTACGTCTACTTTGTCAATCCCCTTAATTATCTTATATACCTCAATTAGATTTCCTAAACATAGAAACATCGAAAATAGGAGCAGGAGTAGGCCATTCGGCCCTTCGAGCCTGCTCCGCCATTCATTATGATCATGGCTGATCATCCAACTCAGTAGCCTGTTCCCGCTTTCGCCCCATACCCTTTGATCCCTTTAGACCCAAGAGCTATATCTAACTCCTTCTTGAAAGCATACAATGTTTTGGCCTCCACTGCTTTCTGTGGTAGCGAATTCCACAGGCTCACCACTCTCTGGGTGAAGAAATTTCTCCTCATCTCAGTCCTGAAAGGTTTACCTCATATCCTTAAACTATGACCCCTGGTTCTGGACTCCCCCACCATCGGGAACGTCCTTCCTGCATCTACCCTGTCAAGTCCTGTTAGAATTTTATAGGTTTCTATGAGATCCCCCCTCACTCTTCTGAATTCCAGCGAATATAATCCTAACCGACTCCTCATACGTCAGTCCCGCCATCCTAGGAATCAGTCTGGTAAACCTTCGCTGCATTCCCTCTATAGCAAGAACATCCTTCCTCAGATAAGGAGACCAAAACTGCACACAATATTCCAGGTCACCAAGGCCCTGTATAATTGCAGCAAGACATCCCTGCTCCTGTACTCAAATCCTCTCGCTATGAAAGCCAACATACCATTTGCCTTTTTTACCGCCTGTTGCACCTACATGCTTACCTTCAGCGACTGGTGTATGAGAACACCCAGGTCTCGCTGCATATTCCCCTCTCTCAATTTATAGCCATTCAGATAATAATCTGCCTTCCTGTTTTTGCTACCAAAGTGGGTAACCTCACATTTATCCACAAGATACTGCATCTTGGAAGATGACCACCAATGCATCCACTATTTCTACGGCCACTTCCTTAAGTACTCTGGGATGCATACCATCAGACCCTGGGGATTTATTGGCCTTCAATCCCATCAATTTCCTCAACACCATTACTCTACTAATACTGATTTATTTCAGTTCCTCTCTCTCACTAAGCCCTGTGTTCTCCAACATTTCTGATATAATATTTGTGTGTTCCTTTGTGAAGACAGAACCAAAGTATGCATTTAGTTGGTCAGCCATTTCTTTATTCCCCATAATAAATTCCCTGTTTCTGACTGTAAGGGACCTACATTTGTCTTCACCAATCTTTTTCTCTTCACATACCTATAGAAACTTCTACAATCAGTTTTTATGTTCGCCGCAAGCTTGCTCTCGTACTCTATTTTCCCCTTCTTAATCAATCCCTCGGTCCTCCTTTGCTGAATTCTAAACTGCTCCCAATCCTCAGGTCTGTTGTTTTTCCTGGCAAATTTATATGCCTCTTCCTTGGATCTAATGCTATCTCTAATTTCCCTTGTAAGCCATGGTTTGGCTACCTTTCCTGTTTTACTTTTGCGTCAGACAGGGATAAATAATTGTTGCAGTTGATCCATGCGCTCTTTAAATGTTTGCCATTGCCTATCCACCATCATCCCTTTAAGTAATGTTTCCCAATCCTCTCATTCTTCTAAACTCTAGAAAGTAAAGGCCTAAACTGCTCAATCTCTCTTCATAAGACAAACCCCTCATCACTGGAATCAATCGAGTTAATCTCCTCTGAACTGTCTCCAATGCAACTACATCCCTCCTCAAGTAAGGGGACCAAAACTGTACACAATACTTCAGGTGCAGCCTCACTAATGCCTTGTACAGTTGCAGCAACACTTCCTTACTTTTATATTCTATTCCTTTAGCAATAAATGCCAAAATTCCATTTGCCTTCCTTATTACCTGCTGTACCTGCATACTAGTTTTCTGCGATCCATGCACAAGGACACCCAGATCCCTCTGCACCGAAGCACACTAAAGTTTCTCTCCATTTAGATAATAATTTGCCTTTCTATTCTTCCAACCAAAATGGATAACCTCACACCTATCCACTTTAAACTCCATCTGCCAAATTTTGGCCCATTCACCTAACCTATCCATATCCATTTGTAAATTTCCTATCTCTTTATTGCAACTTACTATCCCACCTATCATCTGCAAATTTGGCTATAGTACCTTCTGCATCCAAGTCATTAATATAGATTGTAAATAGTTGGGGCCCGAGGACCAAACCCTGTGGCACCCCATTAGTTACATCTTGCCAACCAGAAAAAGACCCATTTATCCTGACTCTCTGTTTTCTGTTGGTTAGCCAATCCTCTATCCAAGCTAATAAATTGCCCCTAAGCCCATGTGATCTTACCTTGTGTATTAACCTTTTGTGCGGCACCTTATCAAATGCCTTCTGGAAGTTCAGATATACTACATCTACAGGATCCCCATTATCCACTTTACTTGTCACAGCTTCAAAGAACTCTAGCAAATTAGTCAAACATGATTTACCCTTCATAAAACCATGCTGACTCTGATGGATTGCGTTTTGACTTTCTAAATGTCCTGTTATTTCTTCCTTAATAATGGATTCTAACAATTTCCCAACGACAGATGTTAATCTAACTGGTCTATAGTTTCCTACTTTCTGTCTCCCTCCCTTTTTGAATAAGGGCGTTATATTAGCTTTTTTCCAATCCACTGGAACCTTTCCCGCATCCAGGGAATTTTGGAATATTGTAACAAATGGATCCACTATCTCCGCTGCCACTTCCTTTAAGACCCGAGGATGTAGGCCATCAGGCCCTGGGGACTTGTCTGCCTTCAATCCCAATAGTTTGCTCAGTATTTTTTCCCTGATGATGACTTTTCTAAGTTCCTCTCTTTCTATAACCTCTGCACTATTTGTTACTATTGGGATGGTACTAGTGTCCTCCACCGTGAAAACTGAGGCAAAATACTGATTCAGTGTCTCCGCCATTTCTGTGTTCCCCTCTATTAACTCCCCAGTCTCATCCTCCAAGGGACCAACATTCACTTTAGCTACTCTCTTACCGTTTATATACTTATAGAAGCTTTTGCTATCCATTTTTATATTTTGCGCTAGTTTTCTTTCAAAATTTACTTTTGCTCTTTTTATTACTTTTTTAGTAACCCTTTGTTGATCTTTAAAAGTTTCCCAATCTTCCAGCCTGCCCACAGCTGCTGCAATTTTACGAGTGGTGGAGGAGGTGACAAATAGCCCACCCACCCTGGTCAATTGAGGCCCTTAAGTGGCCAATTAATTGCCGCCTCCTACCACTGCTGGTATTTTAGCAATGATGGAAGGGCACTTCGCCAGCTGAGGAGGCTGCCTAGTTCAACCTGGCGTCCTCCTTGCGGGCCTGGTCGGGGGTGGGGGTACCTTCCTGATTGGGCCCCCATGGCACAAGCTGTCCTCGCTGAAGCACCTCCATGCCCCTGCTCAACTGACCCCCACCACCCCCCCACCCCCCCCTCCACCCACCTCACCAGGGCCTCACGCACTTACCTCAATTCTGGGGCCTCCTCCATTGCTGCTTCTCACACTGGGTGCAGTTCCAGCAGTGGCCACCACTCCCAGTGGCACTGCAGGGACTGAACAGCTGCTGGCCCACTAATTGGCCGGCAGATCTTGGACGCGGATCTTCTGCCTCAGAGGGGCGGAAGTCCTGCCCGAGGACAATTAAGGGCCTGGGTTATGTAAAATCATGGCGTGGCTTTCAGGCCCAGTAGAAGGGTGCTTGCCCCCAACTTGAGGTCATATTTTCTGCTGTCTTCCCTTCTTGTTAATGACAGGGTCTGCTCATTCTACAGTTATCTGTGGATCTGCTGTAGCTTTGCTCCCAAAGTCAGGGCAAATGAATTTCCTTCAGTGTACATTAGTTAATGCTGTGGGTTTGGTGTGGGGATCAGCACCTTCTGGAGCTTATGAAGCTCCATCTAGAATTAGAAGTGCAGAGCTGCGAGCATGATTTGTGTCGCTGAAAGGTGATCTGTTTTTAGGAGTAGGTTGAGGGATAAATTTTGGCCAGGACACTGGGAAGAACTCCCCTGCTCTCCTTTGAAATAGTGTCATGGGATTAGATTAGATTAGATTAGAGATACAGCACTGAAACAGGCCCTTCGGCCCACCGAGTCTGTGCCGAACATCAACCACCCATTTATACTAATCCTATATTCCTACCAAACATCCCCACCTGTCCCTATATTTCCCTACCACCTACCTATACTAGTGACAATTTATTATTCCCAATTTACCTGTCAACCTGCAAGTCTTTTGGCTTGTGGGAGGAAACCGGAGCACCCGGAGAAAACCCACGCAGACACAGGGAGAACTTGCAAACTCCACACAGGCAGTACCCGGAATCGAACCCGGGTCCCTGGAGCTGTGAGGCTGCAGTGCTAACCACTGCGCCACTGTGCCACTTTTGCATTCACCTGAGAAGGCGGATGAGGCCTTGGTTTAACGTCTCATCATTTTACAGCACTGTAGGTGACTCTGCCCCAGTGTAAACTGCTTTACGTCATGCAGAATGCTTGAAGATCCACTGCACAAGAGGGCATCAGAATTTTGAATGCTGATTGGAGAGATTTCCTATTTGGTTTTCAACCAGACAATCCTGTTTTTTGTTCAAAAATTGGTAAATGGGTCACCCAATGTTTGTTTCCTTTAAATATAAATAAATGTTTCCACTTTATTATGCAATGATGTGAAGGCATTTTAATTATTAAGATTTTTAATTGATTTCCATTAGCAGCTAACCAAATATCAGAACTCAAATCAGGAAGTTGCTCCAGACTCTGTTTCTATGCCAACTATTCCCTGTTACTATGCACTGTTTCTATGCCAATAGCTTTCTCTGCTGCAGCTTGTCCTGTTATTTGCTACACCGGTCCTGTTATTTTTCATCCCTTGCCCTTTTTCTAAGCTTTTTCTATTTGTCCCCTGCCCTGTTTCTATTCTGCCCCCGCCATGTTGTTACGCCATCCCTGCCCTGTTGCTATGACTTGTTGCTATGCCATCACCTGCCACATTGCTATGTTGCTGCCTGCCCTGTTGCTATGCCACCACTTGTCTTGTTGATATCCTTCTCCCAGGTCTGGTTTTAGAGTTGGGAAAAGGTGGAGATGAGAAGAGACTGTTGCAGAGTGCATGATACAGCATTGGTTTGATGCGTGGTTCCTTTGGGTTTGTAACTGGTGCTACCACTCTGCTAAGTGGGAGCATCATCTTGACCATGCGGTGGAGAATAAGATTTGCTCATCATTAGGTTGCACTAGTCCAGCTCCCAGTGGCCATTTGATGAGCAGCCTGGGAACAAGACTGCCTGCCACATAACATACTACACAGGGAGTCTGGACAAGGCAGGAAAGAAGGTAAGATTAGAAAGTCTCACTCACAGCAGTAAATTGGATCCATGACGGGGGGAAAAAAACATGTACTTATCAATGTTTTGTGCCCTGAAACACTTCATAGTGGCAAAGACAACCGTAACAAAAAATGGAGGCAGAAGTGTTCAGGGACCTGGCTAAAAAACAGGTCATAAAAGATAGGTTTTGAAGAAATCTTTAGGAGGAGGAGAGCGGTAACAAGGAGAATGGGGTGAGAGGGTATGTTTTTCTGCGCAGCCCGAACAGAAACAGATGTTTTGCACATCTGGCAGCTCATGACTGATTTTTGATATCCTAATCACGCAGTGATCCGTGCAGTAAATAAAGGTTAACCATTGATTTCCTGATCACTCAGGGATCGCTACTGTCTTAATAATTACCTGCAAATTTTTTTCAGCTTATTCTGAAACACTGAAACATTGACAATGCTACTCAGAGTTATCCATTAACAAGTGTTCTGCCCAAAATTTCAGTTCTTGTCATTATTACCTTTCAATGCCATATCAAGTATGGAGAAACAAATACCTGCGACAAATATTTGATGCTAAAATATTGAGTGAGGTGGATAAAGATGTCCTGCAACACGGGATCCCACTTGTGAACATGGCAACAGTCATCAGACCCAGCACCTGCCAGGAAAGATGCTGCAGTCAAGGCCAGTGAGGATTATCTGTTCTCTCCCAGTCCCAGGTGAAGCTGTCAGAGTCCAATCCTATTTGGAGATGTCTTTTTAAAGGTAAGTAATAACTAATCATTGGATGAGACGCTGGACTAGCCGAAAGAGAAGTTGTGCTGATTCAGGTCAGGGTAGAATGTGATCCCAGGACTTGTCCAGGGTAGAATGTGATCCTAGCAACTGTCTGGGGTGGAATTTGTAATAACAACCTGTTTCCAGACTGACTCCATTATTGACGAATTTGGAAATTCAGCCTCCAAGGTACAAAAACAAACACAAGAAAATGCATTATCTTTGACTGATTGAGCATCGGTCAGCCTGGCCTCATCTACTCTGTGTTTTCTTATCGCACAACACCTTTGAAAATTATTTTTGCTTTTGTCTTGTCTGAGAATACAAGAAATTTATAGGGTGGAACGATGCTTCACTAGAGCATTGTGACTGCACTATTATTTATTTTAGTTAACGTTTAGGAACTGCAGATAAATTTCCTGGTGACAGATATTGCAATGAGATGGATGGGTTCAGGGAGCCAGTAGTGAAAAACCAATCGAGTGGAGTTTGTTGTCATTACTTTTAGTTAGTTGGCTGTTCGATAAAAGAGTATTTTTAGAAATAACACAGAGTTCTTATTGTACACTTATTTTTAAACAATTTACTCTCTGACTCAGTATTTTGAGACTAAGTTGTTTCAAAAATAAACTTACTGTAATAAAGTTGTGAGTAATTGATTGCTTCATTCTGGCCGACCACACAAAGCAGTTTCAACTAATCAATTGTTGATATCAAATGACACTAGATGAGTTGTGGTTGATTAATCTCTGATATTGAAGGCCCTCCCCCCACCTTGATTAACATTAGTCATTAATATCTATTTGTTCAGGTCCTTTCTGCAAATCTTGCAGTTTTAATAGATTATATTATTCAGGAACATAGTAACCCTACTGGGCTGTGCAAATAAGCAACAGACACACAAGCATTGTGTGTGAGAAATTCTGTGTAGCATTCAGTTCCAGATAACACAATTTTGTTGCATTTTTCAATCTTGAAAGAAATTTTGATTTTTTTTTAAGTTATACATTTGAAAGTGGCGTCACCAGCAATCATTCTGGGTCTCTATCAAGTGCAATGCAGCAGAGGTCATAAGTATAGAATAAAAAGAGTAGAAATATCACTTTCAATGTCCAGACAAAGTGGGGAAGTAATGAAGACAGTGAACAGAATGGGCCAATATACAGTAGGAGAGGAGAGGGTGAGTTATACAGGTTGACAGCGTGCCTTTGCCCTAAGTACTGTGCTGAAGGAGAGGGTGCAGAAAGATCATTGTAAAGGGAATGAGCTAGGAGGAGAGATTAGACAAATGTGGAGTGGGGGTTGGGAGGTGTGGGTGGAAGATGAAATACAACTTTGGCAGCAGTGAAAAATGGCTGATAGTGAATCAATAGCCCAATTTACAACCCGCCCGATTTTCCATTGAAGTCAAGTCGGACGGGGTGTTAAACAGGCTGCTGATTCGCTAATACCAATTAGACAAGCACGATCTGATTGTTTGAAATAGGCGCAGAGGCTTCCTCCATTCTAAATGCAGATTCTTGTTTATTTTACAAGTTATCAGTGAGCATTTTCCTGTGAGTCCACTACAAATCAGCTCAGCATTTTGAAAATTACCATTATTGCCAGCAATGAAATATTGCATTTGCATTATAATCTATATTTCAGCGAGATAGAAACATCAAATAAAGTATGTAATTGCTCACTTTTTGACGTATGTCACGTTAAAAAAATGGTCTATTTTCTAAGATATCAACTATTCTCGGTGATGTACTGTGGTCATGGTGATGGAAATGGGAGAGGGGATAAAAGATGAAGAAGTCAGTTAATGAGAGGAAAAGGATAGGCCAGCCAAAGAGGATTGAGGGAGTTAGGAGGGGAGAATGAGAAGGACTAAGAGCCATGAAGGGACAAGAAAAGGAAATTGAGACTAGAAGTAGAGGAGAGGAAGGGGGAGGAAACTGAGAATTGGGGTGAGTGAATTCTAAAAAAATGATGGTGAGGGAGGAAAAGGTGTTATCCAAGATTCTGGAGCTGGAGAGACATGATCCCACGTTACAATATAAATAGATAGCAGGTGAGGCAGCATTTGTTTTTTATTCATACTTGGAATATTGGTAAGGACAATATTTATTGCACATCTTCATTTGGTCTTGAGAAGGTGGTGGTGAGCCACCTTTTTGAACTGCTGCAGTCACTGTGGTGTAGGTACACCCACAGTGCTGTTAGGTATTAATCTGTTAATTGTGTATCAATTGCTTGATTATATGCAGGTGCAGGGTATTAATTGGGGTCTTACTTGAGCACTTATAAGCCGACACTTACTGAAACTGGTGGAGGTTTTGAGTAAGGAGCGACATGTTTGTAATCCTTTTACTTTGTACAATAAATGTACTTCCATAACAAGCTTTCTAGAGTTTAACATTAGGGAAGGAGTTCCTGAAGAGATAGCAATATAATTCCAAGTCAGGATGGTGTTTGACTTGCAGGGGAACATGGATGTGTTGGTGTCCCCATGCACCTGCTGCCCTTGCCCTTCTACATGGTAGAGGTCACCAATTTGGGAGGTGCTGTTGAAGGAACTTTGCCACGTTGCTGCAGTGCTCCTTGTAGATGTTATGTACTGCAGCCATGATGCACCTGTGGTGGAGGGAATGAATGTTTGAGGTGCTGAATGCAGGCATAGGTTGCTTCATTTTCTGAGGAGTTATGATGGAACTGAACGCTGTTCAATCATCAGTGGACATCCCCACTTCTGACCTTATGATGGAGGGAAGATCATTGATGAAGCAGTTGAAGATATTTGGGCCTGGGACACTGCCCTGAGGAACTCCTGCAGCAATGTCCCGCAGCTGAGACGATTGTTCTCCACCAAGCATAACCATCTTCCTTTGTGTTAGGTATGACTGCAGCCAGTGGAGAGCTTTCCCCCGATTCTCATTGACTTTAATTTTACTAGGGCTCTTTGGTGTCACACTCAGTCAAATGCTGCCTTGACGTCGAGGGCTGTCACTCTAACCTCACCTCTGGCATTCAGCTCTTTGTCCATGTTTGGACCAAGGCTGTCATGAGGTCTGGAGCTGAGTGGTCCTGGAAGAACTCAAACTGAGCATTGATGAGCAGGTTACTGGAGAGTTAGTATTGCTTGATAACATGGCGAAGAACACCTTCCATCATTTTGCTGATAATTGAGAGCAGACTGATGGGGCGGTAATTGGCCGGAATGGATTTGTCATGCTTTTTGTGGACAGGACATACCTGGGCAATTTTCCACATGGTCGGGTAGATGCCAGCGTTGTACCTGTACTGGAACAGCTTGGCTCAGGGTGTGGCTAGTTTTGAAGCACATGTCTTCAGCACTATAGCCAGGATGTTGTCAGGCCCATAGCCTTTGCTGTATCCAGTGCCTTCAGCCATTTCTTGATACCATGTAGAGTGAATCGAATTGTCTGAAGACTTGCATCAATGGTGAGGATTTCATGAGGAGGCTGGGTTGGATCACCTGCTTGGCACTTCTGGCTGAAGATGGTTGCAAATGCTTCAGCCTTGTCCTTTGCACTCATGTGCTGGACTTTGCCATCATTGAAGATGTGGATGTTCATGAACCTTCCTCTTCCTGTTAGTTGTTCAGTTGTCCACCACCAGTCGTGACTGAAAATGCAAAAAAAAAACAATTTCTTGCCTAACGTCGGGAAAAGCTGAAACCTTAACAAATGCGGCCCTTGACTTCAATGAAATGCTAATAACATCTCAGAGTCATAGAGTCGTACAGCATAGAAACAGGCCCTTCGGCCCACCGCGTCCATGCTGACCATAATGCCTATCTATATAATACTAATCCCACCTGCCTGCATTAGTTCCATATCCCTCTATGCTTTGCTCATTCAAGTACCTGTCCAGATGCCTCTTAAATGTCGCTACTGTTCCTGTCTCCACCACCTACTCAGGCAGCTCATTCCAGATACCCACTATTCTTTGTGTGAAAAATTTACCCCTTTGATCCCCTTTAAACCTCCTCCCTCTCACCTTAAATCTATGCCCTCTAGTTTTAGTCACCCCTACCATGGAAAACAGACTCTGGCTATCTACTCTATCTATGCCTCTCATAATTTTGTATACCTTTATCATGTCCCCTCTCAGCCTCCTTCGCTCCAGGGAAAACAGACCCAGCCTATCCAATCTCTCTTTATAACTCAAGCCCTCCAAACCAGGCAACATCCTTGTGAATCTTTTCTGCACCCTCTCTAGCTTAATTACATCTTTCCTGTTGTGTGGCGACCAGAACTGCACACAGTACCCCAAATGCGGCCTAACCAACGTTACGTACAACTGTAACATGACCTCCCAACTCTTGTACTCAATGCCTCGGCCGATGAAGGCAAGCATGCCATACGCCTTCTTCACCACCCTGTCTACCTGTGTTGCCACTTTCAGGGAACTATGTACTTGAACCCCAAGGTCTCTCTACTCAAGAAAACTCCCCAGCGCCCTGTCTTTCACTGTATATGTCCTGCCCTGGTTTAACTTCCCAAAATGCATCACTTCGCACTTGTCTGCTTTAAATTCCATTTGCCAATCCTTTGCCCACTTTCCCAGTTGATCTATATTCTGTTGTAACCTGAGACCAACCTTCTTCACTGTCCACGATACCACCAATTTTGGTGTCATCTGCAAGTTTACTAATCACGCCCCCTACATTCACATCCAAGTCATTAATATACATGACAAACAACAGAAGGTCCAGCACCGATCCCTGTGGCACACCACTGGTCACCTACCTCCAATCTGAAAAACAACCCTCCACCATCACCCTCTGCCTCCTATCACCAAGCCAATTTTGTATCCAATTTGCTAGCTCACCCTGGATCCCATGTGTTCGAACCTTTTGGACCAGCCTACCATACAGGACCTTGTCAAAGGCCTTGCTAAAGTCCATGTAGACAACGTCCATCGCCCTGCCCTCGTCAATCCTCTTGGTCACCTCCTCGAAAAACTCAATCAAATTCGTGAGACATGATTTCCCACGCACAAAGCCATGCTGACTATCCCTAATCAGACCATGCCTTTCCAGGTGCATATAAATCCTGTCTCTCAGAATCCCTTCCAATAACTTTCCCACCACTGATGTAAGGCTCACTGGCCTGTAGTTCCCTGGCCTATCCCTGCTGCCCTTCTTAAATAAAGGCACAACATTAGCTATCCTCCAGTCTTCCGGTACCTTACCCGTGGCTATCGATGATACAAAAATCTCTGCCAGGGCCCCAGCAATCTCCTCCCTTGCTTCCCATAGCATCCTAGGATACACCTAGTCAGGCCCTGTGGATTTATCCACCTTAATGCGCTTCAAAACCTCCAACACCTCCTCCTTTGTAATGTTGATATGCTCCAGGATATCGGTGTTCCCTCCCTTGAACTCACTAGCTTCCATGGCCTTTTCCATGGTAAATACAGACGAGAAGTATTCATTTAAGACCTCGCCCATTTCCCGTGGCTCCACACATAGATTACCACACTGATCCTTAAGGGGACCTACTCTCTCCCTAGCTACCCTTTTACTCTTAATATACTTATAGAATCTTTTAGGATTCTCCTTTATCTTATCTGCCAGGGAAATCTCCTGGCCCCTTTTCGCCCTCCGAATTTCCTTCTTAAGCGTAGTCCTACATCCCCTATACTTCTTGAGGGACTCACTTGTTCCCAGCTGCCTATACCTAACATATGCCTCCTTCTTTGTCCTGACCAGACCCTCAATATCCCTCGTCAACGTCCCTGAGCTCTTCCTATCTCACTTTGAAAAGCCTCCCTCTTGCCAGACGTCCCTTTACCTGTAAACAGCCTCTCCCATTCAAATTTTGAGAGTTCCTGTCTGATGCCATCGAAATTAGCCTTCCCCCAATTTCGGACTTCAACCTGAGGACCAGTCCTATCCTTTTCCATAACTATCTTGAAGCTAATAGAGTTATGGTCACTGGTCCCAAAGTGCTCCCCTACTGACACATCAACCACCTGCCCATCCTCATTTCCTAAGAGGAGGTCGAGCATAGCCCCCTCTCTAGTAGGGCCATCCACATACTTAACAAATTCTTCCCCATTTGATCCCTTAGCACTAAGGCAGTCCCAGTCAATATTAGGGAAGTTAAAATCACCTACTATTACAACCCTATAATTCCTACACCTATCTGTGATTTCCCTACATATATGCTCCTCCACTTCTCTCTGACTACTGGGGGACCTATAGTATAATCCCATCAAAGTGATCACCCCTTTCTTATTTCTAAGTTCTACCCATATGGCCTTGCTGGACATTCCCCCCAGGATATCTTGATTATAAACTCTTCCAAGTTGTTTGATTGCAAACTTAGTTAAATCACAGATTACCTTAATGGATACAGAATCTTATTTGTTCAATGGCATTTATCCCTTAATGCATCACAGCACATCTTATTTTGTGTGGTAATTTGTTTCACCTCAAAGACACACTTTATGGATTCTATTGAGTTTTCTAATGTAGCTAGTTCAAATCCCTCAACAAGGCTTCTGTGTTGTTGGAGCAGGCCTGTACAAGCACACATGCATGGAAAGTGGTAAATGTGCACAATTGGGCAGAACGCCAACAGCAGGACAAATAAATTAGAAATTTATATGGAAAGCAAAAGAAGATTGTTTTGTTGAAATGCAATATAAGAAGTCATAGGTCTTTAAGGTCTTTATTCAGGGTTATTTTTCAGTTGTGCACTTTCTCTTTGCCTTATCAACTTGTGAAGTGTTCATCCCCTTTCTCCAGTTTTGTAGGTTGGCATGCATGCAGTCAGTGGGTAGCACTCCTGCCTCCACGTCTGGGCGGCGCAGTGGTTAGCAACACAGCCTCACAGCTCCAGCGACCCGGGTTCAATTCTGGGTACTGCCTGTGCGGAGTTTGCAAGTTCTCCCTGTGTCTGCGTGGGTTTCCGCCAGGTGCTCCGGTTTCCTCCCACCTCCAAAGACTTGCAGGTGATAGGTAAATTGGCCATTGTAAATTGCCCCTAGTGTAGGTAGGTGTTAGGAGAATGATGGGGATGTGGTAGGGAATATGGGATTAATGTAGGATTAGTATAGATGGGTGGTTGTTGGTCGGCACAGACTCGGTGGGCCGAAGGGCCTGTTTCAGTGCTGTATCTCGAAATAAAATAAAAAATAAATAAGGCTGAGAGTTTAAGCTCCACTCCAGGATTCGAGTACATACAGGTGGAGCCTCACTAGTCAAAACACATACTGAGAAATAGGGCATGTGAATTCCCGCTGGATATAGGAACATAGGAACAGGAGTAGGCCATTCAGCCCAATGAGCCTGCCCTGCCATTCAATACGATCATGGCTGATCATCCACCTCAATGCCCTTTTCCCACATTATCCCCATATCCCTTTATGTCATTGGTATTTAGAAATCTGTCGATCTCTGCTTTAAACATACTCAATGACTGAGCCTCCAAAGCCCTCTGGAGTAGGGTAGAGAATTCCAAAGATTCACTGAGTAAAGACATTTCTTCTCATCTCTGTCCTAAGTGGCTTCCTCCTTATTTTGAAATTGTGTTCCCTGGTTCTAGACTCCCCAACCAGGGGAAACATCTTAGCTGCATCTACCCTGTCTAGCCCTTTAAGTATTTTGTAGGTTTCAATGAGATCACCTCTCATTCTTTAAAACGCTAGAGAATACAGGCCCAGTTTCCCCAATCTCTATTCATAGGACAGTCCTGCCATCCCGGGAACAAGTCTGGTGAATCTTTGTTGCACTCTCTCTTTGGCAATAATATCCTTTCCAAGGTAAGGTAAGTACTGGATGCAGTACTCCAGGTGTGGTCTAACCAAGGTTCTATATAATTGAAGCAAGACTTCACAACTCCTGGACTCAAATCCTCTTGCGATAAAGTCTAACATACCATTAGCCTTCCTAATTGCTTGCTGCACCTGCATGTTAGCTTTCAGTGACTTATTGATGAGGACACCTGGGTCTCTTTGTACATCTACACTTTCTAATCTCTTACCATTTAAGAAATACTCTGCACATCTGTTCCTCCAACCAAAGTGGATAACCTCACATTTTTCCACATTATATTCCATCTGCCATGTTCTTGCCCACTCACTAAGTCTGTCCAAATCCTCATGAAGCTGCTTTGCATCTTCCTCACAACACACATTCCCACCTCGTTTTGTGTCATCCGCAAACTTGGAAATACAACAGTTAGTCCCCAAATCCAAATCATTGATATATATTGTGAACAGCGAGGGTCCAAGTACTGATCCTTGTGGTACCCACTAGTCATAGCCTGCCAACGTGAGAACGATCCGTTTATTCCTAATCTCTGTTTTCTTCCTGTTAACCAATCCTTAATCCATGCCAGTATATTACCTCCTATCCCATGTGCTTTAAATTTGCTAACCAACCTCCTGTGGGGGATTTTATCAAAAGCCTTCTTAAAATCCAAGTATACTACGTCCACTGACTCCCCTTTATCAATTCTGTTAGGAACATCCTCAAAATACTCCAACAGGTTTGTCAAACATGATTTCCCATTCATAAATCCATGTTGATTATGCCCAATCAGATCATTATTATCTTAGTGTCCATTTATCACATCCTTTAGAATAGATTCTAGCATTTTCCCATGACTGATATAAGACTAACAGGTCTGTAGTTTCCTGTTTTCTCTCTCCCTCCCTTCTTAAATAGTGGGGTGACAATTGCTACCTTTCAATCTGTAGGAACGGCTCCAGGAGCTATAGAATTTTGGAAGATGATCACCAATGCATCCATTATCTCCACAGTTACCACTTTCAATACTCTGGGATGTAGAATATCAGATGCTGGGGACTTATCAACCTTCAGCCCCATTAATTTCTCCAATACAACCTTCTTACTAATACTAATTTCCTTCAATTCCTCATTACCTCTAATCCCTTGGATTTCTAATTCTGGGAGATTTCCTGTATCTTCCTCACTGAAGACAGACACAAAGTAATCATTTAGCTTCTCTGCCATTTCTCTATTCTCCATTATAAATTCTCCTGACTCTGCCTGTAATGGACCCACATTTGTCTTAGCCAAACATTTCCTTTTTACGTACCTATAGAAGCTTTTACAATCCTTTTTATGTTTTTTGCTAGTATACATTCATAATCTATTCTCCCTTTCTTTATCAGTTTCTTGGTCTTCCTTTACAGTATTCTAAAATCCTCCCAATCCTCAGGCTTACTACTATTTCTGACAACTTTATAGGCCTTTTCTGTTGATCATTTACAATTCTTAACTTCCTTTGTTAGCCACGGTTGACTGCCTTTTCTTTTGGTGTTTTTGTGCCTTGAAGGAATGTATAGTTGATGTAAACTATGTAATAATTCTTTGAAGGCTATCCATTGCCTATGTACTGTCATACCTTTTACTGTATTTTCCCAATCCACCTCAGCTAATGTGCTCCTCATACCTTCATAATTTCCTTTGTTCAAATTTAACACCCTGGCTTCAGATTTAACTACCTCACTTTCAAACATAATGTAAAATTCTTTCATATTATGGTCACTCATCCCTAAAGGTTCTCTTAGAACAAGATTATTAATTAACCCTTTCTCATGACATAATACTAGATCTAAAATAGCCTTTTCTGTAGTTGGTTCCTCAACATACTGCAACACACTCCAGAAACTCATCCTCCACAGCATTAGTATTCATTATGTTTACCCAGTCTATATGCAGATTGAAGTCACCCATGATTACTGTATTACCCATGCGACATGCTTCTCTAATCTGATTAATACCATGCCCCACACTACCACGACTGGTTGGTGGCCTGTAAACAACTCCTATCAATGTTTGCTACCTCTTGCTGTTTCTTAGCTCCACCCAAACAGATTCTACATTTTGTTCTTCCAATCGGAAATCCTCCCTTACTAATGTGCTGCTCCCATCCCTTATTATCAGTGCAACACCACCTCCTTTTTCTTTTTGCCTGTCCTTCCTGAATGTTGAATATCTTTGAATATTCAGTTCCCAATCTTGGTTAACCAATAGCCATGTTTCTGTAATGGCAATTAGATCATACCCATTTACCTCTATTTGTTCCTTTAAATCATCTACTTTGCTGCAAATGCTGCATGCATTCAGGTAAAGTGTCCTTAACCTTGTCTTCTTGACATTATTCTACATTCAAAGCCTAGTTGATGCTCGCCTTTGTTTCGCCTGCCTTCTAATTTTGCTTGCTACATTTCTACTTCCTGTTACCAGCTTTACTTCCTTCCAATTTGAACTACCCCTCAGGTTCCCATCCCCCTAACAAGCTAGTTTAAATCCTCCCCAACAGCACTAGCAAATCTCCCTGCGAGGATATTAGTTCCGGTCCTGTTAAGGTGTAGCCTGTCCATCTTGTACAAGTCCCACCTGTCCCAGAACTGGTCCCAATGCCCAAGAAATCTGATGCCCTCTCTTCTATACCAATTATCCAGCCACGTGTTCAATCGATCAAATCTCCTATTCCTATGCTCGCTTGCACATGTCACTGGGAGTAATCCTGTGATTATGCTCTTGAGGTCCTGCTTTTTAATTTCCTTCCTAACTCCCTAAAATCTGATTTCAGGACCTCATCCCTCTTCTTATCTATGTCATTGGTACCAATGTGGACCATGACCTCTGGCTATTCACCCTCCCCCAGAAGGATGTCCTGACATCCTTGACACTGACACCAGTGACAATATAGATCTGCACTTGGGGTCAAGACCTGGTGTCAAGGCTCCACACAGGGAGTGTGATTTCATAAAATTACCTCACAATTTAAGCTGGCACTCCAATGCAACACCACAGAGATGCACTCTTTCAAACCACAAGTTTAGCAGAGGCCTAGAGTGGCTTGTTGGGTGGATGTCAAAGATCACATTGCACTAATCAAAGCTGAGCATGGACTGCTACCAGTGTCCTGACCAATATTGCTCTCTCAAATGTGAACAGAAACAGATTAACTGGTCAGTTATCTCTTTGCTGTTTGTGGGATCTTGCCACAGGTAAAATGACTGCTGTGTTTGTCTATGTAGCACCAATGAATGTACTTTACAAGTAATTCAGTGTATCTTCTGAATGACAGGTGCTGTATAGTTCTCCTTATTATTGCTTTGTACATCTGCTTTGGTACATCTTTTATGTTAAATACACTATAAAGACAAGTTATTAAGGTAAAGTATATCAGACATTCTGATTTCTTAGCCTATGCCTGTTTTATTTGACACTTTTATTAGAACATCATATTTTTGACTCTTCTGCAGCTCAGACTTCAGTTTTCATTTTTAATAATGTTCCAATATAAAAATACAACATTGAGATAAAAAAACTATTCAGTCTTTGATTTAAACTCTACCCAGCTAATGTAATATTAACAGGTTGTCTTTAGGATAGCTGATGTCCAGGATATAATTGGCCAATTACATAAAAAAAGGAAACATTTTTCCGTGGGTTACATCATTAGTGATAACTCATTTTTAGTAGTAACTGTCAGTCTTTTTAGGTGTGGGGAGGGGGTCTGTTTTCTAGTCTTGTTTGTGACTCTTTCAGAATCTATTCGATTGGGCATTTTGCCATTCAATGCTAAGGGTCTGACCACAGGACTCTGCTGCGAATGAACACTCTCCTTAGTCCCACTCCTTGCCTTAGAAACTGAATGTGAATTATTAATCTCTAGTGTGCAGTGTCCTGTATGAATAATTGGTGAACTCGTGTTATTCCTCAAAACTGCGAGTTTGCTTCATCAGTTAAATTCTCCTCATATTTTCCAAATGGATGAAACACCAATGTGCAGACAATGATGATACAGTAGCTCGGTTGCTCAGTTTGAGATGTCCAGCTGATATCTAAGGGTAATAGATTTTGCTGTTAGTTTTTACTGTGCTGGGTTTTATAAGCATCTCTACTTAAACTCAAGTGGTTCCATTTTATTCCCCAGATATCAGTTCTGGAAAAGGTACAATAGCAGAAAATGGAATTGCTGATAAGAAAATAATTTCTAACATCTTCTCAGCAAATAATTTCCAGAAATAGAGAGCTTGGAGTTTAGCAGGTATTTAAAAAGGGCCTATTGTTACTGAGTGAGGGTATGTCAATTCAACGGGTGAACATCTCCCTCAGCCGCTTTGTATGGCACAATTTAAACTACCCAAGTTTTCCAGTGACTTGTTAATCACCTTACATATCAGCTTGGCTAAGTTGCTGTCTTCTTGCCTCCGATTCAGAAAGCTGTACATTCTAAACCCCATTCCAGGATGTCAGCACATAATCTAAGATGACACTTCAGCACAGTGCAGAGGGAGTGCTACACTGTGGCAGCGCACCATCTTTCAGTGGAGATGTTAAACCTAGTCCCTGTCTGCCTTTTCAGGTAGCTGTAAAAGATCCGTTGGCACTATTTGAAGAAGAACAGGGGAGATCTCCTGGGGTGTACGACAATATTCCTCCTTCAACCAGCACCATTATAAAAGTAGATCATCAGGTTTCAACCACATCTCATTTCTGATGTGGGACCTTGATTTTCCAACCAACCAGTGACTACACTGAAGAACGAATCCATTGATTGTGAAACATGTAAAGGGCCTCTCGATATATAACTACCTACACCAGCGGTTCTCAAAACCTTTTCGGCTGAAGAACCCCTTTTCAAATGGATTAGTACTCATGGACTCCCCGTGTGATACCAATAATATTAAAGTGCTGCATGTAAAGAGTGTTTTAATAATGCTTTTAAGAAAACAGGTATTTACTTACACATATCATGCGATAGGTGTGCCTGCTTCTTGCTGCAGAATCTGTCTATCATTGGCAGTAAGATGGATAGGGCAGGAGCATGGATAGAGTGGGAGCATGGAAAGGGCAGGGGCACAGAGAGAGCAGGAGAATGAAGAGGGCCGGGGCGTGGAGATAGCAGGAGCACAAGGAGGGCAAGGAGCATAAGGAGGGCAGGAGTGTGAAGAGAGCTGGAGTATTGGAAAAATAGAGCACGGAGAAAGCGCAGTGGGGAGCAGAGCACAACGCGAGTAGGAGCATGGATCAGGGTGAGGTAATGGAAAGGTGGGCAGCAGATGCCTCCTGCTGTCGATCTTTCGCCTTCTCTTGACCATGGCACCCTGGGTGGTTGCCCATGGCTCCCACACATGAGGCCTGCCCTCTGCTGCAGAATCCCTGGAAAGTCTCAAAAGACCCCAGTTTGAGAACCACTGACCTATACAAATATTCAACAAAGGGCAAAAAGATGAGCTGGTCCATAAAACATGTCCCATCCCATGTAGTGCGACCGTCTCACAGTGTTGAACCTCTCCCCTCCCTCCATCACCCCAGCTATGCAGTTTCAGGCAAATAAAAAAATTAAAAACATCTTAGGCCAAACCAGGGGGCAACAAATGTTGGAATGTGCTTAATTTTCTTAAGCTGCTTTTGAATATGACCTGTGGCAGTGAAAGCCATCGTGGCTTTACATTTTTATGCCTTTGGCTCCTTCCAAGCAGGAAGAAAGAGCACTGGGATTTGAATGCATCACTGGAGGGTGCAAGGCATTATAGACTGCACGCACATAGCCCTGTGTGCTCTTTTTCTGAACTGGAAGGATTTGCATTCACGCATTGTGCAACTTGTCTGTGACCGCAGGCAGCGATTCACCCAGGTCAGTGTCTGGTTTCCTGACAGCAGTCATGATGCTTTCATAATGCGCCAGTCCTCAATGCCCACTCTGTTCCACTCAGACCATCAGGTGGCAGGCTGGCTTCTGGAGGACAAGTGCTATCTTCTCACCACCAGGCTCATAACTCCTGTCAGGTACCCAGGCACAGATGGCATGTTCCAATATACTGGGAACCATGCATCCACAAGAGCTCTCATTGAGTAATCCATTGGCATCCTGAAGCAACATTTCTGCTGTCTGTCCAGATGGTGTCTCCAAGTTTAAGGTTGAGTGGCACTTCCTGTTCAGCAATGCTGCCATCTTCTCCTTTTCCTTGACGGCTGTGTGCATTTTCTGGACCTGAAATATAAGAATGGGTGAAGAGTTAGCCTTTAGTGGCTTGGTAAGCAGAGTGGCTTCTGAAGGCAGCTGCAATCTGTCATGCATCTTGTGGAAGGGCGAGATTTAAGTCAGAAGGGAAGGAGAGGGTAGATAGTTAAAAACTCTTTATGACATATCCTCCAGCCTCACCAGATGCCATGTATCTAATATGCCCCCTGTCCACCATGTCCCTGACCTGCTATTGACGTGGAGGCAGCACATGGATGAAGCATGGCTCCTCTCCTGTGGGTGTCTGCTCCATGTTACTGTGTGTGACCTTGCCCTGCAAGAAGGAAGTAAATGTGTCAGTGTTAGAACAGTGGGAAGTTTTGAAGATATGCACAAGAGGGTCGAATAGTGTTGCTATTGTGTGCAAGGTGGGAGAGGTGTGAAGGCTTGAAGGAAATACTTGTGAGGAGCGTAGCAGGTGCCGAGTGCTGATGTAGGAGCTGAAGGAGGCATAGGGAAATGTGCTACAGTGATTGTAGGAGAGTGCTAGTAATTGAAGGAGGGATGGGTAGTGAGATCTGGGGCAACAGGTATGAAAGGTTAATCATAGAGTCATGATAGATATGATTTAGTAGTTTTGCCTTACTTATTCCCGTGAGGTCATTGAACTTCTTCCTGAATTGTAGCCATGCCCTGGAGGTGTTCTTTCTCACACTGACGCTCTCTGCCATCTCTGCCCACTCATGCTGGACAACTTGCCTAGAAAACTTCCTGTCTCCCAGTGGTCAGGAGATGCTCCTCCTGCTGCTGGCCTCCTCCACTAAAACCTCAGAAGCAGTGTCTAAAAGATCAGGGTGGGAGGTGGTGGTGGTGGGGGTCCTTGCAGCTTCTCCGTGCCTGCCATTGCCCACGGCTAGTTGCCTGCAGCCAAAGAGCACCTCCCCTTCAAGAGGCGTGGTTTGCCTTTAAATCAAGCCAGTAACGAGGAAAATTGAAGTCCCATCAGGCGAGCTGCCAATCAATAGTGCAAGCAGCATTGGCGGCCCACATATTTTATTTTAATTCATGAGTTTGGGGTCTCCTTTGCGGTGATGGTTGGGCTCACAGTCTGAGCGTGACTTTTTTGGGGCATGTAAATGCACGCAAAGCAACTTCTACTATTTTCCAAAAGAGTTATAAAATGAATGAATTTTCACCCCTTAGTATTACCGGGTTAGTAGACCCTCATTCAGTAGAAGATCTGATGTCTTGTCCACCCATCACTCTCCCCATGAATTACACAACTGGGTGGCCTTATTTCTGTCTGGCTGGCCCTGTGGAATGAGCATGCGGCGTTTACCAGTCCACTTGAGGCTTTCCTCGACCGACGGGCACTGTAGGAACTGGAGTATGTAGCAGACACGACAAATAACATTATGATTTAATTTGATAAGTTTCCTTTGTTTTTTGTATGATTTGTTTTTTTTTAAAACTGTTCCCCTTTAAAAACGGGCACTTTTGTTTGCTTTTTTTTGTTTGATGACTCTGGGGCAATACAGTGTCTCGTTATTGTTTTCAATTAAATCAGTGGAATTACACAATTGGTGAACTCTCACTTATTGAAGTTACAGAGTTGATGTATCCTGATATAATAGAATTAATGTGCTTCCACTCAACAGAATGGCACAATTGGTGCACTCTCAATCAATAGGGACTGGATTAAAACCGCCCGCACTCAATTCATTGAAAACTTCAGCTGGTTGATACAGAGAAACCTTTGCAACTTATTTGTGTGGGTTGGATTCAAACCCACATTGTGGAAGTGAAGGACGGATGTTGTCGTGGCTTTTTTGCAGCCATTTGTTACGCCTCGTTTGTGTTCTGTTCAATTTGTTACAAAATGCTTTTTAACATTTCAGTTTTGTTTCCCTTCTCTCAATTTCCAAGGCATTCTGAAATGAAACTCAGTGTCTAGTTTCCTGTAGCAGATGTTGTCCTGGTTGAGCAGTGTTGGATTGCAGTAATTAATATTTGCTGAACTGCATTGCGAAAGTAATTGCGTGTCACTTTAGCAACAGATTCTGTCATTGTATAAAGAAATGACAAAGAAAAATACACACTGCCAGGTTATAGAACAAATGACAGGCTTTTTCAGTTTGCAGTGCTAGGAGTGGGACCTGATGAAATAAATTACCGGACTAATAATCTAGACAACGTGAGCTCCAATCACACCATGGCAGTTTGTGAATTTGAATTCAGTTTGAAGAAGCTTGAAGTAAAAACTGATGCCAGTAAAAATGACCATGAAGCTGTCTGCCTGTTTCCCTTTCTCTCTCTCTCTCTGCCTGCCTATCTTGCTCTCCTTTCTTTCCCCTCTCTTCTCTCTCCCCCTTTCTACCTACCTGTCTCTATTTCTCCTGTCTCTCCTCCCTCTTGAGAGGCTCCAAGTGATTTTGAAGGATCCAAAGTAAAGACTAAATCTGAAGTAGAACTGCAAATGCTGGAAATCTGGCGAAAGACTATTGGAAATGCAGAGCACTTGGGCCACTGTGCAAAGAAAAAAGACAGGGTAATGCTTTGGATTTTGAAGAAGACTTCATCAGAGGTGTTAACCTCTCTTTTATGAATGCTGATAGTCTCTGTGCATTCCCACTGTTCTGAAACACATCTATTAATTCCGCTGTGTTAGCAGCTCCAAATGTGCTAACTCTTTATAGTTACATACATTTTATAAAAAGCACACTTTGTGTTTGGTCTGACAACCTTCAGAGTTTTCTACAGGACGCTTTCTACACGAGAAACAGTCCAATTAGTTCTTTGAACTGCATGCTGTGGGAGTTTTGTGGTGGGTTCAAAACAGACCTGCATGTGACATTTAACATAACAACTCGCCGAACAACTACACAGTGTAAATGTCTCGGAACGAATAATCAGAGTAATCAGCTATAAAACGAAAACGCTTCTCTTCCAATTAATTAATGAAAATATTTTTTTTAAGGGAAAATTGAGATGGTTTTAAACTGATAATGAATTCCACAGTAAAAGAGAACCCAATTTAGAAATAAAAAAATATTTTCAGCTATGATACATTGAATTTGAAATTAAGATTCAAACAAATCAAACTGTTAGCAACTTGGTGGAGATATTAGTGTAGGATTTATAAGTAGACCAATTCCTACACTGACGCATCAATTCGACTAGGAGATTGATCAATACATCCTTGTTTTGTTGAGGTAAATCTTTAGATTCGCGCGAAAGCAGACTGATATTCAAGAAGGGCTCAGTTAGAACTAGGCCTAACAAGATATGGAGGAAACTGAGTCTGAGTCGACCCAAATTGAATTATTCAAATTGGCTACATTTAGAACTGAAAATTTGTGACACTGATCCATTGCCTTAACTGATGGATTTTTTTGACCTACTTAATGATGGTGAGACTTAAAACTTAAGAGATGAATCCCAGGGATATTTCAGAGATTTCGTTCAGTGATGGTACTAACTGCACAGTTGCAGTTTGTGCGGATGGTTTGGAAGGAGTAATTAGAGTTGGATTTATTTCAATTTCACAAGTTTTGACTTTGTGTTGACCTAAAAGAAATGGTGAAATTTTAGCGCAAAATCACCTGAGCTGCATTTCGGCCATTATGTCGAGACCCTTGGCCCTGAAAAAACTGCAGGTTGTGATCCTGATGGTTGTAGCAGGATCTGCTGGCCAGTGGCCTCCAGTGTTGACCTGCAGTGGGTTTTGCTGATGAGCATGTGGGTCACCAAACTGGTGAATCTCCAGCGCCTGTCTGCTCAAATCAACACCAGGCCAACCCCACCTCGGGTTGCCAACTCTGCCTGGACATATTCCTGGAGCTTTCATGACATGACTTCTCACTTCCAACTGATCCTCCTCCCCTCCAATATTTTTTACAACTAATAAACAAAAGTTTTCAAAGAAAAATGAAAACAAAACCAACAAAACCTATGATTTTCCTCCCACATTGCTCGCAGCAGTGTCCAGGAGATCAATCTTTAATTCCTCGAGATTCTAGGCCAATCCTGGAGTGTGGCAACTTTACCACCAGCCCATTGGAAGCCCCATGGAGTCTCTCCTTGGCTCCTTGTGTATGTGTAAGGTGGACAGTCAGGAATTCTAAAAATTATTGCCTCACCTTCAGGGGTTAAGACTACTTCTGTGGCCTGGGCTCTCCTCTTCTTCCCTCCCCAGTGGGGTCGAGTTGTGCCTTTCTGGGGGCTGGTATGCCATTTCTAGTTTGCGTATCAGCTTCCAGTCTTATGCCAGTTCTGTGCTGAGGAGCAGGAACTCGCAGGGCAAAGAATGTCCCTCTGCGCCTCTAACCCGTTGGCATAATTGCTTTTGAAAGGGATGGGCAGAGATTCCCAGAGTGGATGGGAACCCAGCGTATATACTTCCAGAATGTTCCACATGGATCCTGCAGGAGACATGGGAATCTGGCAGAAGTTGTGAGGAAATTTGGGCTCTGTCCCCCCTTGGTCTTACATTACTACAGCTTTTGCCTGGTTGGAATACAACAGTGAGTGGTGTGACGTGCCATTTAAATGTTTCCCAGACCATCATTTTGCACCCTTTTAATGTCTGCAAACAGCCAACTGTGAACATTTGCTGTTAAGTGCCAAGGCGCCTTGGTGTGTCGTGTTCTGGCTGCGTCTTGTGAGCAGGAAACGCAGAGTTCCATTTTCCTAAATCGCTTCATAGTGCATTAGGACTCTTAACAACGGGCAACTTTTTTTCTTGTTTTAGGTTTGTCGATTTTCACTGATTGCAAGTAAGGGTTGCCAATAACTGAAGTGGATTCACAGATGCTGACAGATATAGACACTCTGGCTAGACAATATACCATTGGCAGGCCATTAATTAATAAATGAAATAATAATGACCCTAAAGTTGAGCCTTGGGAACAACTGTCAATATCCTGTACGGGTCTGATATATCAGGCTGCATTGGAGGAGAAGACACAGTTTAGCAAGCAATGGGCCAATTGAAAGTAGAACCAGCCCATGACATTCTAAAGTCCAGGTAACCACACACTTTTGATTCCCAGTAGATCAGGGCCTTCATATAACTCCATTCACTGTTTCATATTGTTCTCTTAATAGTTCCACTGCCCATGAAATAAGCAACTCAAGTGATTCTGGATATCAGGAATTTATGTTCTGAGGAGGGGTGGGGTGGGGGGAGGGGGGTTTGGTGGTGTTAATGAAATTGGACTGATGTCTTTGGAGAAGAGAAGAGTTTGAGGGGGATCTAGTTGACATTTTCAAGATTGTGAATAGAATTGCCAAAGCTGATCCAGTTATATTACATAAGAACATAAGAAATAGGAACAGGAGTAGGTCATTTGGCCCTTGAGCCTTCTGCACCATTCAATAAGATCATGGCTGAGGTACCTCGACTCCACCTTCTCGCACTATCCTCATATCCGTTGATTCCCTTAGTGTGCAAAAATTGATTGATCTCAGCATTAACTATACTCAATGACTGAGCATCCACAGTCCCCTGGGGTAGAGAATTGCAAAGATTCACAACCGTTTGAGTGATGAAATTTTTCCTCATTGAAGTCCTAAATGCCAACCCCTTATTCCAAGATTGTGAGTCCTAGTTGTAAACTCTCCAGCCAGGGGAAACATCTTCCCAGCATCTACCCTGTCAAACCCCTTAAGATGTTTATACATTCCAATGAGACCAACTCTCAATCTTCTACACTCTAGGGAATATAAGCCTAGTCTACTCAATGTATCCGCATACGACATTCCCCTCATCTCAGGAATCACTAAGGCAAGTATAATCCTCCTTAGGTAAGGAGACCAAACCTTTCTCACCATCTCACCATTGGGCAGAGGTCAAACTCCAGGAAGATGGAGTTTAAAGGAAGATGTTCCACGTATCTAGGGAAGCCAAGTGGAAACCGGACAAAGGACAATAGACAAGTGGAAAAGTTACCAGGGTAGAACACTGAAGCAGGCTATAAGAAATGGAGTGGTAAGGTAGGTTGATCTATAGAAAAGGGTGGGCTCGTTAGGTGTACTGTTCCTAAAATTCTGGTTTTCTTACTATCCTCGTGCCTTAATAATAGCTGCACTGTTTAACAATCAAAGGCTTGGCACGTTTATTGTGATTTAATTGATCTAGCTGCAATTAATGCATTATTTAAAATTATCTTTTGATGTCTTTGCTCAAGTTAAACCAGGAAACTCTCTTAGCCGTGATGCTTAGTGCAGTTATACAGGCTGACTGAGCAATAGCTTATCACAGACTGTGCCTAACACCTTGCATAAATCAGGACAGATAATTACACCTCAATCAGAAGCTGGGTTTGCATGGTCAATGAATTCTAAGCTTTTAGGGGTGAGTGCCTTGTTCTGAGTATGACCTATAAACTCCAGGAACATAGTATCCACTGCGGACTCAGCCCTGTTGTCGAGTCAGTAATCCCAGAAGAACAAGCGGGATTCCGGCCTAATCACAAGTTTTGGTTCTTGCTACGCACATCGAGGCTGGATTCCAGAAGAAATCCAAGACTGGCACAGCCTATTTAGACCTGCCATTAGCCGATGACATGGTCTGGATTCAAGGACTGACGTTAAAGCTCATGAGGATCATCCCCTGCATCAAAATACTACACCTGCGAGGGATGACAAAGTCAGATCCCCCCAATTCCTCAACAACAGATTGCCACAAGGCTCAGTACTCACATCAATGCTCTTCGATGTCTACACATGCGACATGCCGCCAATGAAGTTGCGCAAATTTGTTTATGTGGTTGACCTTGCCCTGAAGATGACCTACTGTGGCAATACTGTGTGACATGACCCCACTCTGACTTATCTTGGAGTGAGGCTAAACCCCATGCTAACCTTCTACAATCACCTGTAAAGAGGTCTTGCTTCCATTGTATAGCGCCTGGGTGAGACCGCACCTGGAGTATTGTGTACAGTTTTGGACACCTTACCTAAGGAAGGATATACTTGCCATAGAGGGAGTGCAATGAAGGTTCACCAGACTGATCCCTGGGATGGCGGGATTATCCGATGAAGAGATTGGGCCTATATTCTCAAGAGTTTAGAAGAATGAGAGGTGATCTCATATCCTGGAACTAGCTGCCCACAAGGGTGGTGGAAGCGGAAACAATCACTGAATTCAAGAGGAAGTTGGATGGCCACCTGAGAGAAATAGACTTGTAGGGCTACAGGGATTGAGCCAGGGAGTGGGACTGACTGCACAGTTCCATGGAGAGCCGGTATGGATTCGATGGGGACGAATGGCCTCCTTCTGTGCTGTAAATGAGACTCTGACCTTAAACTGGCATCTGCCAGGACAAAGGCAAGAGTCCAGAAACTGGTGAGCACAAGCTGGGGAGCATCAGCATCAGTGATTTGGACATCAGCAACCGCCCTTTTGTATTTTGAAGCCGAGTACTGTGCACCAGTCTGGACCAAAAGTAACCGCACTCAACTAATTGATATCAAACTAAACACTGCAAGGTGGTGTATCACAGGAACTCAATGCCCAATTCACACATACAAAGGAGTTATCACAGCCACTCCTGATGCAATTTCTAGCTTAACCACCGGAATGTAAAATTGTAATTGTTGCTGTACATCAACTGAAAGAGTGTAGACCGAAGATGGTTGCTTGGTCCAAATAACTTGGTAAAAGAAGTGTTTGGTGAGATACACCAGGGCTAATTTTGATTTTGACTGAGATCTTTGCGCTCCTCTTATGCATCCCTGATTTTCATTGCTCCACTATTGCCAGCTATACCTTCAGCTGCTTAGGCCCTAAGCTCTTGAATTCTCTCCCCAATCCTCTCTGCCTCTCTACCTCTCTCTCCTCCTTAAAACCTACCACTTTGACAAAGCATTTGGTCACCTGTCCTAATATCTCCTTATGTGGCTCAGGGTGAAATTTAATTTGATGATGCTTCCCGCGAAGCGCTTTGGGACATTTTACTATGTTAAAGGTGCTTATACAAATGCAATGGGCTGTTGTTGTTGGCAGTGTAAAACAAGAGTTACTGATTTAACTGCAGTGAGAGAGTGATCAATGCAGCTACTGTTTTCAGCAGATTTCTGCTGTGATTGTTCAAAGAGATTGAATTGGACTGATCAGTTTATCAAATATTTCTTACTTTTATATATTTCCATTATAAATTCCTATGTCCACATTTATAATGGGAGCTGCCTATGTCAAACTTGTCACACAGTAATTATACCTCTCCTGAGAGTGTAATTAAAGCGTGACCAGTTTACAAAAGCAGTATTTCTATTAATGTACTCTCAAGAATTTATAAAAGAAAAAGTTACCAGGAAGAGCATTCAGATGCAATATTTTTAATATGTGAATAGATTTTCTGAAATCTTCCTTTGCACCCTGTTACAAATTTAGCTTCAAGCCAAACCAGCAGGAGATCTCCATTTAAAAAAAAAAATCTCTTTTCTGAACATGCTTCAATTCTTTAAATGGCAAAAGCTTGATTTAGGTTTTCTAATTCCAGTGAAATATTCTGTTTCATTCATGAGGTTTCCTGACTTTAAGATTCTGCAGGATTGCAAATTGAGGAGTTTTTTTTTTGCTTCTGATTTCTGCCATCCTCTCCGGAAAACATTTCTGTGCTTTGGTTCCTCAAGTACTGGCCACTTTTCATTTGTCAGATTAGTCAATGAGCATTGAGAGCTATTCAGCTGTGGGAGCCATCACAGTTTAGTTGTTGTTCTTGCCTGATGTCCACAAGTACATGGATTTGTGCGTGAAACTTTTACCCCTCTCAAACCCAGAGGCACTGAGGTCAATCTTAGCAATGCCGACTGCTGCCCAGGTAAGGCTCTCATGCTCAGGGTTACATGCAATGGCCAAGGGCGGAACCAGCAAATTTTCAGTGGTGATGGTGGAAGAGCTAGAACCTTGAGGGACAACAGCTGCTTACAGGTGGAGGATACTTTGGGAAGAGGACTTGTGCTTCATTTAAAGCAGGCATATGGGTGGTTGATGGTCGGCACAGACTTGGTGGGCCGAAGGGCCTGTTTCAGTGCTGTATCTCTAAAAAAAAACAAAAAAGGCATAAGGAAGACAATGGGAAACCACCATCATATTGCTCATTTCTCATGGAAGTTAAAAAGGGAGGCTCTTATGTGCAATTGAAGAGGAAAGCACAGGACCATGAAGAGTGGAGAAATGAGCAGAGGAACTGCCCTTGGGCAAATCACCATTATGACCCGACTGCTTCCCCAACTGATAACCTAATATGGATTGGGAACATATCTGGGATCTTCCTGTTCTGTGTGGCTCACTACCTTACCCTCTAGTGCACCCCAGGAATCTCTGGAGGCATTGGGTTGGCGTGAAGTATAGGGTTGCCAACCCTCCAGGATTGACCTGGCATCTCCAAGAAACTGCTGCAGGAGAAAAGTCATCAGGGCATTATAAAAAATTGTGTTTTATTTTTCATTTTCTTAGAGCACTTTTGCTCACTAGCTACAAAAATATTGGAGATGGGGGTAAAGGCTGTTTGTCGAACCGTCAACAATCATCCAATGGGGCAATAAGGAATCTTTTTGTTTCCCAATTGGTGTGGGAAGGCGGGCCTCCGCGAGGATGGACATGTTGAGTGACCAATGGTGAGAGCGTGGGGGCAGGGCAGTTGACAGTAGAAGGTCAAGTGATGAAACCTCCAGGAGTACATTCAACCAGAGTTGGCAACCTGAGCAAGGGATGGGGGTGAGGTGTGTGGTTGTGAAAAGAGGGGGGCAGGAGTGCAGGGTAGTGGGAAGATGGTTTGGAAAGGAGTCCTGAGGCACTAAGAGTCTTCAGGAACATCCAAGGAGGGGATGTTTTGGACACATTTAGGAGTCCCCTGAGGCATTTTGTTGTCATTCTCATTAATGTCAAATCTAAATATTAATTAAAGATGAATACTTTTTCAATTATTTATATAAATGTAAGATTTAAAGTCTGTCCAGTGGCTAGTGGTCATAATTTAGAAATTCAATTAGTAACACTCAATTGTAGTATGAACTGGTAACACTGGAAAAAATTTTTTTAATGAGAATTGTAATAACTAGCTGAGTTACATTCTGACTTTTTAGTCGGAGCATGGTAAATGTGCAATGGATGATTCTATCAGGGCTGGTGATATTAAATAGATAGATCAATATGTTGAATGTGTGCGTAACATGTTTTAGATTACTTATATATTCAGTTAACTGCAACATGAATAGGCAATCTTTAAATTGCCAAGGGAGCTGCAGAGGTGATTAGGAGTCACCAAGGATCAGTGCCTGATTATTTAGGATCTATTCCATGTGATAGATATTCTAGTTTTTAAATGAAATTCATTCTCGGGGTCTGATGGTGGAGCAGGTGCTCACAGCAAAGGATGTTTCAATATGCACAGCACTCCTGGAAATATAGAATGAAATGCCAGTTCCTACCAGGAATGACGACGATTCCTGCAACAACAGAAATCACAGATTATTGACCTTTTGCAATAATATCTTTGTATTTCAGGAGCTGTTTTCAAACCAAGTTAATTTGGCGATTCGCCAGATTGCAGTCGGTTTACCTGGATTATGTTTTTCATTCATATTCGCACCCAATGATCTTGTGGGCTCCAAATGGATTAGAACTGCTGTAAGAAAAGCTGTGCAGGTCTCTGTGTGCCTCTTATTGATTTCAAAATGACAACACAACACATGGACTCCTGTTATATTGCTTATCGTACAGCAAGCCCAGTAGTTTTTAAGCTTCTGAAATATTGACATTTTATGTCAGTCCCCATAACTGCAATTTCTGAATTTTTTTTGCTGCGGAATACTTTGAAAGTTCATAGGCAGGGAGAGATACATTTTTCCCACTATTAATGTTTTCTGGGTTTCCTCTTTCCATCACTTTCCACCTAAACACACGCACACACGCAACAATTGTGTCCTCTCCCCTCCTGAAGACACTCTTTCTCAATTTCTATTGCACAACAGCTATCTGCTAAGGGTAGGCAGTGAGTATTAGCTGATTCTGCACTGAAGAAGGATATTACAACTAGCTCAGTAGGTAGGGGAGCTTGGACTTTCCTATAATCACGTGTCTCAGTATTACAGTCAGCAGTGCATTCACCCACTGAGCTATCCATTTTTATAGATTTGCATAATAAAAATGGAACTCTCACAGGGAAATCACATCACAAAAGAAAGATTGATGTGTTGAGTGATACATGACCTGTGCATTCTATTTCTGACAGACGAGTTCTCAAGCGATTGACAATTCCGACTGATATTCTTGACTGACGTCTCTGCAATGATTTTATTTGCTTTATGCTCGAGCTGCCCAGCTCCAATGGGTCCCAACTGGATGCTTCGTTTGCTGTGATCTGAGCAGAAGTGTCCATCCATTGCCAAGAAGTAAAAGTATTTGAAGGGTTGGCTCTTCTTCCTGTCAGGTGTACCTAAACCGAGGTCAAAATGCAACATGCCAAAGTCCACAGACTTAACACAGTGAGCGACAAATTGTACAAACTTCTCTGTGGTTGCTTCTGACTTCAGTTGGGGTTCCACAGTGCTACAGTGAAGCCTTTAGGAATTTTCTATTCATTAAGATGACAGATACCTCCAGTGGGTATAAAGCTCCCTCTACATCAGTGGCTCTCAAACCTTTTTGGTTGTAGGGCTCCTTTTCAAATAGATTTGTAATCTGTTATGGCCACGTGGTGCGATGTGGGTGGTTCCCACTGTTCACCTCTCCACCTGACCGCAGCAAGTGTGTTTTGTTATTAGGGTTTAACCCCTTGATGTTTGATGACATCAAGGGATATGGGATAGTGTGGGAATATGGCGTTCAGATAGACGATCATCCATGATCTATAATGGAGGAGTAGGCTCGAAGGGCTGAATGGCCTACTCCTGCTCCTATGTTCCTACGTTCTTAAACAGCGACAAGTTATCTTTTAGGTTTAGAGAAAACAGAAAATCAATTGTTTATTGAGCAAATATGCCTTATACCGAAATGGTCGTAAGCAAGGAATAATCACGGAATAGTGACTCATGAATGTCAAGGTGCATCTAAACACCTGCTTAGTTTGAGTTCCACCAGGCCCACTCAGCTCCAGATCTCATTACAGTCTTGGTTCAAACATTGAAAAAGAGCTGAATGCCAGAGATGAGGAGAGAGTGACTGCCCTTGACATTCAAGGCAGCACCTTGATCAAGTGTGCTATCAAGGAGCCCTAGTAAAATTGAAATCAATGGGAATCGGGGGGAAAAGTCTCCACAGGCTGGTGTTATATCGAACACAATGAAAGCTGGTTATGGTTGTTGGAGGCCAATTATCTCAGCCCCAGGACGTCACCGCAGGGTAGTGTCCTAGGTCCAACCATCTTCAGCTGCTTCATGAATGACCTTCCCTCTATCATAATGTCAGATTGGGGATGTTGGTTAATTATTACACAGTGTTTAGTTCCATTCACAATTCTTCTGGTAATGAAGCAGTCTGTGCCCGCATGCCGTAAGACCCAGACAACATTTATTCTTGGGCCGATAAGTGGCAGGCAATGACCATCTCCAACAACAGAAATTCTATCCATCTCCTCTTGACATTGAATGGCATTAAAATTGTTGAATCCCCCATCAACAACATCCTGGGGATTAACATTGACCAGAAACTTTACTATAAAAGGCCTTGCCAGCTACAAAAACAGGTCAGAAAGTGGTGTATTCTGTGGCGAGTAACTCACCTCCTGACTCCCCAGAGCCTTTTGACCTTCTACAAGGCACAAGTCAGGAGTGTGATGGAATACTCTCCACTAGACTAGATGATGGCAGCTCCAACAACACTCAGGAAGCTCGACACCATCCAGGACAAAGCAGCCCTCTTCATCAGCACCCCATCCACAACCTTAAATGTTCACTCCATCCATCACTGGTGCAATGTGTCTACAGTATATACCATCTACAAGATGCACTGAAACAACTTGCCCAGGCTTATTCGACAGCACCTCCCAAACCTGTGACTTCTACCACCTAGATGGATAAGGGCAGCAGGCACCATGTCTAAGTTCCCCTCCAAGTCCCACACCATCCTGACCTGGAAATATATCACCCTTCCTTCATCACTGCTGGGTCAAAATCCTGGAAATCCCTACCTAATAGCAGTGTGGATGTATCTTCACCACCTGGACTGCAGTGGTTCAAGAAGGTGGCTCACCACTACTTTCTCAATGGCAATAAGGGATGGGCAATAAATGGCCTTGCCAGCGATGCCCGCATCCCATGAGTAAATACATTTTTTTTAAAAAAGCTATTAGTGTAGCAGGAAGGGAAAACTGAGGGAATTCTGAGGTACTGAGAAAGAATGAATCAGATTAAAAGTATGAGTTTGAATTTCAACAGAGTATAGGGTTCAGCAAGGAGAAAGACTGTTTAGGGCGCAGCTATGAAGAATAATGAAGCACAGTACAGTAGGAATCACGGAGGAAGAAGAGCATGCAGAATGCAGGGAGGAAGACAAAGTGTGCATGATGCAGGAAGGAAGTACGTGCATGAATGGTGCAGGGAGCAGGAAGAGCATATGATGAAGGAGGCAACTTAAAAAGAATTCCATAATCAATTTGAACATAGACTTGTGTGCAGTTTTTACAAGTTCGGATCCCTAGGCTGATTGCTGGTCTCTTGTTAAGGACATGTCCAGAATACTGTGCTGCTCAAGATTTATTTAGCTCTTTGTCACTCAGTGATATATTTTCCTACACTAACTGCTCCCTCATGCTTTCTGCCACATTATTACACTTTTTAAAACTTTCTTTCAGATGTATAAAGCTACCTCTTGGAGGACTAACATACATTTCTGCAATTCAAGCAACATATCACTGCTGGGCTAACTACAGATACCAGTGACAAGCTCGAAGTGGGCTTCTTCTCCCGTTCTGTTCTGGCATCCTGAAATTATAATTAAACCATGAGTTATCGTATCTACCAAGCAATCATCTTTGTTCAGAGCACCAATAATTTTTTTTTCCCATTTTCTGTTCGAAAACCACAATTTAATCTCGTTGCTCACCACCCCCTCCCAAATCCGAGCTAATTCTTCCCATCACGTAGTAATCATCTCAAACAAAAATGTACTTGGAGCACAAATCAACCCTACATGTTATTACGGATCAGCTGAATCAATCTGATGTACTCTGCTTAGTATTTGTGGCCTGCTGTGTTATTGAATTGTAGGCTCTGATTCACTTAAAATTAAACAGAAACCAATCAGTAGGTTTCTGTTTGTCTCTTTTAAGTCTATTGTTGCTCTTTTCTTTAACGTTTGTATTCATTTTTTTGTACACTGGAGGATTGATTATTTTCACAAAAGAGAACAATAATCCAAGTAACTTTGTCACCCATTGCGACAGGGTGGGTTAAAAAAATCAAGACTTTCATTTTAGTCATTCTTTCACCACCACTGGGCATCTCAAACGGCTTTACAGCCAATGGAGTACTTTGGAAATGTAGTCACTGTTGTAATATAGGAATGACATCACGACATGTGCTCTTTGCATTTAGACGAGGCTAGAAAATGTGATTAAGAGAATATCATGTAGGTCCAAATGTTGCAATCCAATTTCCCTTCACTGCCTCTGGTGCACTGTGTCTAATGTTCCCAATAGGGCTCCCAGGGTTGATGTTTGAAGTGCCATTTTGCTTATTATCGCAGCAATTTTTGAAATAATTCTATCAAAGCCCATGTTTGGCTACATCTAATTCGTGTACTTTTTCACAGGATGAAGTCTAGTGGCAAAGTTGTAGGAATAAAGAAAGCAGACGGAACAAAGTAAAGGTTAATGCAGTCCGGAACTAATATGTTCCGACCTTCAGGTTCTCTGATTCACGTGGAAGGATTAAGAATCTAAGAGCAACCACGTTTGAGTAAAGGCACTTCAGCCCATCAAAGCTCATCTCTCAAGGTCCCTAACTCGCCCATCAAAGTTCATCTCTCACTTTCCCGTCAAAATCTATCCCTCTAATATGCTTACTTTTTCACTGAAGCTCACTCTTCTAGTACTCTATCTTTACCATCAAGACTTGTCCGTTTCACCCATGCCCTAAATCACCCATCGACCCTTATCCCAGTGGTATTTGCTTTCCCATCAAAACTCAGGACTCTAGTACCCTAATTTCCTTAACGAAACTCATCAGTCCAGTGTTAACTCTCCCATTATAGTGCAGCCTTGCTCAGGCCCACAGTCTTATACCCATAGTATATGTTCATATCCAGGATCCACAATCCAGCTGATAAGTGGCAATTAACATTCACACCACTAACGTGCCAGGCAATGACCATATCCGACAACAGAAATTCTAATGGCATTACCATTGTCGAATCCTCCATCATCAACATCCTGGGGGATATCATTCACCAGAGACTTAACTAGATCAGCCCCTTTAATATTGTGGCTACAAGTGCAGGTCAGAGGCTGGGAATTCTGCATGGAGTAACTCACCTCCTCAATCCCCAAAGCCATTCCACCATCGACAAGGCACAAGTCAGGAGTGTGATGGAATACTATCCAGCTCTGTTCAGACTTTAGTGGTTTATCAAAGCGGTGCCTGTAAGAAATATAGATGTCCCGGGTTAAATGGAAGCTTACACTTCAAATTCAATCAAGTTTTAATTTTCTTTTTCCTCTTATTTATTAACATTTCATCTACTTTCTCCACTTTGAAACCTACTTCCACTCATCCACTGTTGTTCTATAACTACTAGGAAAGTGTCAGATACTAGCTCACCGTTTGATTTTCCTTCCCTCCCATGGGAATTGTGTGCAATCATGAATAAAAATCAATATCCTACCCGTCTGTTGTGTAGTTCATGATTGCACTACAACAACAAGATGTTGCATTTATATTATGCTTTTAATATAGTAAAATGTCCCAAGGCAGTGTAGCTAATTATTGCACTTATGTGTAGTTCATTATAGTAGTAGCATCGTCAGTTTTTGCGGTAGTATATAGTTCATTACTGCAGTTTTTGTTACCTGTTTTTCTTCATGCCTAATCTGTAAAACACCTTGGGACATTGACTATTTTAAAGGTGCTATTTAAATGCAAATTGTTGTTGCAATGTGTGTAGGAACAGGAGGAGGCCATTCAGGCTCTTGAATCTGTTCCACTATTTATTGAAATCATGGCTGATCTGTTTCTTACCTTCGTCCACCTGTCTTGGCTCCATATCCTGTCAGACCCTTGTCCAGCAGAAATCTATTAATCTCAAATCTAAAATTATGAATTGAGCTAGCATCTACTGCTTTTTGTGGGAGAGCATTCCACACTTCTACCACCCTTTGCATGAAGATGTGTTTCCAGAACGGCCTGGCTCTGATTTTAAGATTATGTGCTCTAGTCCTAGGCTGCCCAGTCTCCACCTTATTATTACATAAGCGTGATATAGTTCTTTGTTGCTGGCTATATATTATTGTGAAGTAGTTTGTTCCATTACATTAATTGCTGTCTGCTGGACCTTGTGTCGATACCTTTATCAGCTGAAAGAGACTACACTGATTTTACTGGAACAAACCCAGCTCAGACTGATCAGTAATCCATTTGTTTCTCCAAACCAGCTGTTTAAAAACTAATTAGGCAATTCCCTTCTCTTAAATATGAACTGTTACCTTTGGGGTTTCTTTTGATTTGTAACACACCCTCCTGAGTGTGATACTTTACTGATCTCACAGAGCTGAAACAGCAGAAATTTAAATCTGCATCAACACAGCTCTTTGGGAGATTATCGGTAAGAATCTATCAGCAGTAGGAACCGAGGTGGGGGAAGTGCCAATCACAAGATGATTGCTTTTTCTTCACCCATTCTATGGATTCTCAGGACATGCACAATATTGATGTTCGTTACCTATCCTTATTTGGCTTGAGAAGGTAGTGGTCATACCTCTTCTTTGAGTAACTGTGTGTACAACTTCATAAGGCATTAAAAGTCAACCATGCACTGTGAACTACACTCACACATAGAGCAGGCTGCAAAGGGAGGGAAAGTTTCCGAACGGACGTTAGTGAATCAGTTCATTTCTACAGCAATCCAGCAGTTTTCATGGTCATTTTAATGGTGCCAGATTTGTTGATTTCAGTTCACAACTTGCTTGTAGTGGGATCTGAATTCTCAACCTTCAGTTTGCTAATCACTAGTCTAATATAAATGCCTTGTGATAAATTCAACATTAACTATAGCATGATAAATGTTCCTTGGCTTCACGCTGCTGATCTTTGTAGCCCTATCCCAAAACTAATTGGGAGAATGGCCACAGAAAGGCAAGCCCTGGGTGTTGGCCGAGGGTTGGAAGCATTCTATTAATGTGAATGGACATGAGCTGCTTCTACAGGCAGTAACTTGAACTTCACAAACCACTGACCACCTCCAGGCGCGTATCCATTGTCTCTCGAGATAAGGAGGCCCAAAAGAACTTGAACTGGTGCCATGACCAACATTGTGCAAGTAGTCAGACCAAGGTAGCAAACATATGTCCAGAGATGCAGATGGTTGCGTTGTCAGCAAATGCAGCCTTTGTTTTGAGTCTGTTTCTCCTGAAAACTGCACTCAGCGCAGAACTTGTGTTCCCAATCCTTCACTGAACTATTGACAGAGATGACTGTATTACAGTTCCAGGTTTCAGCCTGAGCTATTCAACATGTCAGCCAGATTCAGCAACAACTTTTACTCATTGAAGTGGCAGAAGGAAAATAACTTAGCCTATGCTGAGGTCCCCAAGCCCAGTCAGGCTGCACAATTGTCCTCAGTCCCTCTGCACTCGGGTGGGAAATAAAATCAGCCAGGGTTGCGACTCCTGTTCTCCAGCCACTGACTCCCGCTGAAACGTGTGTGAGTGTGGACAGTGGCTGAAGTCAGAAACACAGTCAGCTGTAATGCCCTTCATGGTCAAATAACCCATCCACCCTCAAGCCCTGATTTCCCAAGTCTAACAACAGTGTAGAACCCTGTTGGCATTGGGGATAGGTTGGAATATTAGCTGTCCCTCAGAGGTGCCTGATTCACTTTATGCCTCATTTTCCAAGGTGTAATTTTGAGGCAAGCAAAGAGGCCAAGTAACAGGCATGCACTCGTCTTGTTTAGTTGGAAAATTGTTGCAAATTAAGCAACCAAGGAGCAGATTTTTCCTATTCTTTAGGCCCAGGAACTTTAAAGAACTGAAGTTTCCAGGTTTAAGACTTTACTGAGGAAAGAATACAGAGGGAAAAGCAGGATGGCTGAGGCTCATCTTTTTTTGGGAATGTGGGGTGGAGGGATCTTCTCACTAAAGTCTCACTTACGGAGTTTTCAATTTTTTTATATAAAAGATCTGATTTTTGTGGGTTTGGAGGCTTTGCTTTTGGAGGACATGCTTTTTATATTCATGGGACAGGTCTCATTTCTGGGGCTCTCAATTTTTTGTACATGGAGATCTCAGTTTTTTGTGTATAGCGACATGTTCCTCTTCTCTGTTTGTTGAAGTCCTACTTTTCATTGTATAGGGGTCTCACTGTTTGTGCGTATGGTGGTCTTGCTTTTTGTGTTTATGTGATCGTCCTTTTCCTTGTTTACATTGGTCTCACTTTTCTATCTATGGCAGTCATGCTTTATATGTTTTATTTGAGAATAAACTGCAGATTGGGCTAATCTGAAAGATACCCCCTCCGGAAGCATCTTGTTGCATAGAATCAGCCATGATCCTATTAAATGGCGGAGCAGGCTCAAAGGGGCCGAATGGCCTACTCCTGCTTCTAATTCATATTCATATGTTCGTAGAAGCTTAATGGTGCAGTGCAGGGATGGTGGGTGCTGCATACACTTAGCAAAACCAGTGAGTGGGCTGCCTATAATTACAATAAAGCACTGAGGCATCCTATGGGGCTGGAGGCCCACAGGAAGAGAATGAGGGAGAAGAGGAAAGTGTTGTTGATGAAAATCATGTATCCTCGCAACAAGCTAATTCTTCTGAAATCCTGGGGCAAGTTACCTTGGGTTTCCTTAGGCCTCTTAAAACTATCCTCTTTCCAGAATAATGTAAAAAAAAAATAAGCAGCAGGACTGGTGGGATCACATCATCTGCCAGAATTCCCAGCAAAGGTGGTGGGGGGAGGGGTTGGGGGGCGGGGGACTCTTTTCTCTAAAAATAGAAGGCTGAGGAGTCACCTTATGGAGGTCTTTAAGATGATGAAAATGTTTGACATGACAAACATGAAGATTTTTCCACTTGAAGATGAGATTAAAACTAAGGGCCATAAATATAAGATGGTCACTAATAAATTCAAGATGGAATTCAGGATCAACTTTGCCAGAGAGTGATCAGGATACGGAACTTGCTGCCACCTTGCTGCAACGTGATTGGTTGGTGAGTAACAGCTGCTAGTGCCTAGAAATAACTTAAAAAAATCAGGGGAAAGTTATTTTTTTAAACCTACCGTATAAGTGATAAGGTTAGTACTACTAAAGCGTGTTTTTTTTTAATTAGTGTAATTTATTAAGGACTTTATATTATAGTGGGTAGTGTTTGGAGTAGAAGAAGGCCCCAAGCGTAATTAGTATTTTTAAATTACAGGGAGTAACTAAGTAATCTAAGGGTAAGTCATGGCAGGAGAGCTCAGCTCCTCCTGCACTATGTGGGAAATCAGGGATGCTTCCAGTGTCCCTGACGACCATGTTTACAGGAAGTGTATCCAGCTGCAATGGCTATTCGCATTACGGAGCTGGAGCTGCGGGTGGATTCACTGTGGAGCATCCACGATGATGAGGACGTCATGGATAGCACGTTTAGCAAGGTGGTCACACCGCAGGTAATGGCCGCACAGGCAGAAAAAGGATGGATGACCACCAGGTGGAGTAGTAGGCGCAGGCAGGTAGTGCAAGAGTCCCTGTGGCCATCCCCCTCTCAAACAGATATACTGCTTTGAATACTGTTGGGCGGGGGGGGAGGTGGCCTCCCAGGGGAAAGCAGCAACACCCAAGTTCGTTGCACCATGGATGGCTCTGCTGCACAGCAGGGGAGGAAAAAGACTGGGAGAGCCATAATGATAGGAGATTCAATTGTAAGGGGAACAGACAGGTGTTTCTTTGGCCGCAAATGAAACTCCAGGATGGCATGTTGCCTCCCTGGTGCTAGGGTCAAGGATGTCTCGGAGCAGCTGCAGGACATTCTGAAGGGGGAGGTGAACAGCCAGTGGTCGTGGTACATATCGGTACCAATGACGTAGGTAGAAAAAGGGATGAGGTCCTGCAAGATGAATTTAAGGAGCTAGGAGCTAAATTAAAAAGCAGGACCTCAAAGGTAGTAATCGCAGGATTACTTCCTGTACCATGTGTTAGTGAGTATAGGAACAGGAGAATAGACCATATGAATGCATGGCTGGAGAAATGGTGCAGGAGGGAGGGATTTAGATTCCTGGGACATCGGGACTGGTTCTGAGGAAGGTGGGACTTGAAGTGGGACAGGTTACATCCAGGCAGGACTGGAACCGATGTCCTCACAGGGGCATTTGCTAGTGCTGTTGGGGAGGATTTAAACTAGAATGGCAGGGGGATGGGAACCTGAACAGGGAGACTGAGGAGGAGTAAACAAGGATAGAAACGAAAGACAGGAAACAAAAAGGCAAAAGTGGAAGGCATAGAAATCAAGGGCAAGAAACATATAGGGCCATAGTGTGAAATAATGCTAAGATGACTAAGAATGTTAAAAAGACAAGCCTAAAGGCATTCTGTCTCAATGCATGGAGTATTCACAATAAGGTAGATGAATTAACCGCACAAATAGATGTAAATGGATATGATATTGTTGCGATTATGGAGACATGGCTACAGGGTGACCAAGGATGGGAACTGAACATCCAAGGGGATTCAATATTTAGGAAGGACAGGCAAAAAGGGAAAGGAGGTGGAGTAGCGTTGTTAGTAAAAGAGGAAATCAATACAATAGTGAGGAAGGATATTAGCTCAGAGAATTCTGATGTGGAATTTGTATGGATGGAACTAAGAAACACCAAGTGGCAGAAAACGTTGGTGGGGGTTGTATATAGACCCCCAAACAGCAGTAGTGATGTAGAGGATGGCATTAAACAGGAAATTAGAGATGCATGCAATAAGGGTGCAACTGTAATTATGGGTGATTTTAATCTACATATAGATTGGGCAAACCAAATTAGCAATAATACTGTAGAGGAGGAATTCCTTGAGTGTGTACAGGATGGTTTTTTGGACCAACACGTTGAGGAATCAACCAGAGAACAGGCCATTCTAGACTGGGTATTGTGTAATGAGAAAGGTTTAGTTAACAATCTTGTTGTATGAGGTCCCTTGGGGAAGAGCGACCATAACATGATAGAATTCTTCATTAAGATGGAGAGTGAGAGAGTTGATTCCGAGACTAGGATCCTGAATCTAAATAAAGGAAACTATGAAGGTATGAGGTGCAAGTTGGCTATGATAGATTGGGGAACGTTATTTAAAGGGTTGACAGTGGATAGGCAATGGCTAGCATTTAAAGAGCACATGGATGAATTACAACAATTGTTCATTCTTATCTGGCGCAAAAATAAAACAGGAAGGGTGGCTCAACCATGGCTTACAAAAGAAATTAGGGATAGTATTAGATCCAAGGAAGAGAAATATAAAATGGCCAGAACAAGCAGAAAACCTGAGGATTGGGAGCAGTTTAGAATTCAGCAAAGGAGGACAAAGGGATTGATTAAGAAGGGGAAATTAGAGTATGAGAGTAAGCTTGCAGAGAACATAAAAACTGACTGTAAAAGCTTCTATAGATATGTGAAGATAAAAAGATTAGTGAAGACAAATGTGGGTCCCTTACAGTCAGAAACAGGGGAATTTACAATGGGAACAAAGAAATGGCAGACCAATTAAATACATACTTTGGTTCTGTCTTCACAAAGAAGGACACAAATTACCTCCCAGAAATGTTGGGGAACATAAGGTCCAGTGAGAAGGAGGAACTGTATGAAATCAGTATTAGTAGGGAAATGGTGTTCGGGAAATTGATGGGATTGAAAGCCAATAAAGCCCCAGGGCCTGATAATCTACATCCCAGAGTACTTAAAGAAATGGCCCTAGAAATAGTGGATATATTGCTGGCCATTTTTCAAAATTCTATAGACTCTGGAACAGTTCCAACAGATTGGAGGGTAGCTAATGTAACCCCACTATTTAAAAAAGGACATCGAGAGAAAACAGAATTATAGACCAGTTAGCCTGACATCAGTAATGGGGAAAATGCTAGAGTCCATTATAAAAGATGTAATAGCAGAGCACTTGGAAAACAATGACAGGATCGGTCAAAGTCAACATGGATTTACGAACGGGAACTCATGCTTGACAAATCTGCTGGAATTTTTTGAGGATGTAACTAGTAGAATAGATAAGGGAGAACCAGTGGATGTGGTGTATTTGGACTTTCAGAAGGCTTTCGATAAGGTCCCAGATAAGAGATTAGCGTGCAACATTAAAGCACATGGGATTGGCGTAAGTTACTGACATGGATAGAGAACTGGTTGGCAGACAGGAAACAAAGAGTAGGAATAAACAGGTCTTTTTCCAAGTGGCAGGCAGTAACTAGTGGGGTACCGCAGGGATCAGTGCTAGGACCCCAACTATTCACAATGTATATTAATGATATAGATGAGGGAATTAAATGTAATATATCCACGTTTGCAGACGACACAAAGCTGGGTGGGAGTGTGAGCTGGGAGGAGGATGCAGAGAAGCTCCAGTGTGATTTGGAGAGGTTGAGTGAGTGGGCAAATACATGGCAGATGCAGTATAATGTGGACGAATGTGAGGTTATCCACTTTGGTGGCAAAAACAGAAAGGCAGATTATTATCTGAATGGCGATAGATTGGGAAAGGGAGAGGTGCAGCAAGACCAGGGTGTCCTTGTGCACCAGTCGCTGAAAGTAAGCATGCAGGTGCAGCAGGCAGTTAAGAAAGCAAATGGTATGTTGGCCTTCATAGCGAGAGGATTCGAGTACAGGAGCAAGGATGTCTTGCTGCAATTATACAAGGCCTTGGTGAGACCACATCTGGAGTATTGTGTGCAGTTTTGGTCTCCTGATCTGAGAAAGGATGTTCTTGCTATGGAGAGAGAGCAACGAAGGTTCACCAGACTGATTCCTGGGATGGCAGGACTGTTGTATGAAGAGAGATTGGGTCGATTAGGCTTGTATTCGCTAGAATTTAGAAGAATGAGAGGGGATCTCATAGAAACCTACAAAATTCTAACAGGACTGAACAGACTAGATGCAGGAAGGATGTTCCCGATGGCGGGGAATTCCGTGCCGGGGTCATAGTCTAAGGATAAGGGGTAAGCCATTTAGGACTGAGATGAGGAGGGATTTCTTCACCCAGAGAGTGGTGAACCTGTGGAATTCTCTACCATGGAAAGCAGTTGAGGCCAAATCATTAAATATGTTCAAGAAAAAGTTAGATATAGTTCTTAGGGCTAAAGGGTTCAAGGGATATGGAGAGAAAGTGGGAACAGGTTACTGAGTTTGGATGATCAGCCATGATTGTATTGAATGGTGAAGCAGGCTCAAAGGGCCAAATGGCCTACTCCTGCTCCTATTTTTCTATGTTTCTAAGACATAGTTGAAGCAAATAGTATAGATGCATTTAAGGGGAAGCAGAATGAGCACATGAGGGAGAAAGGAATAGAAAGTAATGTTGGTAGGGTTAGTTGAAGAAGGATGGGAGGAGACTCGTGTTGAGCATGACACTAGCATTGACCTAGTGGGTCGAGTGACCTGTTTCTATGCTGTATGTTCTATGTAACTTGCATCTGGTGCCGCCCACCCCCATTACATTTGTGTACTGTATGCCTGCATAGGACAAACATATAGTACTATAAGCCAGAGGAAGTGGATCCACCAAATTAATAAAGGTCCTGATCTCCTTACAGGAGTTGATGAGAACGCTTTTGGGAAGCTTCCAGGAAAGGGGTTAATTTGTCCTAAATGTTGGCATCCTCTGCTCGACCTGCCCTTTGCTTCAGAGGCTTGCCAATGCCCCACCACCAATACCTTCCCCAAAGCTACACAGCTAGACAGCCCACTACCTTATTTCATTAGCCATATACCAGGAATTCCGATAGCTACAGATGCATAACTAGGTGGGCAGAGAAGAAATCCTGCTGTGAATTGGAGCAGGATTGCAGATTTTTGAACACAAAATGTTCAGGGGAGGAGGAAGTGAGGGGGAAAAAAGAACAGAGGATGCATTTGGGGGCTTAGGGGGTGAAATTGGTTTTCTCCAGCAGCACGAAACGGGTTCATTGTGAATTGGCAGTCCATTTCTTTCCTCCCTCAGATCTTTTTTCCACTGAAGTTCACAGAATGGTAGTTCAAACTCTTTTTGGAGACTTGTTTCGTAGTCTCTCTGTCACTTTTGCTGCAATATTCTTGACAATATTTACAAAGTCAATGGACGATCAAAAACTGGCACAATGTATAACAGGCTGCGAATCACTACGAGCCTGTTTCATACTGCTGGCATAGACCAATTTCACCCGCAATGTCTTCATCAATGAATAACCCTGCATTGTGAATTCTGTGAGCTCAAGTCTCAACTATACAGTCTTTGGTCCTCCACCTTATGAAAGACTTTAACTCTAATGTGTTTGCACACTGCTATACCAACATGTATCAACAGGATAGGACAGGACATGTAGAGGTCTTGCATGATAAGTATCCTACTGCACTAATCTCGCAGAACAGGAACAATGTGTCTAATATTCCCTTGAGTAACTGTGCCAGTGCACATTCTTCCCACTGGGCTTCCAACATAAATTGGATGAGACACCTCATCGGTTTGCTCTGGTAAAACATTGCTGAATAAATAAGATACTTTCGTGCTGTTTAATGTTCAAATCCATCAGTGTTACTTTAAAGACAGCTTTCAAGCCTCGATGTTCTGATCATGGGGAAAATGGGGTTAAGCTGGCTCACTGCGGAGGTTTGCCTGTGTTCACTGGCAGGGAATCGTGCCAGGAAAAAAGGCAGGAAAATTGAGCACAGCAGCAGGCCTGAAAGGCTTGAAGCTGCATCCCCGGCTGCTGGCCTTGGGCGGACAGAAAGCCCCTAGGACTGAAGATCTGCTGGTTAAGCTTTTTTGTTGCCATATCTTTCTACCTGGGAAATTTTCATTGTCTGGGGACAAAGTCCAGGAAAATTGGCCCTTCAAGGTGTTCCCATTTGGATTCTGATCCAGTTCTGTACCCACCCAAACCCACAGCTGCTTCCTCATCTCCCAGCTGCTTTTCCTTAGTTAACTGTTTGCTATTCTTCAATCATCCCTCTTCACATAAAATTCACTTCTCCTGTTATCAGTCTCACACAATATTGCTTCCCAACTACTCTGTCTGTTCACTTGACCACTTAGTATTTTCTGTCTATCCCTCACTTGACATTCTCTCTGAATCTTGTGGCTATGACCTTTTGGTTGGTTCCTGTTAGCTCTCCATTCTCCCCTTTGATGTCCTTTTACTTCAATTCCGTTCTTCTTCTTGGTGTAATAAAACTCCTGTTGCTTTGTGATGTCTAACTTATCCAACAGAACAAAAGGTTGACCTCTCCTTGTGTGATAAACAGATGTACTGCAAAAACAGCCAAGCGATTTCAAGAATCCAAAGCAATATTACACACGCCAGCCGGCCTCTGCTACTGGAAATATACTGCAATAGAGCAAACACATTTACAATGCAATTGGTTAAGAGCACAGGAATTGCTCATGTCAACCCTACCAGTTACTCTGGACTATTTGATACTCTTCCTCTCTTGAGGAAGGATTATTAATGTACAGTCCTGGCACTTCTGGGCCGAGGGTTAAGTATTAATGACTCAGTGCTCGTTCCAAAGATGATTTTTTTGCATTATTGACAGTGTAGAGATATCTTTACTCTGTATCTAACCTGAGCTGGTGCTGACCTGTGAGTGCTTGAAGGGAGAATGTAGAAGGAGCTTTACTCTGCAACTTTCTGATCTGGGAGTGCTGGATGTGGCAGATTAGAGGGAGCTTTACTCTGCCTCTAATCCGTGCTGTACCCAAACTGGGAATGCCTTTTCTGAGCTCCTCGCATCAGTCTGTGAAAATAGCAGGCACAGACATGTTCATCTTATTTATCATTTCTTTTCCAATTTTCTCCCCTGAAGGTGTTGACTCCTTACTGGGATATGGGCTCCATGGGTGCAGCCCATACTTAATATATGATCCTGGACAGTAAGTGTCAGTGGACTATTTGACTGTAGGGGGTAGTACAGCCGAGTCTGATTCTGCCCTCGCCTATACATCCACACATGGAACTTTCAATCATTGGTCCCTGAATAGCGATCGGAAGCAGGAACCTCCTTCCTGATTTAGGGCACTGAGGCCAATTGTAGTGCCTCAATCACCACCTCCACTGAGATCAATGAAGCTTGAGGATGGAAGAGACAGAAAGGAAAAGCAAGATTATAAAAATATGAAACCTTAAAATTGTAAATGTTTTAAATCTCTAATAAGAATTTACTACATGTGGTAATGGGGTTCAACAGTTTACATCATTTCCCGTCTGGGCCAGTGAAGTTGATTGGCTTTGCACTGATGATTATCACATAGTTAAAAGGGCATTTATACTGTTAAGTACCAGCTCTAACTTTCTGTACCGAGTTTAATTTGAGTTTAATGTGCAAATCCAGTAAGCTCTTAAAAATAATGGGGGAGGTTGACGATGAGCTGCCGTTTTTGCAAAGCTAACAGTGAAGCGGCACAAATTGTCCAGTAACTTGTGGCGATTCGCAATTTGCAGACTATCGCTTCCTCACTTTACACATTAGAACATAGAACAGTACAGCACAGTATAGGCCCTTCAGCCCACGATATTGTGCTGAACCTTTAACCTACTCTAGGATCAAACTACCTACATACCCTTCATTCTACTATCATCCATGTACCTATCCAAGAGTCCCTTAAATGTCCCTAATGTATCTGCTTCTACCACCACCGCTGGCAGTGCATTCCACGCACCCACCACTCTCTGTGTAAAGAACCTACCTCTGACATCTCCACGAAACCTTCCTCCAATCACCTTAAATTTATGCCCCCTGGTGATAGCCCTTTCCACCCTGGGAAAAAGTCTCTGGCTATCCACTCTATCTATGCCTCTCATCATCTTGTACCCCTCTATCAAGTCACCTCTCATCCTTCTTTGCTCCAATGAGAAAAGCCCGAGCTCCCTCAACCTTTCTTCGTAAGACATGCCCTCCAGTCCAGGCAGCATCCTGGTAAATCTCCTCTGCACCCTCTCTAAAGCTTCCACATCCTTCCTATAATGAGGCGACCAGAACTGAACACAATATTCCAAGTGTGGTCTAACCAGGGCTTTATAGAGCTGCAGCATAACCTCGCGGCTCTTAAACTCAATCCCCCTGTTAATGAAAGCCAATTAGTAATGACAAATGCTATTAAACTCGCCATTATTTTGGGCAGCAAATTATGGGCCAATGTCCTGCCTTCATGCCTTGTGTATGCCTTGTACATATGCTACTTATTGACTGTCCCTATGCCAGATCCTAACTGGGCTGGCACTAGATATTCCTCCAACAATAAATATGAACACCAAGACCTTCTGCAACAAGGCAAAACAGAATTAACATCCCCCAAGGAGCGAGCACTAATGGGAAAAAATTTGAACTCTTTGGTTTCTAAGTTGATCGATGTGACCTGAATCTGGATGTGGTTCCTTTCCATTGAAGTTTTGTCGTTTTTGTTTACATATGACTCACTCAGCAAGAACAATGGGTGAAGAAAAATCCACTCCATGACTTTTTTCTCTCAGATTAATTGTCAAACACAGTTTTCTTTGGGTCACTTTGAGAAAAGTGCAAAACGGAAGTGGGATAATGACCCTGTGCCAATGGGACAGTTCGGAGCCAATTTATTTAGTCAACCTTATGGGTTGAGTTAATTTAAGCGCACAGTTCTGATGCTTTTCTCTAGGTTTTCCCCCTCCAATTTTCTCTCCTCATCTGAAAGCATTGACTGTTGCTGGGGTATGGTACTGCAGACAATACAAGTCCTCAATTACATCACCTGAGTAGCGATTCTTTCTGTGTGAACGTAGAAAGTGAGTGTAAGCAGAAAAATCTCCAATAGAGAGCATCACAGCGACCTGATTATGTTGGCATTCGATGTCCACCCACAAGCTCACCATGATGGTTAGGTACAGGAGCCCTGGATGGTCTTTAGTCTTTCCCTAACCATGAGCATTGAGAGCAATTGTGTTCTTTTTGTCATTCTAGTGGACATCAAGAACACAGCCCTGTTTCACGCCACTCATGGTAGGAAAGGGGTCTGATGAGGCACCGCTATGCTGAATTGTGCCTTTCATATTGTCATGGAATGAGGTGATGATACTTAGTAGCTTTGGTGGACATCTGATCTTTGCTAGTAGTCTGAAGAGACCACGTCTGCTGATGAGGTCAAAGGCTTTGGTGAGATCTATGAAAGCAATGTAGAGGGGCATCTGTTGTTCGCGACATTTCTCCTGTAGTTGGCGAAGGGAGAACAGCATGTCAATGGTGGATCTCTCTGCTCGAAAACCACACTGTGCCTCAGGGTAGACACGCTCAGCCAGCTTCTGGAGCCTGTTTAAAGTGACTCGAGCGAAGACTTTCCCCACTATGCTGAGCAGGGAGATTCCACGGTAGTTGTTGCAGTCACCGCGGTCACCCTTGTTCTTTTAGAGGGTGATGATATTGGCATTGCGCATGTCCTGTGGTACTGCTCCCTCATCCCAGCACAGGCAAAGCAGGTCATGGAGTGCTAAGAGTATAGCAGGCTTGGCACTCTTGATTATTTCAGGGGTAATGCCATCCTTTCCAGGGGCTTTTCCACTAGCTGGAGAATCAATGGCATCACCTGAGTTCCGATTTTGTTGGCTGTTCGTCCAGCTCATCCATGACTGGCAGAGACTGGGCTGCATTGAGGGCGGTATCAGTGCTAACATTTTCCCTGGAGTACAGTTCTAGGTAGTGCCCCACCTAGCAGTCCATTTGCTTGTGTTGGTCAGTGATAATGTCCCCTGATTTAGACTTGAGGGGGCGATCTTCTTGATGGTTGGTCCAAAAGCTCTCTTAATGCCATCATACATTCCTCTGATGTTTCCGGTGTTGGAGGCCAGCTGAATACGACTGCATAGGTGCTGCCAGTAGTCATTTGCACAGCACCTGGCTGTTTTTTGTGCAGCGCTTCTGGCCACTTTAAGTGCTATGGATGTTAACTCGGTGGGGGCTTTCTTGTAGTTCAACAGTACAGTGCGCTTAGCGGCTATTACAGGTTCCAGCTCTTCAAAGTGAGATTGAAGCCAGTCTGCATTCTGCTTCTCACATTTGCCATAGGTGGTCATTGCTGAGTCATAGATGACGTCTCTGATGTGGGCCCACTTCATCTCTGCATCCCCTGCAGGAGTGTTTTGAAGGGCTTTTTCAAGTGAATTTAGAAACTTATGTAACAGCTATGGATAAGAAATTCTGTTAGTGTTGATGCGCGGGCGGCCCTTTTGCTTGGAGTGATGCAGCTTCTTTGGTTTGAGTCTAACTTTGCTGCACACCAGGGAGTGGTTGGTGTCGCAGTCCGCACTGTGGAAGCTGCGTGTGATTTGAACGCTGTTTATAGAGGCTCGCCTTGTGATGATGAGGTCCAGCTGGTGCCAACGACGTGATCTTGGGTGTCTCCATGAAACCTGGTGACAGGATTTAGCATGAAAGAACGAGTTGGTGATGCAGAGGTTGTGATAGGTACACAACTCCAGCAGTCTCTGTCTATTGTCATTCATCCTTCCAATGCCATAGCACCTAAGGCAGGAGGGCCGTGAGCCATGCTTGGCCCCCAACCCTGGCGTTAAAGTCCCCTGGCAGGAACATATGTTCGGTATTAGGAATGCTACTAATGATATTATGAGTTCGTCGTAGAACTGGTCTTTAACTTCATGTGGGGAGCAGAGTGTTGGAGCATAGATGCTGAGTAGGTGTACTGGGTGTGCCTGTGTCCTCAGTACCTTGCTCTATAGCAGCGAGGCCTGGGCAACATAGGTCAGCCAAGAGCGACATCTCAACTCATTCCATCTTCGCTGCCTCCGGAGAATCCTTGGCATCAGGTGGCAGGACCGTATCTCCAACGCAGAAGTCCTCGAGGCAGCCAACATCCCCAGCGTATACACCCTACTAAGCCAGCGGTGCTTGAGATGGCTTGGCCATGTGAGCCGCATGGAAGATGGCAGGATCCCCAAGGACGCATTGTACAGTGAGCTCGACACTGGTATCAGACCCACCGGCTGTCCATGTCTCTGTTTTAAAGACGTCTGCAAACGCGACATGAAGTCCTGTGACATTGACCACAAGTTGTGGGAGTCAGTTGCCAGTGATCGCCAGAGCTGGTGGACAGCCATAAAGGCGGGGCTAAAGACTGGCGAGTTGAAGAGACTTAGCAGTTGGCAGGAAAAAGGACAGAAGCGCAAGGAGAGAGCCAACTGTGTAACAGCCCCGACAACCAATTTTATCTGCAGCACCTGTGGAAGAGTCTGTCACTCTAGAATTGGCCTTTATAGCCACTCCAGGCGCTGCTCCGCAAACCACTGACCATCTCTAGGCACTTACCCATTGTCTCTTGAAACAAGGAGGCCAAAGAAAAGTGGACATCAATTAATTCAGTGCAGCCAGCAACCAAACCTTGGAGGACGTAATCAGTTTGGCACAGGCTGAACTGATAGTGGAGGAATGGGTACTTTGAATGAATATTATTTAAAATTGAAACCATGCGCAGTATATTAGTTTATGGTGTTATGATCATCTGGTTCATGGTCTATATTAATTTTCTAGAGGTAACTTTTTATTTGGGAATTTAAATTTTTAATGCACGACAAATTAAAACATCTTGCTTTGAGAAGCTGGCAAACAAGCCTCAGGTGTTTATAAATCAAAGGGTGGCCCGTGTTTATTTAGTAAGGTCAGAATGGGAAGTGTGAAGACCATACACAATGGGAACATCGCTTCTTGATGGAGACAACGTGTCTGCAGCTGCCAGAATCTGGAGTTTAAATTATTCATATGATTTCTCAGAACAAACAGAAGATTTGGAGTTGGAAATCATTTGTTTAAATTGCTCTCTGGGACATCCCATGTGTACTGCATGGTTATGGAGATAGATGATACAGGGGTTGTCCGTTGGTTTTTTGATCTGTATGTTTGCTGACAAAGTCAGTCAGTTGGCTTTTAGACAAGCAGTTGGCTTCGGACAAGCAGTTGGCTTTTGGAATTCAGTTGGACTCAGGAGCAAAGGGGCCATCGGGAACCAGGGATGTTTTTGTTTTGAGGCAGGGCCATGTTCAAGCTGGGAAATCCAGATTTGTCTGGTGTTGAAGGTGAACTGGAGCATTTGCCTAGCCGAAGCTAGAGGGAGAATCCCCAGGAAATCTCAAACCTCAGAAGACACCTGGGAAATTAAGAGAATCGAAGGGAATTTTGGATTAGTCCCAGGAGAAGTGAATAAACCACCAAGATCCTGGAACATACATGGGAATTTTTGGGGTAGAAGTAGAAGTCAAACTGCTACTCCAAACTGTCTGTTGAGATTTAGAGTTTAAAGCATATGATTTCATGTTCTGTTAAAATTTTAAGTTTAAAATATAAATGTTTCCAAATTCTAGTGTTAGATTAGTCGTGTTTTGCTTTGTTTAACTCTTGTACAGTAAAGTTTTTATGTTTAAAATGTGAAATCTTGTGGTGTAATTCTTTCAGTAATAACTGGGAATTCAGCTTTCTCTTTTTAAAAGTTAATGATCCCTAACGGGATCGTAACAGTGGCCACATTAGACACTTCACTGACCTGCTTTTCAGAGTATAGTGGGACAAAATGGAGAACCTGAAATGTTACCTCATGTTAAACTGAAACCCTCTGCACGGGTACAGTGATTATTAAAGATCCCATTCACTACTGAGACTGGATTGGCCATTCCCTGTTCCCAAAGGCTCTAATGAAGCCATTAAATATAAAAAAAACCCCACTGTAAATGCAGGAAATGTGAGACAAGAACAGAAAATGATATTGTTCTCTTTGGAGCATGCAAGGTTAAGAGGAGTTGTGATAGAGGTGTTCAAAATCATGAAGGGTTTTGACAGCGAAAGGAAAAACTATTTCCACTGACAGGACAGTCGTTAACCAGAGGGCCCAGATTTAAGGCAATTGGCAAAATAACCAGAGGTGACATGAGGAGAAATGTTTTTACACAGCGAGTTGTTGTGATCTGGAATGCACCGCCTGGAAGGGTGGTAGAAGCAGATTCAATAACAACTTTCAAAAGTGAATCGGATAAATATTTGAAGAGGGAATCATTTGCAGCGCTATAGAAAAAGGGCAGGTAGAGTGGGATTAATTGGAAAGCAGTTTCAAAGAGCCATCACAGACATGATGGGTTAAAAGGTCTCCTTTTGTGTTGCGTCATTCTATGGTTCTGTTTGAAGAGCAGGAATTTCTGCTGGTATTTTGATCAAATTTATCCCTCAACCATTACCACCAAAAAAATGGTCCTTCTGGTTTGTGAGGGATTGATGGTAGAAAATGGCACCATATTTGTCTACAGATATTGCAGGTTAGAGCACTTCATTGCACATTCAGTTTGTGAGGCAATGCTGAGTAGTGAGATGAATTCATTCAAGTTTTTGTCTTGCTATTTACTGGGGTGGGATTTCTAAGTAGGCGAGAGGACTTCTGGTCAGGGAGCTTGGAAGTCCAGATTTCCATGAACACTGTGGAGTTCTAACTTCATGGCATGCATTTTTTTTTTTAACAGGTTCGCCACCTGGAAGCCAGCCTTATTTTGCTCCCTGTCAGGTGGAGAACATTACAGAGGAAGCTATAGCCCAGGAGCAGGTAGGTTTGTGCTGCCTGCAGTAGAGATTATGAGGGGTTGGTAGATGCAGCATAGTTTGCTGATTCAGGAGTGATTGTGTGTGGGGGGTCGGAGAGAGATTGGAGAGAGAGTTGGAGGGTCGGGGACATATGGGCTCGGAGAGAGATCAGAGGCAGCGGTGAGGGGCTGGGGATCATGGGGACAAGACAGAGATTGTGGGGTGTGGGGTTCCGATTGCTGGGGAGGTTGACAGGTTTCCTTGTGGGTGGGGGCAAGGGTGTTGGGGGAAGCATTCTTGCTTTACTTGGCTCACAAGCAGTGCTGGGAAAACACTAACCCGTTCATGGACCAGTCCTTGTCTCCCCGTAGCTGCCTGGTTTCCCGAGGCCTGGGAAAACTGGCCAGCCAATGTTAAACCTGGAAGAGAGATACAATCCGACACGCACAGCCTCATTAAAATATTTAAATAAACAACCCGCCTGCTGGGATTGGGTTGGTCACCCACTTGACCCCTGCCCCCCACCTCTGTTAAAACTGGAAGTGGGCAGGTTCCATGCAGGCTGGGTTGGGGTCTGAGATTTTTAACTTTTACTTCCTGCATGACCCATTTTTAGGGCTCAAAATTTCCCCTTTCTTTCTTTCTTTCCTTCTCTCTGGGTCTTACCAGAGCAAAGCTGTGCCACATTCTATTTAAACTCACATACATCATTTAGTGTGAAGAGATGTGTTGGGAATTCATGTTAATTTATTTTTAAAACAAACCAAGATATTTCCTACTCTTAGCCTCAATCATGCATCATTTAAAAAAAAACCTTTACCGAGGACACCAAATTAATTTAGGAAAGGTAACATGCACAAACTTCAAAAAAGAGCTTGATCCTTCTTTTAAAATAACAATGAAAATAAGTTTCTTTGCATTGATGATGTGACCCCTGAAATTGTGATGTGTAACTGAGGCACTTGCTTTCTTGATCTTCTGTACAGAATTCCAGAGTGGTGATGTAACCCCCATTGGATTTTCTGGCACTCTGCCCATTTAATATTTATTTATCGGTGACAATTTATACCATTGAACAAGGATTTGTAAAACAATATATTTCAAAGAACGTCGTGACATTCAGCCTCGGCAGTATAAACCTTTATTGAAAAGCCACCTTTGCAGCTCCCCGGCAGACCCTGTATTTTGTGAGAAGAGTGGACTGCACCATCATTGGCCACAAGTAACTCCGTTCATTGCAAACAGGTATTCGGTAATAGGCCAGTCGAGTTTGTGTGGCAGTGAAATGGTTAAGGCAGTTTGCCTGAAGTGACATCGCTTGAAATGCACATTGAACGTTAGGGTTGGTTGTGCACATTAGGGCAGGAAAGCAGTTTCATTGTGATTTCCAATTAAGGAGGTTGCTTTTTGTTCCTGACTTTCTTTTATTTCCAATCTCCAAGAGATTCATCTGCAAAATAATAGCCTGCTGTATCTCACATCCTGCATAACTAAATTGGGCATCCATTCTTAGAATGGTTCTCCTGATCTTGCTATCTCATGTGCTTTTGCTGTCACCGCAGGACACTTTATAACAGGATAGCAATTAGAGTGGATGGAGTGCTGAGAATTCCAGCACTGAGGATTAATCTCTGGGTCCAAATGTCAATCTATCAATCTTACAGGCTGGATTTGGGTAGGTGAAGAATCATGCAGGATTGTTACCTTCACAAGAGTGCAGAGTGCTCTGGGGGCAGGAGGGTTAATGCTATGTGAACACTTTGCTATTTAGCTTTAAAAAAAATCAATTTTCACCACCTGGGAGGCTTAAGAAAACAAGTAGCCAGCACTGATGTGAAAAGTTTGACAATTATAATTGTGAGACACATCAGTCTGTGCCTGTTAGGAAATGCTAAATTAATCCAAATTTTACACAATGTAGTTTCAAGTGTATTTTTGGTTGAAAATGTAAGACTTATAGCAGGAAAAGAAAAAGGCAACATATGTACTTGTTTGTTTTGCCTGATGGGGATCTGCGAATAGACTGCCCAACCAGTTGGTCTCTTGCTCACAGACAGTTTTCTGTTGGAGGTTGTGTGTGATGGGCGGCAACACTAATGAACTAAGCACTTGCTTCCCAGAACACAGCTGCCATCTTCCAATCACAAGGAGGGGGCTTGTTCCAATGATTGATTGAAACTGATTTGCTTGACGTGTTCCAGGGAGAGTCCCAAGAGCTTCAGAATTCCAATAAAGGCGTTTTTGCCCAGCTAATTGCTCAACTGTTGCATCAACTCCTTAAGCTTGTTTGTGCTTAAGTTTTTATATTTAATGCATTCATTGCTTCCGGCATGACATTAATTTTGGGTGGATTCTAATCCCACATTTGCGTAATGTTGGTTAATGTTTTCTGCTAACAGTCTAGGTTTATAGAGAGTGCCTGATCAGGGGGATCAGTGAACTGAGAATGTATTTAAATATTCTAATAAATTGCATTGTTTTTCTTCGATGTTAGAGTAGCCCTGCATGACATTGTTAGATTGTGTTAGATATCAATTATATTTCAGGGTCATTTAATCTTTCCTGATTCCTGTATTGCAAGTTTTATCAAGTTTTTGAACAGAACCTTAATATTTTCAATTTCATTGGGCTGGACTGAAGTTACACATAGTCATTTTGGCAAGGGGCATAATCACAATCAATATCCAACTTGAGGGATATTCTTTGCCACATTGCAGCATGCAGGAAAGGGATAAGGGTCTGTGCCTGGAATTGGCGCATGGAGTGATGGAATGTGGATCTTGGGCTGGTGATTTCCCCAAGGAGAGATGGAGTGTGGATCTGCGCTTGGAATTCCCTTGCGGATTAATGGGATGAAAATCAGCATCTGCGATTTCTCCACTTAACGCTGGTGAATAGATCTGAGCTTGCAATTCCCTACTAGTCAGGAGGCGGGGCTCATGGCAATGGTCCAATAGGGCGGGGGGAGCCCCGCCTCTGCAATTTTTCAGCCCCCCCAGAGCGATCCTCCGGTCTTCTGGGGTCAAGGTTTTAGGAGGCGGGATCCTTGTCCTTTTAAAGACTTTATAGGGATGGGGATCCCGCCTCCAAGAGCTGCTGGCCAATCACAGGGCCGGCAGCTCAGCAGTATTGGCACACCACCGGGAGCAGTGGCAACTGCCAGTACTGCAGAGGCCTCGAAAGCAGGCCCAGCAGTGGAACCCCGGAACACAGGTTGGTGAGGCGGAGTCGCCAGGGCCTTCTGAACTGGCCTTGGTGAGGGGGAAGTGGCCGTTTGTTGTTTGGTCTAGGGGGAGGGGGTTCACGGGGGGTAAAGCTGTTCCGGTGGGGAGGCTCCCCTGTGGGCCACAAATTGCCCATGAGGTAGGGATCCCCCCCCAAACCCTCAGGGATGGCACATCATTTTACAAGGTATCGTCCCCACGTAGCAGAGGCCGTCCCCACCCCTCCACCAGCTGCAGCTGGATGAAGCCCTAAATTGGCTGCTAATAGGCCACTTAAGGGCCTCAATTGGCCTCTGGGCGGGAATATCGCCGTTGGCCTATCCTGCCCCGGGAAGATTGCAACTGGGAAACCTGGCATCAGGTTCCATGGCGAGTGGTTCCGCTCTGATTCTCCGACACCCCCGCCACGAAACTTGCCTTGCAGCGAGTACAAGTTCCAGCCCTAAGTGATAGAACGTGGGACTGCACCTGTCTTTGCTCCATGGAATGATGGGATGTGGGTCTGCATTTGAAATTTCCCCCACAGAATGATGTGGTTAGGTCTGCACCTTTGATTTTCCCCATAGAATGATGGTTATACGAGTCCACACCTGTCGTTCCCCCATAGAATGATAGGATTCTGATATGTGCCTTCTGTTACCATGTATGGGGAGCTCTTTACTACCACTGTGCAACTGTGGGCAGTATCCAAATGGAGCCCATGCACAGGGAGAGAAAATGAACACTTCTAATCATACTAATTAGTAGCATCAATATATGAAATTTGGGATGATCTTGCCTCTGAATCCTGCGTTTTTTTTTGCTGAAGAGTAATAACGGAGGAAAAATCTTTGATTCTCAGTCCAAACATGCCACAACAGAGCTAGTAATGAATTGAGTCGCAGAGCCCCATGGAGCAATAAGCCTGTCAGTGTCCAGAGGTGAAAGGGAGGTGTGCTGCAAACAATGGCTGGGCATTGAGACATCTGGAAGTCTACTAGACTGAGAGGGTAGGTGGGGGAAACTTCAAGATCTTGACATCCACTAGTACAAACAGCAGGAACCAGCTATTAGCTGCCTTAGATGGATATCCAGCTCAAAAGATTCATGGGAGAATCAGAAAACATATGGGGTCAGAAATAGTGGGAAAATAATGACACATTAACAGCATTCGCCAGTATCAGTTTGTAAAAAAAAAAATCCAGCAATCCTCAGTGAAGAAGAGCAATACCTTGAATTCAAACTCTCCACAAATTGATGGACATTATCCCCAACACAATTGAAAAAAAATACCGTCTTACTGTGAGGCTCCCCATTGAAGTTTGTTCCTTGTCATGAAATTGCTGAATTTACGATGTTGATGTGAATTAATCTTGCTGCAGCCATTTAGGGCTGGTAATTCATGCACTTTGCCACAAGGCTGTCAAAGTTTTCAGGAGAATGCATCACTAACATTGATTAAAGCCAAACTGTTCTATAATTTGTAATCTCAACAGATATTGATTTGACCCCCCTTCCCAAAATACTGTCACACTATTGAAATATCCTCAAAATGTGTTGAGCATTTTAAAAAAAAGCATTGTCAACATTATTATCAATGGAGGTTTCCGTATATTTTGGTATGACTTGGAGAAAGGAACAGTCTGATTATAAGAAGAGTTGTGTAAGGAAGAAAGTTGAGCTACAAACATCAGCAACCTCAAGCAGCACACTTCTCAACTACTGTTATATAATTCTTGTGGGAGGCCAAAAACAGAAAAGAAAACTCTAAAATAAAAGCATGAGAGAAGAGCAGAACTTCTTCAAGGTAGGCATTCCTGGAAGAGAAGTGGCAGTGAATTAAACACTAAAATAAAAGAAAACTCTAGCCAATTTTATGAAAACCCTGAAGTTCCTTCCCAGCTCCCTAAGGCAATTGAATGAGCCGCAGCTCACAGAGTAATGACACTAAAATCGCAGAAATATTGCATAGCTGCTTTGCCTCAGGTTTTACCAGGGAGACTAACAAGATGGACATGCGATTAGAAGAAGCGAACAAAAAGGATATCAAAATGTTTAAGATAGAAAGGAGAGAGATAATTGATAAACTGGCCAAACTTAAAGAGGATAAGAGCCTGGTCTGGGTGATTGGATTTTATAATAGAAAAAGGAATCATGCCAGAGGACTGGTGGACCACTGATATTATTCCTATTGTCACAAAAGTACCTCCATTTTTTGTTAAATTTTGAGGACTTGTGTTTTATTTGGGAAAACTAAAAAGGATTCCATGGATGCTTTTTTATTGGGGTCATTGAAAGGACTGAGAGCTCTTGTTTGCAAACAACATGTACTGGAAGTCACCTATCTTCAGATAAATACCCAATGGGGGCTTTTTTTTGAGAGGATGTTTAAAGAGAAGTGACAGGTCAAGATTTATAGGGGTCAGGAGGCTTGAGATTATTTTTGGTTTCACTTTGGACAATCAGTTGGAGTTTTAAAAATCAACCTGAAGGACAAAACCTTGGCTCAGCCTATTCTACCTCTTTGAAAAGCCTGACAGTTTTTCCATCACTTTGAGAAGCATTTGGAAGTGAGTTTAAGAAATAGAGAAATTGATGCTGCATTCCTCCTGAAAGGCCTGCCGGAAACCCCGGTTGCCGCATTTCTCCTGAGACACTGGAAAAGCCTGAATGAATTGCTCCAGAAAAGGATCCCAGTGACAGCCATCTACGTGCATTTGGGATGCCAAATCAAAAAAGAAGCAACTGACATCTTTCCATATTTTGTGTTTTTTCTTCAAGAATTATCATTTGGCCAAAGTATTCTTTTTTGTCTTTTTTTGTAACAGAGCTCTAAAAAAAGCTAGTTTTTCCAGTTAACTGGTGGGGGTTTGTGTATGTGTGAGGGGCTAAGGTAAAAGGGAACTTTCATATTTCAATCTGTGTGTTACTGCTTTGCATCGATACTAGTTATGTCTTGTTTTTATAATAAACTGATACTTTTGTTGTTTATTAAAGAAACCTGGTTGGTGTATTTTATTCTGGAATAAAAAAAGAGTCTGATTGACTGTATCGGTAACTGGGTAAACATTTAAATATATGTGGTGACCTGTGAAGAAGTGGCACTCCTCCTGCCTCGATGGTAACACTATATTCAAAGAGGGATATAGAATAAATGCAGAGGACTATAGATGAGTTTGCTTGTGGTTGGTGATACGGAAGATATTGGAAACTTTACTCAAAGATGTAATAGAGAAACACTTAGGAACCGAAAATATAGTAAAGAATAGTCAGCACGGATTTCAAATAGGAATGCCATGCTTGACCAAACTAATTGAATTCATTGAGGAAATAGCAGAAAGAAACAAGGGTAATGCAGTGGATGTGATATACATGTACTTTCAAAGGGCCCTCATGCCACATAATAGAGTCATGTGGAGGCAGGGGCAAGTAGCAGAATGGATAGAAAACTGGCTACAAAACAGAAACCAGACAGTAGGGGTAAATGGCAGTTACTCAGACTGAAAGAAAGTGGGACATGGTGTTCCACAAGGATTGGTCCTACGACCATTATCATAAATGATTTAGACTTGGGAACTGAAAGTACAATATTTAAATTTGCGAATTACATAAAATTGTAGGGTATAGTTAATAAAGATGGGTGCGGCAAAATACAAGAAAAACAAATTTATAGAATGGGTGTGTAGATTTCAATATCGATCAATGGTGAGGTGATGCATTTTGATAGGAATAAGGAAGCCACCTACTCCTTGGAAAACAAGAGTCATCGTGGAGCCAAAGGATCTTGGGGTACAGATACACGAATCATTAAAAGTAATGACGCAGGTTAACAAAACCATAAAAAGGGCAAGCAAGCTGGGGTTCATTCTAGAGGAATAATATTCAAAAGCTGGGGTTATGTTAACACGTGTATAGAACCTTGGTTGGACAACTTTAGGAAGGATTTGAGCATTCTTGAAAGGGAGCAGAGGAGATTTTCCAGAATGGTTCCAGGGATGAGGGATTTTAGTTACAACATTAGGTTGGAGAAGCTGGGGTTGTTTTCTTGGCAGCAAAGGAGGTTGAGAGGAGATCTGATAGAGGTGTACAAGATTTTGACTGGTTTAGATAAGGTAGACAAAGAAAAGCTGTTCCCATTAGCTGATGGTACAAGGACTAGGGAACAGAGATTTAAGGTTTTGGACAAGAAATGCAGGGGGGATGTGCGGAAGAACTTTTTTACGCAGCAAGAGGTAATGATTTGGAACTCGCTGCCCACGAGACGGTGGAAGCGGAGACGATCGATGATTTCAAAAAGAAAAATTGGATGGGCACTTGAGTGAAATAAACTTGCAGGCCACTGGAAATAGTGGGAAAATGGGCCTGATTAGATTGCTCTATAGACAGCTGGCATGGACTCGACGGGCCGAATGACCTCCTTCTGTGCTGTTATAACTCTATGACAACACTTAGATTACTGTGCACAGTTCTGGTCTCCTTATGGCAAAAATGATACAGAAGCACTCGAGAAAGTGAAACAAAAATTTACAAGGATGATAACAGAATTGACAGGGTACAATTATCAGGAAAGACTGAATAGTCTGGAGCTCTTTTCTCCAGGAAAGAGAAGAATGAGAGATGACCTGATAAAGATATTCAAATTTATGAAGAGGTTTCATAGAGTAGATCTAGACAAGATGCTTCCACTTGGGGATATCAAAATTAGGGCCCATAAATTCACTCATAATCCCAATAAGGAATTCAGGAGAAACTTCTTTATTCAGAAAATGGTGAGGATGTGGAAATTGTGACCATATCTAGTGGTTGAAGCAAATTGCATAGATGCCTTTAAGGCGAAGATAGATAAATGCATGAAGGGGAAAGGAGTAGAAGGATATGCTGATAGAGTTCGATAAATAGAGTGGAAGGAGGCTTGTGTGGAGCATAAACACCGGTATAGGTTGGGCCAAATGGCCTGTGTCTATGTTGTAAATTCTATCTAATTCTATGTTACACATCAGTAAAAATACAATTCTGATTTTGCCACCCCAATTACACCTGCAGTCTAATGTCCTTGGCATGCACAATCTCGTCACTAACTCTGATAAAACCCTGAAGAGTCATCATCCTGCGAGCAAGGAGGAAAATCTGGATCAGTGAATGCAGATCTTGTGTGCAAAAGGTGTAGAGAAATAGATGGAAGAAACAATGGAAAGGGGAGTTCAAAATGCCCTGGATTTTCATTCCGGCCCTGCCATGCTATCTTCAAATGTAAATGATTTAAATAGGCCAGGGCTGAGTGAGGTGCACAGTCAGTGTGCCAGGACCAGCATGGAGGCGGGAAGCAGCTCCAGAGCGCAATGTTGAAAGGCAGATGGAAGCCACGACAGGGCTCGCCATTGCTGTGCAGAATGGTTCAGGCAGAAGAGGGCAAGCAGCGTTACAGTGCAAACATGCGGTCAAACAGGGAACAGGAAGGTATGTGAAGCATTATGTTTCAATCACACCTTTTTTATCGATTCCTTTGAATAATTATCAACATCAATGTCCAACTGTATTGCTCCCGCCATGTGATCTGGACCATTTGCTCCTCCTGCTCTCCTCTTTGAAAATTCCCTTTTGGGAATTTTAACACGCTCCTCAAAGATCTTAACAGGCCATTGGAGGCCAGCGGGTTCCTGGCTACCCACCCGCACCCCACCCCACCCACCACCCCCCCGTCCGCTCTTTGAAAATTGCAGTGCATTCCATAGCTATCGGGATCCAGTGATGCCTTTCGGGAACGCAATTTTCAATTCGCACCCACACCAGTGCTCACCCCCCCCCACACCATGTGCTTTGAAAATAAAGTCCATTGAGTCTGTCAAGAGCTGGGTATGTCACCATCCAGAGAAATGGAAATATATATTGTAGGTAAAATGTGACTTGAAAAGTTATTAGTGTTCGTAAGAGACCAAAGAGGGAATAAGGTTCATCATGATAAGTCCTGGAAGATGTCACTAGGGAAGTAGCTGGTGACAGAAAGGCAAATGAGGATAGGAAGGAAATAGGAGTCTGAAGGAGACAGCATGAAGGCTGTGAGAGAAGGTTTAACAGAGGAAATCACTACACTGGGAGGTTCCCTATTCCACATGTGCAGGAGTAATAAGAGGGAATAAAATGAATTAAGTTGCTTTACGCTTACCAGAAACTAAAGGTGAGGGCATCACAAAGCAGCTGTGTGTTGAGGGCAGATGGTGTGTTAGTGCCTACATTGGGATGTAGCCAGAAAGTGTTCTTACAATGGTAGTGACTGAGAAAGTGTAGTCAAAGTGAAATATTGCTGGCACCTGATGGGGTGGACGGGGCCTTGGTTTAACATCTCATCCGAAAGATGGCACTTCCAACAACACAGCACTCCCTCAGTATTTTTTATACATTCATGGGATGTGAGCATCGCTGGCTAGGTCAGCATTTATTTTTATTTATTTATTGCACTGGAGTATCAGCCTAGTCCAATAACTCCTTTTGAGAGCTGAAGAGTAGTGCAAGACTTCCTTTGTTGGGCCCCACCCAGGGGGGTGTATCAGAGCGCCAGATGGGGTGCCAACTATCCCAGTATGAGGGATAGACCTCCCAGGCAGTACTGCAAGCAGTCCGGAAAGTCTTTGCGTTTTAAATTTCCTGCCACAGCATTGCAAATTTCCTGCCACAGCATTGCCGCCCACACTATCGACCCCTCCCCCCCCTCCCCCGCCCACAAACTCCATGACTTCACCCCTTGCCACTGCAGAGAGCTGGGACCAGCTGGTGTGCAGGAAACAGTCAGAAGTTGTAGGGGAAGAGAGAGATAGAGAGAGAGACTGGGGACTGGGGAATGAGGGTCACGGAATAGGGAAACAAGGGGCTGGGGTGCACAGCTGTGAGCAGCAGCAACAACATGGTGAGTGGGAGTGGGGCAGTGGGAGGAGCAGTAAATAGATGAGTGAAAACTATTGGTAAATAGTGATTGTTTACATGGGTGGGTGGGTGAGTGGGGAACAAGAGGATGGAGACTGAGGATTCTCACAAAGACCCAAGTTGAAGGGAGAAGAAAGTTTCTTCAACTGAGGGCTATTCGACCATGGGATACTTCACTACAAGTGGTTATCGAAGTAGAGAATAAAACATAATTTAAAATGGAATGGGATAAATATTTAAAAAGGGGGAATATAAAAGGAACTGGAGGGAATGGATTTACAAGAGCATGTGCTGGCACAAACACTGGGGTCTAAATGGACTGCTGTGCTGGAATTTCTAAAGTTCTTTCTTGTGTCCAACTCCAGGGAGTGGTTTAGAAACATAGGTACTGAGCTGAGTCTAGGATATTGTTCTCCATGAGAAGTGCCCCAAACACTGTTTGCTGCTCTTTGGGTGATCTGTCAGCTTGATTCAGGTCAGTCTGAGTCAAGCGGTTTAGATTTGCGAGGTTCAAATGCAGATCGGCTCTGACTGAGGCTCCCAGCTCACAGTAGTCACCTTCACGCAGAATCCGAGTCCAAGGAATTAGGAACAGAGATACAAGAATATTTGCAAATGTCACGTGATTGGAGGTCACGTGATCAAACCTCCAGGAATGCCTCCAACCAGAGTTGGGAACCCTACGCCATGGTGCTGCAGTAACATTCTGGGCCTCTGTTGAGGCATTCACTGCTCGTGTGCCCTGGCAAGAGCAATGCAAATGCTCCAACCGTGCTCATGACTTTCTTCTTGCTATGTGAATGGGGTCTGAGTCCCGACATGTTGGTGGACTTTAGCCACAGTTCAGCGATGGAGATGGCCATTGTAATTTTGGCCATTTGTAAAAATAGGAAATGAATTTTAAAAACCAACTAAGTGATTAATTAAGTAGCTGAAAAGATAAAGCTTATTTGGGGGAGAAAAGAGCGGGGAAGACTGTAGAATGTATAAACGTAATCCGTGCTCAGCAAAGAACTAGGCTGAAAAAAATTGCAACAGACGCTGTTGAGTGATCAGGCAAGCATTAAGCTGAGGCCTGTTAAGGATGACAGCACTGCAGAAGTTGGGACCTTTTTCAGCGAATAATACATTAGCAGCCAACCAAATTGGTATGTGGGATGGTGAGGCATGCATCTGAGTTCACAGAAAAGCAATGGCTAGGGGACCAAAGAGACATGAAAGTAGATTGGTGAAATATTCATAAACTGGGCTCAGATGGAACTCACTGGAGGGTACTAAAGTAAAACCAGGAATAGGAGGTGTTACAGCGGAAACTCTGTGAAGCTCATTAGGAGCTACTGGAAGACTGGGAAAATAACTAATGTGCTTCCAGTCAGAAAAAAAAATCTTAAAGCATTACCCTGGGAACTGTTGTCCTGTTAGTGTGACATCTATTGTGGAAAAATAAAGGAAATTAAAGGAAGTGATTCGAGAGCATCTTGGCAATATGACCAGGGCAATGTTCATGAAAGGCAGGGATCATGTCAAATTCTGTGTAAACACAATGGAGTTAATGAATGAGCATTGATACTCTCTTTACTTTGGTGTGTATGGTGTACATGATAAAGTGTGCCATAAAACACTTCTGGATGAAGTGAAAGCTCTTTCTCCAGATGTTTGCATCAAGAAGAAAACTAAACAATTAACTGGCCAGAAATGGGGACTAACTAATGACAACAGACGACATTGGACTCAGTGATGTCCCTCAGCAATCCATTCATACAATTATGATCGGTGGTAACGCATGGGGGAAAGCAGAACAATGTGAGAAAAATATTGTTTAAAGAATTGAAAGCAATTCAACAACTCAGAAAGCAAACAAAATAGACTCGGGATTGTCACCAGAAAAAGGAGAGGGGAAATTAGAAGAATCCTCTTTGCATCGAGGTTTCTTAAAACATAGAATATTTAATTCAGGCGCTTACAGAGGCAGGTACTATAGCATAATTCAAAACAGAATTGGATGAGTATTTACAAAGAACAAATATAAAGGGATACTGAGAAAAAGCAATAAAATAGAATTAGAGCAGGTATCTCCAGTTGAACAACCAGGACTGGCACAGAGCCAGCCTTCAGATTTGTAACTTTTATTATTTTGGATGAATTGCAATATTTGGAAATGTGTTGTAATGCCAAATATTGCAAAGATTGCACAGTGAGAGGAATACCTAAAATAGTAGGTGGATTCAAGAAAAGTTTTGGTGTAATGGGTTGGGCAGTTGCCCAAGATACCATTCCTTTGCCAGCATGTAGCAAATAAAGTCCACGTGTGCTGGTGGGGGATGAGTCTCCTGCAATGGCTATAGGATTGGTGAAACCAGAAACTAATGGTTAATCCTGAGCAAAGAATACTATAGGAATACTGGAAATAATTGTATAGTGTAAACTCCCATGTCTGTGTCTGAGATCCTCAAATTATCCAAAACTGAACTTCTGGATTCCGGGAAAGATAAAGAGACACAATAGAAGTTTGAAATCACCAGGGGAATTAACAAGGTGGATGTACAGAGACATTCTTGTATGAAAGTGAATAGAATGAACTTTCTAATGAACTAGGAGTCAAACTTTGCTTGAGGAGAGACTTTTTCCAACTCTGACCTGAGAGGCTGAAGATAATTAGAAAGCACATCTTCTGCTTGTCTACCTCATTCTAAAACAAATTACTGATGATTAACAAAGAAGGCCTGCTGGCTTTTTACCCCCCTGAGGTGTCTGACGGTACTGGGAGTCACATGTACTATAAGAGACTTTGATCTGCAATCTGCTAATATAAAAGCTCCTGCTGGAATTTTAAATTTTTGTTGCAAGAAGATAGAAATCCTTTATCATTGGGAGGAAAAGACCACATTATTAGACCGAAAAGCAATGAAGATTGTGTTTGGCTACTTAGGGGACATTTTCATAAGTTCTCAACTATCCGTCACATCTGGGAGAAAGACTTGGAAACTGTTTTTGTGTGAGCAACCGCAGATCGTGGGAGTCCTTTCCTTGCCGTGATTCTGCCCTCACTGTTTTATATATTTACACTCATACCCACCTGCAAATTCCAACTAGAGTTATTATTCACATCGTAGGCACAGATGGAGAACAAACAAATCATTTTCAGTTTACTTTTCAAAATTGGATTTTGCTGAAAAATGAGAAATAGAAAAAAAAGGAATCAAGTTGGATTAAAAACATGGCATAGAATCTGCACAGCCTAAGAACTATGCGCTTATGATTCCAAATTAGTACATTTATGTTATTCTTTTGTCCCCTGACAGACATCTAATCCATCTCCAGTTTGAACAGATACAAAATTTGTGTTTTTTTATACTTCAGATTTGACAGTCTGGTTTGTCAGGAAAATGGATTGAAGGCCCTTTCATGTTCTGCGCAGCTCAGGGACTCTAGTGTTCGACACAACCTTATGGTTATATAATTTAATCCCAGCCATGCCTGTCATTAGAATTTAACCATTTGAAAATTCTTCAGCAGAGGTTTAGCGTTGGTTTAGATGGAGCAATGCACTCAAGCACAACAGAAGGAAAAATGCGAGAAATGAACAAGACCAGACCTGCCCTTCATCCAGTGAATCACTGGACTGGCAGGTAATATTCGCACTACGTTAAGTGCCAGGTATTGACCATCGCAAACAAGAAAAGCCTAGCCGCTCCCTTTCCATTACTATTGCCGAGTCCCCCACCATCAACATCTTGAAGCAAGTCACCATTGACCAAAAGCTGAACTGGACTGTCCAATACAAGCACTGTGGTACAAATGCAGGGAAGGGTTTGGATATGTGCAACAAATGGTTCATCTCCTGACTCCTCAAAGCCTCTCCACTATCTACAAGGCTCAAGCAAGATGTAAGTAAATACTCACTATCCATCTGTGTGGGTGAATGCTCGAGGTTCAATGCTATCCAGAACAGAGCAGTTTGCTTTATCAGTACCCCTGCTACTTGACTCATTCCACCCCCTCCATCTCTGCCACAATGTGGCTGTACTATGTCTTCTTCTTGGCATTTCTTCACAGACGAAGATTTTGGGAAGATTGTACTCATTAGTTGCAGGCCCGCTGGTGGCTGGTCAGGCCTATCTGTGACCGGCAGATCCTCCCACAGCGGGTGCAAGTGAAGATGTAGTCGCTGCTGGGGGAAATGTATCTATCCTTCTCCTCCTTTTCTCTTTCATGCTGGTTCTCCACTCAATCTCAAAGATGTTTGTAGCCCTCCTGAAGTAGCATCTCCAGGGTTCACGATCTATGGCCTGCGCTTCCCACTGGTGATAGTCGGTGTGGCACACAGGGAGGAACTTCTTCAGGGAGTCCTATGTATTATGTATGATCAACTAGATATATTGTAGGAAGGCGCCAAGGTTATTTTTAGAGCAGTTCATTCTCATGACCTCTCCCATAATGTTGTGGAAACACTTTTACCTCTAAGATACCTTCTGAGTTAACTGTATATCAATTATTTAATAATATGTAGGTGGAGGGTGTTAACTGGGGTCTTACTTGAGCACTTATAAGGAGACTTTACTGAGACTGGTGGAGGGTTTGAGTGAGGAGCTACATGCTTGTAATCCTTTTACTCAGTACAATAAATGTGAAACTGAGTAAATATAGGCTCCAGCATCATCCTTCCACAACAAGCTTTCTGGAATTTAACATGAGTCACACACCATCCTGACTTGAACATATATCACTATTCCTTCATTGCCTCTAGACCTGGGTCCTGTAATTTTGTAGCTATAACATTGTGTGAGAACCATATCCACGAGGACTGCAGCAATTCAAGAGGAAGCCCTCTACCTCCTTCTCAGGGCAACTAGGGCTAGGCAATAAACAGATATTTTTGGCAATATTCCATTCAAGAAAGAATGCATCAAATCTACTTATTCCATGGTCTATGTACAATTTACATATGATAGGTTCCATTCCACACTTACATTGACTAGACTGCTAGAGTATGATGCAGAAAGATGCCAAAAACATGGGTTCACTCCCTGTACTGCCTCTGCTAATTCATGCAGGCCTGCCTTCATACCTTGCCCTACACTTGTGGAGTGGTGGGCCTCAAGCTATACATTATCAACTGTCTCTCTGTAATGGGGAGAGATGCCTTTGGGATTACAGCTAGAATGAGCTGTACATGTATCCATCATGTGTAATCTACCTTATCTTTCACTCTAACCTACCCATTTAGCCTCATTCCAAATACCATTAACAATTTATTCTATCGTATAACTCCGCCCACTCATTTAATTCTAATTCTAATTCATCCGATTTTTTCTCAGTCAAAAATCCATGTACAATCTACCCTAACACTAGTTGTATCCCACTTACTTAGTTTCCTTCTAGAACACATATAAAATGTATTCCCTCATTAACTCCACCCACCCATTTAATCTCTTTTCAGAACCCATGTATGATCTTCACTGTCATGGCTCCTACCCCATCCCTTTCAATATATGATTGCTGCCCTATAATGAACTCTATCTGACCCACTTAATTTCCCACACAAATATTACCCAAAAACAAAAGTTCAGAAATAAGAAGGAAGCATGGGATTAAGTATGGTAATAAGAAGAAAAAGTTAGGGAATGGGTTAATAGACTAAGACAAAAACAATTGAACATAACGATCTCTGCCAATTGCTTTGTTGATATGCATCCGACCAACGAGTCTGTTGATTGTACATCCATTTGACCATCCCTTTGTATTTTTTTTCCATCCAGTGGAATTAGCTCAATTAGCAGTGGAACATTTGGGGTGCATAGATGTCAGAGGGTTGCTGGCAGTACTTTACGTTAATGTAAGTTTAATACTCTCTAATGTTGCCTCTCTACATTTTATTCCTTGGTGACAATGCAGTGGTTTCTTTAAATGCATTTCTCTCACTTCTGGGTTACTAATGAGGTCACTCTAAACGCACGCTGCAGCCTGAATTATTCAGATATTTTATGCTATGTGCTCTGGTGTCTGACATTTAATCCACCAGCGATATCCTGATGTTGCTTTGCTGTCAGGCCTGAAGTATTACCTGAAGTGAGATTTATGAATGTAATGTCCGTAAAAGGCCAGTGCTAGTGACTCAGTAGGAAAAGTGAAAACTCCAGTCCCATGACAACGTCCAACTCAAAATGCTCTGGTTTCTGGGAGGAGAGAATGCAGTGAAGTTCGGCTTAGTAATCTACTCCCTTTAATCCAGCATGACTTTTAGTCAAGTTTTAGATTAAAATCGAAACTTTAATAAGTTTCCTTTTTCTAATTATAAAAATGCTGCAAATTATTTATTTGATTTCTTAAATGCTTGAACAGCATAATTATTTACACGGATCTTAATGGAAACATAGAATTACATAGAATTTACAACATAGAAAGAGGCCATTTGGCCCAAATGGTGTTTGACCTCCACCCAAGCCTCCTCTCACCCTACCTCATCTAGCCCTATCAACATATCCTTCTATTCCTTTCTCCCTCTTGTACTGATCTAGCTTCCTCTTAAATGCATCGTGCTACTTGTCTCAACTACTCCATGTGATAGCAAGCTCCACATTCTAACCAGTCTCTGAGTAAAGAAGTTTTTCCCGAATTCCTTATTGGATTTATTAGTGACTATCATATATTATCAATCCTAGTTTTGGACTCCCCCACAATATTTAATATCTTCATATATTATTACTCATATATATGTAGAAATATTGACTGTACACATAGGAAAACATACAATATTTCTGCATATTTATGAGTAATAACATACAATGATGGAGAGCCTATGGTGTGTAAGAGGCAAATACTCAGCTACAGTGCAGGGATCAGGAAATCACTTTTATTCCATTTACATTTCCCTTGCTGGCTGCAATTCTTGTTGGACTGTGATTGTGATATGAGAAAGCCCCTTGTCGAGGACCTGTGTTTGCATTAATGCCCCAAAGTGTTATTGTTTTCTTGTGAATCATGCATCAGGTAGCACCGCTGCCACTTTCAGATTATACAAATACGTAAAGGTCAGCTCAACATTCTGCTGCAGCAGAAGCTACAAGTACCAGTGCTGAAATACAACACAATATGATCCAATATGATAATGCTGCAGGATTGTTGTTTGCTAAATCATTCAATAGCAACAGAGACAAGGAGTTATCACTATTAATTTCAATGCTGACATGAGATTTGCACCTCACATGTGTGCTTTTTACACAAACCCCACACTTTGTGTTTTATTAGTGGTGTAGAGAAAGGATGTGGCTTATTGGTGTTAAAATCGTTCTGTTGGTCTTTAACAGCTAGATCAAGGACAATATTGGCAGAAGTTTCCTGCTTGCTCACTCCCCTGGGAGATGTATGGGGTTCCGGTCAGGGGGTATAATTATATAGCAACTACTGATGGCTCATGGAGATGAAATGCACAGTGTGAAATGTGCAGTGCTATCCGTTATTAGGCGTGTTATATGGACTAATAGACTAACCTTTTAGTTGTTTTTTAAAATAAATTTAGTGCTTATCAAGGTTAGAGTTGTTGCTGCGGGAGAGTGCAACACTTTTTTATTTCAGGTACCCAGTGTAAGCTTCAGGCAGTCCCAAGTCAGGAACAGCATGAATTTTAGCGTGAAGCTCCCTCTACACTGCCCCACAGAACAATCTTTATATACAGTAGAGAATCTGCTACTGTATCAATGTGGCATTTTCCACATCAGCTATCCTGTGAAGTCACATAGCAAGCTGGCCAGTTTGGTGCTGAACTAAAGGGCTGTTTTGTTTTTCATCACTTGGGTGACACTATGCAAACTCATTTCACATTGGATTCTTGCAACCCACAGAGAAAAGTGTTTCAGTCCATACCTTCCTTCCAAAAAAAACTTGAAAACCACCAATTAAAATTTTTATATAAATGAGCAAATTTTTAAAACCCCAGTGACTGTCAGGACACCACATTAATGGCCAATGTGCGAAAGATCTTCATAGACTTTAACGGTTTGGCCTTCTTGCTTGTATTTCAGAGTTACCCATTAGTACCCTCTGTGTAATGTAAAACACTATAATGAGAATGGATCCTCCAGTGGTTCGTATTTTTATTGCAGCCTATCAATTTTACAGTGCTGTAGTCATAAAAAATTATAAAATACTATAAATCAATCTTTCTATTGTGTGCAATGTGAGCATTATGGTGGCTTAAACTGTAATGAGCTGATCCAGATTTCTCCTATCTCGTGTTTTATTCACTCTTGCTCACTGCTCTGTTTAAGTACTGTAACAATTCAGGCATTACATTTTACATAGAATTACATAGAATCTACGACACAGAAACAGGCCATTTGGTCTAAATGTTCTGTACTGGTGTTTATGCCCCACATGAGCTTCCTCCCACACTACTTCATCCAATCCTATCAGCATTACCTTATATTAGTTTCTCACTCATGTTTTTATCTAGTTTCCCCTAAATGCATCTATGCTATTCACCTCAACTACTCCAGTGAGTTCCACCTACTAACCACTCTCTGGATTAAAGATGTTTCTCCTGATTTCCCTATTGGATTTATTAGTGACTATCTTATATTTATGGCCCCTAGTTTTGGCTTCCCCAACAAGTGGAAACTTCATGCTTCTGATCTTTCCTCGGTCACCCTCTCCTCTGTGTTATTTCTGTGCTAATGTATGGGAACCAAATGAGGTGCGTCGCGTCAATACATCGTTAATTTTCACACAGCATGTTTTTTACCCCCAATTTCTTTTCTCCCATGCTTGAAGATGCTAACTCCTTATTGGGGTACACTTCCACAGGTGCATGTAATCCCCTGGTAACCCATCCAAGTGACCATCCAAATACGTGAATGGGTTTTAATGGGCTAAAATTGGTCCCACATTATTCAGTGAGCATCAGAGGAGTGTTCATTCATGGAGGGAATCGCAGTCACTATCGATCCTGGTTTTGCAGTTCAAGCAGGAAACGTGGCTCATTTTCCATCTGCTCCACCTCAAACCCAGAGCCGTTAAGGCCAATTGTCGAAACCTGAACACCAGCCCAGCTGAGATTTGCTCACTCACCCAAACTAGTGATAGAATATGGGTCCTCCCTGGTTTGCATAGATCAGCTACTTACTGGCTAAACTCACATGGGAATAATTTTAACTTTGAACGACGGTTTAAAGTGAACGATATTGTTCAGCTGCCCATTGCACATCTCTCCCGATTTTCATTTCCACAAGGGAAACAAAAATTGGCAGAGATCTGTAGTGGGAAGTTAATCTGATATCATTCCTATTGCACTGTCTTCCAAAGTCAAAATTGTCCCTATTGAAGCATCAGGGGAGCTCATCCAGATTCTCTATCCTGGGTGTCTCATTCTTATTTCTGTGACAGATTCAGTTTGTCGCTTGCTAGAATTTGGTTTCACAAATAATCTTTAGTGCAAATCTTCAACATATGTTAACACAGACTAGGGAGGTTTCAGGTGGCTTACAGAATAATATTAACTGGCACTCTTTCCGTAAAGCATAAAGAAAGGATTACATCCTGTGGAAACATGACAATCTAAAGCTTAATTCACTGAAATCACAGCTCAGGCTTGCAATCCAAATATTAAAGAAAATAATTAAAAGATGAAAGAAGTTTTGAGCAAGAGATTGTGCAGTTGCCAGGCTGGAGCTCACTTCAATATCCCTGTATGAATTAAAGGATAAAACCAGTTAATTCTTGTGATTTTTAAGTTTAGACAATTTGCCAGATATTTCTAACAAACTGCAGTTTTGTACTACCTTTACTACATTAAGGCATGTAGTGTTCCCAAGCATTGTATTCAAATTCCATCATGGCCTTGGTCCTTCCTATCCCTGTAACCTCCTCCAGCCCCACAACCCTCCAAGAACTCTGCATTACTTCAATTCTGGCTTCTTGCATATTCCCGATTTTAATCGCTCCTCCATTGGCGGCCATGCCTTCAGCTGTCTAGGCCCTAAGCTCTGAAATTCTCTATAAATGTCTCCGTCACTCTACCTCTCTCTCCTCCTGTAAGGCACTCCTTAAAACTCAATTCTTTGACTGAGCATTTGGTTAGCTGCCCTAATATCTCCTCGTGTGGCTTAGTATCAAATTTTACTGCATTAAAGTCGCTATATAAATGCTAGTTATTGTTGTTGATAAGTCATTCCCAATATGATGAGAGATACATGCAAGTCTCAGTCTTTTTGACTGGTCACTATGGCCCCAATATTGACAGGAGCGGGTTTTCCGAGCAGGGGCGGAGTTTCAAATGCAATCTGTGGAGGCATGTGTCCCTTTTTCACAGGAGATCTGTCCAAAATCCTGCCTGATTGACAGACCTGTCTCCCAGTCAGGTGAGGAGCACTCCATAGTAGGCCCAGGCGCAGGAATAAAGCCTGAAGCTGCTAGGTGCGATGTGTATGGGGGGATAAGGTGGGGGGGGGGGGGCAATGGTCCGATACCTGACCTGGGGGAGGTCTTTGAATTGGGGGTGTTCAAAGCTGGGGGTGTCTAATAACAGGGGAGATCGCTTCAATGGTAGGGAAGCAGAGAGGTTGAGGGACTGGAACTTGGCCCACGAGCAGTGCTGCAAAGGCAATTACCTTCTCCCCGAAGATATCCTCACCTCCCTTGAATTGTTGGGTTTCCTGATCCCCTGGAAACCTGGCCGGCCAGGGTTAAACCTGTAAAACAGATTAAATAAAAGACTCCTGGCCTCATTATCGCATTTAAATGTCCAATCTGCCCCCCTGTCCTGCCTCCATTAAATCTGGAAGTTGGAGGTGGGTTGAGGTCAGGTTTGAGATTTAAAACGTTTTTCTATCTCACCAAACCCCAACCCCACCAATTTTCAGTGCTTAAAATTACCTCCTGTATGTCTGGTAAATATTATGAACAATGTTCTGCTTTTGGACCACACAGCAAAGAATATGCTGCAGAAACTGAAGCAGTTCTCAACTTGTGTGAGACTGTCATAATTGTATTGGATTTCAATAATCACATTCCATCCCATTCTTTCTGAAAGGCCATTATGTCTTGCAGTTGTGTAGAATTCTTCAGTAGCTTTAGACATGAAGCCTGCATGCACTGCAAATGGTTTGTTACATGGTAGACAGTAATGGGAAGTTTGCTTTATAGACCAAACACCTTGTGATGAGATAGAGTAATCAATAAGTACATAAAAAGCAGAATTTCCCAAGTGCTCTAAACATTTCTGTTCTGTTGAAATACCCCTCTAGTTAAGGAAGGCACCATATACCATTGTCCGCGATATAATTGCATTTCGCTGTAGAGAGGGTAAATTATACAGAGAAGCCTTGGAGGCACCCTTATAGAGTACAAGTTAGATAACGGATAGAGAAAGTAAACCTGAAGCTGTACTTTCAGAACGGCAGGATAGCAGGACAATCGAACACAAGGCAAAGGTTTCAAACTAACAAGTCCCAAGTGAGGCTCGAGATTAGGAGAAATGTTCTTTAGTAGTCGATTTGTGCAAAGGACTGAAGTAGCTGAAGATATGGATCTAGACATTTTCAGCTGTTGAAAATGATCTCAGCTCCTGTCTTTCAAATCAAATGAGATTGTGGTTTAAACTCAGACAAGGACATGGGGGTTAGGCTATCCAATCTTAATTTTCAATGTAAAGGTTGCCAAAGCATTGGAAATTAACTAGCTGATTGAGGGCAGTTTCAGATGAAGGAGGCCCGCCAGCCTATTTGGTCTCCTGCTTGTAGAATACGAACTCTGTGGCCTTCACTTTACAGCATCAAGTTGTTTCTCCAATTCACGGGAACATAGGAAACAGGAGCAGGAGTAGGCCATTTGGCCCATTAAGCCTGCTCCACCATTCAAACAGATCATGGCTGATCATCTACCTCTACACCATTTTCCCCCACTCTCCCCATATCCCTTGCTGTCATTAGTATCCAGAGATCTATCGATTTCTGTCCTGACCATGCTGAATGATTGAGCTTCCACAGCCCTCTGAGGTAGAGAATTCCAAAGATTCACCACCCTCTGAGTAAAGAAATTCCTCCTCATCTCAGTTTTCAATGGCCTGCTCCTTATTCTAGACTCACCAACCAGAGGAAATATTCTATCTACAACCACCCTGTCACGCCCTGCAAGAATTTTGTAAGTTTCAGTGGGATCACCTCTCATTCTTCAAAACTCTAGAGACTACAGGCCACGTTTCTCAATCTCTCCTCATAATACAATTCCACTATTCCAGGGATTAGTCTAGTGAACCTCCTTTGCACTCCCTCGATGGCAAGCATATCCTTCCTTAAATAAGGAGACCAAAACTATACACAATACTCCAAGTGCGGTCTCATCAAGGCTTTATACAATTGCAGCAAGACATCTTTACTCCTGTACTTAAATCCCCTTGCAATGTAGGCCAACATACCATTTGCCTTCCTAATTGTTTGCTGTACTTGCATACTAGCTTTTAGTGACTCATGAATAAGGACACCCAGGTCCCTTTGGACATCAACATTTCCCAACCTCTCACCATTTCGGAAATACTCTGCCTTTCTGTTCCAAAGTGGAACTAATCCTGTGTCCTGGCCTCAACCACCTTTCAAGACCAATCCCATTTCAGCCCTTTATCACCATCTGTGTAAAGAGATATTACTTGGTGTCAGCCTGAAACTTGCCCTCATGACCCTGTGCTCTATAGGCCTGCTATCCTGGGATATCTGAAAATACTATTTCAGGCTTACTTTCTCTATCTACTGTCTAAGTCACTTACTTCCATAATGGCCCTTCCAAGGCATCTCTTTATAATTCTCCAAACTGAGTATTATTAAGTCATTAATAATGTTGATGGACAATCGGGGCTAATTTTAACCGAATGTGCAAGGGCAGGAAACCTACGGGATAGGGTAGAACACTAATTTTACATTCTGCCCCATGTTTAAAATCAGGAAAGGGGTTTTAAAAAAAAGCGTTCTCCCCACTCTCGTCAGTTTCCTGATGGGCGGGTTGGGTTAAAATTGCTCCTGTGATAATGTGTTTTTGTCAGGTGCCTTCCTTATCATTTGATTAGCTCGGTATTTCAACAGCACAGGAATGGTTGGAACACTTGGGAAATTCTGCTTTGCATATATTTATTGATCACTCTGTCTCATCACAATATGCTTGGTCTATGAAGCAAACTTCACATTACTGTCTACCCGTGTAGCAAAATCATTCACAGTGCATCCAGGCTTCATAACAAAAGATATTGAAGTACTGTGGCACAACTGTGAGAGATGCTGACCTTTCACGGTGAGTGGGATAGAATGTGATTATTGAAATCGAATACAATTATGACAATCTTGGACAAGTTGAGAACTGCTACAATTTCTGCTGAGCATTGTTACAATGCCTGACTTTCTTCAGTTGCTTTCCTTCCCAGCTCACCACCACCTTCTCAAGGGCAATTAGGGATGGGCAGTAAATGCTGTCCCAGCCAGCGACGCCCACATCCCATGAACGAATAAACAAAAACATGATTTCTCCAGTTTAGTTTAGTTTAGAGTTCATGAAACCTAAGTATCAATAATTCATCCCAGCTGTAGTCCTAACCCCTCCCCCATACACCAGTAGATAGCGCCGCACTCACATCCAAGGTACTAGTGACAGACAGGATTCCTTAACCCTGCAGACAAATTCGATTATCTACATCAATTAAATATACCCTAGTTAAATGCAAATTAATTAGAACAGAAAACATGTCAGCCGCATCCTCGCAATCTCAAATTTTTAAAATAGATTTATTTTGCCCCAGTCTCTTCACTTGCCTCCAACATCATGAAGGTACTGACTTTGGCTGGGGCATGGTGCCACAGTTCCCGATAGCCCTCCTACACCTCAACTGTGTGACCATTCTTCATGTGTGAGCCCAAACAGTGAGTGCTGGCGGAATGTTCCACAATGCAGGGCACCACAGCCCAATCTCATCCTTTGTTCACCCAACAGCCACACCTGTTCACTTTGCAGCTAGCCTCCATGGATGAGCATTGCCATTTACTTGATGGGATGAATGGCCTCCTTCTGTGCTGTTCAAGTCTATGGAGCTAATAGCTTTAGGCTGAAATTGAAAATTCTCCATTTTCCTGTTGAACAAACATGTTACCTATGGAGAAAAGGAGGGTGATTACATTGCAAAAGTGCATTCAGTCTGAGCAGCCTCAAGCACCAACCTGTGTACTGGTATTTGGTTTAAAGCCCTTCAGATTAATTTCCCTCTCATCTTTGGAGTGAGAACGAGACTGTCTTTTTCTGTAGTCAGAAAGGCTTATTCATGCTTGAAATGATGGCAATAGATACACACTCTGTTACCCGGCTAGACACCAGCCAGTTCTGTGGAATGACTTATTGTTCTTTCGTGATATGAGCAGTGAAAGGACCTCCTTCTGTGCTGCAGGCCGGAAATGTTTTGTGATAATTTACAGTTATCAGCCAGTGCTGAAGGTTGTATAATTCAGTTCAATGTAATCTGTATAGATTATTAAAAATTGTAACCAATTAATACAACACTGCTCCAAGAGAAAATGAGCAGGAAACCCTATATGAAGCCTCTGCTGATTTATCTTCATCATCCCCAAGGCTGATTATTCCAATACTCCCATCTTCCACCATCTGCAAACTTGAGTTCATGCACCACATCCTGCTCTCCCATTACTCCTGTCCTCAGTGACCTAACTTGATTCTTAGTCTCCCAACACCTCAAATTTAAAATTCTCATCATCATCTTTAATTATGCTTGTGTCCTTCCATATCTCTATGATCTTCTCCAGCTCTACAATCACCATCCCCCAAATTCTCTTTCCTCAGACTCTGTTCTCTTGAGCACATCCCCCCTCTGTTCTTCATCCAACCATTAGCAACTGTTCCTTCAGTCACTTAGGACCTATGCTTTGATATTTCCTTCCTAAACACTCCTCCTCCATCTTGACTTTTAAGACCCTACTTAAAAGCCATCTCTTTGATCAAGCTTTTCGTTATCCAACAGAAAGTCTCCTTTTTTATATCTTAGTGTCCATCTTTTGATAATAGCTCTCTGTGAAGAGCTATGGAAAGTTTTTCTATATTAAGAATTCTATATAATTGCAAGCTGTTGTTATTTGGTTGACAGAAGAGTATAAAAATCAGTCTAGATAAATTGGGTGTATATTATCAGTCCCTTCTGGTCAGGAGGCATCATCTTACCTTGTGGTCAGTCTCTCTCTCTCTCTCCCTATTTGTCTCTCTCAGGCACAGTTGAGGGTAGCAACTTGCTGTGTGGGTAATCTCCACTGTGAACCAATGAACCTCAATCAGACAATAAGCTCATGTAACCAGGAGGGTTACTTTTGCTCACCAGAAACCCTGATAATACAGGGAATGCTATATTATTGGAGGCACATCCTTCAAATGACGTGTTAAATCAAACCTTGGGTGGGGGTTAAAAAGCTGCCAGTTTGGGTGGGGGTTAAAAATTCTATTCACTGTTAGAGAAAAGCAAGGAATTCCCAATATCTTGCCAACATTCCACCCCGAACTAACACCGCCAAAAAGAGAATAACTGACCATTGCTGCTTGTGGGATTTTGCTGTGTACAAGATGGCTGATGCATTTGCCCACTTAACAGTTGCTGCACGTAAATGTCATTCATTGTATGCAAAGTGCTTTAGGACATGTCTGAGAGTTGTGCTGTATAAATTCAAGTCTTTCTTTTCTCTCAGGAACTAGCTGGCCAGTCATTCAGAAGCAGTGAATTTTGAAAGCTTAGATTTCAGGTAGTGTTTCTGACCCTCATGGGGTTACATCGATCAGGATTGTATTTCATTACACTAGAGTAGTTGGGGGAAAGGACGTATCCATTGTTAGTAGCTCATAAATAAACATGGCTCACCACAGAAATGTAACACAAATAAAAACAGCTCAATGGAAACAACTTGTGACTAAATTTAACTCCTTCAGCTGTGACTATGTATCATTTCAAGAAATGGGCTTGAGTGAGCAAAGGCCCAGAAAACATTGACTATGGATTGTAGGCTGTGGTCCCTTTTTGCAACTCGGAGTACAAGACGATGTCTCCAGACCTGTAGGCAGATGGTTAAAGCTTGCCTTCTTCTGCATGAAGCAAATATCTGACCTCATATAACATCTCCCGGTTTATCCTCTTTCCCAGTGGTTAATCCAAATTAGTCCTTGTATTGTTGGGAGGAGAGATCCAGGCACCAGTGTCATGTCCATTTTCAGATGAAGTTGGGTTGTTACTGTTGTCATGCTAGGCCCCCACCTGCCAAGAATGAGGCACATTAATTTTGTCATGAACATTGATTTTAAACTGTTACTGGAGTGAAGAAGACTTGTTGAACATATCAGCTGTGGCTGGAAAAGACAATTGCATATTAACAGACAGTGTTTGGAACGGCAAAGCAGCCATTCCCTGATATTCAGCCCACAATGGACTTTTGATCACCAGACGTTGAAGGTGGGGGAGCTCACATTCCAAGTTGATTGCTAAGATGGCCAAACACACAAATGGACATGGTCAAACCAGCTAGTCACATGACTAACCTGCTGGGCAACTTGAGGTTTTTGAATTTGTACAAACAGTTTGGGCAGAAAGCTGCTCTGCTCCTGGACTGAGAAGATCTCTCTCCTGTCTGCTCCCATCTCTTTCTCACAAGCCTTTGGATCCACTGAAGACACATGAACACCAAGAGAGAAAAGTCTCCTACAGTGAACAAGGTTTAAGAAGAATACTGGGCCCCAATGAAAAGCAAAACCCTAATTAACTAATTAATAAGTAGAGTAACTAAACCAGAGGGAGGAGATTAGTGTATTTAGTCAGCATTTAATATTTATAGTCGGAATCTAGCACTAGGGACCATATAGTTAATTATAACAATTTAGTAAGGATTTAATAAGTATTTATTTTTATTTATTAATTAGTGCTAGAAATGTCAGTTAGAGGGGTGAAGTGCTTCACCTGTGAGATGTGGGAGGTCCGTGATGACTACATCTGCAGGAAGTGTACCCAGACCGCATGGATCGGTTGGAGCAGCAACTGGATGCACTTAGGAGCATGCAGGTGGCAGAAAGTGTCATAGACAGGAGTTTTAGAGAAGTGGTTACATCCAAGGTGCAGGCAGATAGATGGGTGACTGCTAGAAGGGGCAGGCAGTCAGTGCAGGAATCCCCTGTGGCTATCCCCCTCTCTAACAAGTAGACCATTTTGGATACTGTTGTGGGGGATGGCCTATCAGGGGAAAACAGCAGCAGGCAGAGCAGTGGCACCACGGCTGGCACTGTTGTTCAGCAGGGAGGGACAAAGCGCCAAAGAGCAATACTTATAGGGGACTCTATAGTCAGGGGCACAGATAGGCGCTTCTGTGGACGTGGAAGAGACTCCAGGATGGGATGTTGCCTCCCTGGTGCCAGGGTCAAGGATGTCTCTGAACGGACAGGGGGCATTTTGAAGGGGGAGGGTGAACAGCCAGAGGTTGTGGTACACATCGGTACCAACGACATAGGCAGGAAGAGTGATGAGGTCCTGCAGGGGGAGTTTAGGGAGTTAGAAAGAAAGTTAAAAGATAGGACCTCTAGGGTTGTAATCTCGGGATTACTCCCTGTGTCACGTGCCAGTGAGGCACAGTAGGAAGATAGTGCAGCTAAACACGTGGCTGAACAGCTGGTTTAGAAGGGAGGGTTTCAGATATCTGGACCATTGGGATCTCTTCAGGGACAGATGGGACCTGTACAAGAAGGACGGGTTGCATCTATACTGGAGGGGCACAAATATCCTGGCTGCGAAGTTTGCTGGCGTCACTCGGGAGGGTTTAAACTAGTGTGGCACGGGAGGTGGGAACCAGAGCAGTAGGACAGCAAGTGAAATAAATGAGGGGGAACTAGTAAATAAGGCCAGTAAGACTAAGAGGAAGAGCAGGCAGGGAGATGTTGCGGAGCACAGCGGGACTGGTGGTCTGAAGTGCATTTGTTTCAATGCAAGAAGTATAACAGGTAAGGCAGATGAACTTAGAGCTTGGATTAGTACTTGGAACTATGATGTTGTTGCTATTACAGAGACCTGGTTGAGGCAAGGACAGGATTGGCAGCTAAATGTTCCAGGATTTAGAAGCTTCAGGCGGGATAGAGGGGGATGTAAAAGGGGTGGGGGAGTTGCATTACTGGTTAAGGAGAATATCACAGCTGTACTTTGGGAGGACACCTCGGAGAGGTCATGCAGCAAGGCAATATGGGTGGAGCTCAGGAATAGGAAGGGTGCAGTCACGATGTTGGGGGTTTACTACAGGCCTTCCAACAGCCAGCGGGAGGTAGAGGAGCAGATAAGTAGACAGATTTTGGAAAGATGTAAAGGTAACAGAGTTGTAGTGGTGGGTGATTTTAATTTCCCCTATATTGATTGGGACTCACTTAGTGCTAGGGGCTTGGATGGGGCATAATTTGTAAGGAGCATCCAGGAGGGCTTCTTGAAACAATATGTAGATAATCCAACTAGGGATGGGGCTGTACTGGACCTGGTATTGGGGAATGAGCCCGGCAAGGTGGTCGAAGTTTCAGTAGGGAAGCATTTCGGGAACAGTGACCATAATTCCATACGTTTTAAGGTACTTGTGGATAAGGATAATAGTAGTCCTTGGGTGAAGGTGCTAAATTGGGGGAAGGCTAATTATAACAATATTAGGCAGGAACTGAAGAATTCAAATTGGGGGTGGCTGTTTTGAGGGTAAATCAACATCTGGCATGTGGGAGTCTTTCAAACGTCAGTTGATTAGAATCCAGGACCAGCATGTTCCTGTGAGGAAGAAGGATAAGTTTGGCAAGTTTCAGGAACCTTGGATAACGCGGGATATTGTGAGCCTCGTCAAAAAGAAAAAGGAAGCATTCGTAAGGGTTGGAAGGCTAGGAACAGACAAATCCCTCAAGGAATATAAAGACAGTAGGAATGAACTTAAGCAAGGAGTCAGGAGGGCTAAAAGGTGTTATGAGAAGTCAATGGCAAACAGGATTAAGGAAAATCCCAAGGCTTTTTACACGTATATAAAGAGCAAGAGGGTAACCAGGGAAAGGGTTGGCCCACTCAAGGACAGAGAAGGGAATCTATGTGTGGAGCCAGAGGAAATGGGCGAGGTACTAAATGAGTACTTTGCATCAGTATTCACCAAGGAGAAGGACTTGGTGGATGATGAGCCTAGGGAAGGGAGTGTAGATAGTCTCAGTCACCTCATTATCAAAAAGGAGGAGGTGTTGGGTGTCTTGCAAAGCATTAAGGTAGATAAGTCCCCAGGACCTGATGGGATCTACCCCAGAATACTGAGGGAGGCAAGGGAAAAAATTGCTGGGGCCTTGACAGAAATCTTTGCATCCTCATTGGCTACAGGTGAGGTCCCAGAGGACTGGAGAATAGCCAATGTTGTTCCTTGGTTTAAGAAGGGTAGCAAGGATAATCCAGGAAATTATAGGCCGGTGAGCCTTACGTCAGTGGTAGGGAAATTATTAGAGAGGATTCTTCAGGACAGGATTTACTCCCATTTGGAAACAAATGGACTTAGCGAGAGGCAGCATGGTTTTGTGAAGGGGAGGTCGTGTCTCACTAATTTGATTGAGTTTTTTGAGGAAATGACAAAGATGATTGATGAAGGAAGGGCAGTGGATGTTATCTATATGGACCTCAGTAAAGCCTTTGACAAGGTCCCTCATGGCAGACTGATACAAAAGGTGAAGTCACATGGGATCAGAGGGGAGCTGGCAAGATGGATACAGAACTGACTCGGTCATAGAAGACAGAGGGTAGCAGTGGAAGGGTGCTTTTCTGAATGGAGGAATGTGACTAGTGGTGTTCCGCAGGGATCAGTGCTGGGACCTTTGCTGTTTGTAGTATATATAAATGATTTGGAGGAAAATATAGCTGGTCTATTTAGTAAGTTTGCGGACGACACAAAGGTTGGTGGAGTTGCGGACAGTGATGAGGATTGTCAGAGGATACAGCAGGATATAGATCGGTTGGAGACTTGGGCGGCATGGACAGAGTGGATAGTCAGAAGTTTTTTTCCAGGGTGGAAGAGTCAGTTACTGGGGCACATGGGTTTAAGGTGAGAGGAACAAAGTTTAGAGGGGATGTGCAAGGCAAGTTCTTTACACAGAGGGTGGTGAGTGCCTGGAACTTGTTGCCGGGGGAGGTGGTGTAAGCAGGTACCATAGAGACGTTTAAGAGGCATCTTGACAAATACATGAATAGGATGGGAATAGAGGGATATGGACCCCGGAAGTGCAGAAGGTTTTAGTTTCAGCAGGCATCAAGATCGGCGCAGGCTTGGAGGGCCGAATGGCCTGTTCCTGTGCTGTACTGTTCTTTGTTCTTTGTACAATCAAGGACTCGACAGTGAGCTCGAAGAACTGTAACAACAACTCTTCAGATATTACCTCAAACTTTTCCACTTTATTTCTTCTGCTCTGTTCTGTCTCTATCTGCCTGTGTGTATTGCGTATGCATGTTAGCGTGGGCACATCTTGTATCTGTAGGCGTCAACTGAATTAGAGTTTAAGCTAAAGTTTAATAGATTTTTACTTTTCTTCTTTAAACCTAAGAAAACCTGTTTGTGCTGATTTCTTTGCCTTATAATTGGAAAGCAGTGAACAAGGATTCATCAAGGGGGAGCTAAAAACACAGTATGTTTAAAATTTAACCCTTTTACAGTAAGACCAGGTGAAGGCTGAGAGGGACCCCTAGACACCTTTCTCATTTGGTTGTAACACTGTCAAGAATAACAAGATGGCAAAGACCTTCTGGAAACTGTGAAGGCAATGGTTATCATGAGTGCAGCAAATAATTGAGCGCAAAGAAAGAATTGCTTTTTAAAAAAAATTTAACCTTACAAGAGGCGCAGCTGACAACCAAAGTGGTTTGGCCTATTATCTCTAATTTATATGGTTTAACAAAGGTTTGGGCTGGTTCGTCACAATTTCAGATTCCAATGGTGCATGTGAAAAAGAAAAATTTGCATTTATAAAGCACCTTTAAGAACCACAGGACGTCCCAAAGTCAAAGAAGTACTCGTTGAAGAACAACCGCTCAAGACAAATCCCCCAATCAAAATATATGATTCTGATTGTGGTGGGAGAAATGCATTGTTGCTTCAGTCCCACCCCTCCACAGATCGCCTAACATATCATTTTAAACTTTCCAAATTAAAGAAAGACCCAGCCAAATTGTACCATCTGTTAACCCCAAAATGATGTTAACCAAACCAGATGTCTTTAGATCAACAAATTAACTGTTTAATTAGAAAAACTAAATTCTTAAACTACTATGATATAAACAACACTTAAAATAGAAAAAAAAATTTGTATCCTTGCAGATTTACGCTCCTGCCAAAATGGACTCTTCCAATGTGGAACAGTCTAAGGATGCTTGAAGTCCTCACAGCCATCTGATGGGGGAAGAAAAAGGTTCTTCAACAGTATGACAGTCCATAGTCTAATTCAGCAGTTGAATTGATGCTCTCTTTTTCCAGTAATGAATTTCAGCTCAGTAGTTAAAGGAATTTGGTGATCAAATTAATCTGGCTTGACATCAGAATTCTGAGAGTACAATAAATAGGGTTTAAATAATCTGAAAGAGAGCTTTCTTTTCCTTCAGTATATGCTGGCAGTCAGTCTGTGTGTGTCTCTGTTAACTGTATCTCAAAAGGCAGTTTTTCAGCTAGTTTCAAACATCAATCGGCAACGTTGTATCTTTGTCCTTGTTCTCCAAACGGCTGTATCCTAGGGCAACGAGAATGCATATTTGAAGCTAGCGGTATCCTATGGCAACAAGAATGCATCTTTTGACCCAATCCCTGGAGCTTGCTGCCTTAAAGCAGTACAGATCCTGTTACAGCCTTAAAGGCACACTGCATACTTCCCGGAAAAGAAAAAAAAAACTACAGGATCATAACAAATTATAGACACTGTTTGCAATGTAGAAAATGTAGCAGCCAATTTGCAGACTGCCAGCAATGTGATAATGACCAAGTGGTCTGTTTTTCTGATATTGATTGAAGGATAAATATTAGCCAGGACACTGGAGATGACTCCTCTTCAAAATAGTGCTACTTTATGAGAGCAGACAGGGCCTTGGTTTAATGCCTCAGCTGAAAGATAGTACAGCACACCCTCAGTACTGCACTGGAGTGTTAGCCTAGATTTTTGTGCTCAGGTCTTTGGAATGGGACTTGAACCCACTCCAAGGTGAAAGTACTACCAACTGAGTTACAGCTGTCACGTCTAACATGTATTGATCAAGAAATAGGTTCAAGTATTACTAAGTGCAGTCTCATTAATGGTTGAATTTTGACTCTATATGATTTAAATGAAAATAATACTTTGATCTACTGAGGCTGCACTCAGGGAATGGTCAATAGTCATCACCAGGTATTCACCTCTCCCCAACTTTCGCCAATGCAAAACCATCTAATGACTGCATGTATTTCTTGTTTCAAGGAGTATTACTTTCTTTCCCAACCTAATATCCCACCCTGCCCCATCGGGCCTGACAGCACTGCCCCTGGTCCTGGGATGGTCTCTGGTGCTGACCCTGCTCCTTGTGCTGTCTCTGGTGCTGCCCCTTGCCCTGGTGCTGAAGGCATGCTTGGGTCTGCGAAAAAAAACCCGACCCGAGCCCCGACAGAACCACATCCGACCCTAACCTGACCCGGTCCGAGTGCTTCCATTTTTTCCCACGCCCGACCCGACCATCAGTTAACTTACCTTCCATTTTTCACTTTGTTGCTGATCTGCACAAGCTGAAATAAAACTGTCGGAAAATCAACTTTCTAGTCTGAAAATTAAATTAACATTGGAGCCACTTACCTGTGATAGAATGTGTCTGACCTGAGCCCAATTGCCGACCCGGAAGTGTAACCCACCCAACCAGAACCCGACACATGTCGTCGGTCCTGTCGGGTTTGGGTCGGGTAGCCGGTCTTTAGCTGATCCTAGTGCTGGGACTGACCCTGGTCCTGGCGCTGTCTCTGGTGCTGATCCTAGTGCTGGAACTGTCCCTGGCACTGTCTCTGGTGCTGATCCTGGTGCCAGGACTGATCCTGGTGCTGGGACTGACCCTGCTGCTGGGACTGATCCTGGTCCTGGCGCTATCTCTGGTGCTGGGACTGACCTTGGTCCTGGTGCTGACCCTGATATTGACCCTGGTGCTGGGACTGACCTTGGTCCTGGTACTGGGACGGATCCTGGTGCTGGCCCTGGTGCTGGGACTGACCCTAGTGCTGACCCTGGACCCGGCAGTGACCCTGGTGCTGGGACTGACCACGGTGCTGACCATGGTCCTGGCACTGACCTGGTGCTGGGAGTGACCCTGGTGCAGACCCTGGACCTGGCGCTGACCCTGGTGCTGGGACTGACCATGGTGCTGACCATGGTCCTGGCGCTGACTCTGGTGCTGGGACTGACCCTGGAGCTGGGACTGACCATGGTGCTGACCATGGACCTGGCGCTGACCTTGGTGCTGTGACTGGCCCTGCTGCTGGGACTGATCCTGGTCCTGGCGCTGTCTCTGGTGCTGGGACTGACCTTGGTCCTGGTGATGACCCTGGTATTGACCCTGGTGCTGGGACTGACCTTGGTCCTAGTACTGGGATGGATCCTGGTGCTGGGACTGACCCTGGACCTGGCACTAACTCTGGTGCTGGGACTGACCATGGTGCTGACCATGGTCCTGGCGCTGACTCTGGTGCTGGGACTGACCCTGGTGCTGGGACTGACCATGGTGCTGACCCTGGACCTGGCGCTGACCCTGGTGCTGGGACTGACCCTGGTGCTGGGACTGACCATGGTGCTGACCATGGTCCTGGCACTGACTCTGGTGCTGGGACTGACCCTGGTGCTGGGACTGACCATGGTGCTGACCCTGGACCTGGCACTGACCCTGGTGCTGGGACTGACCATGGTGCTGACCATGGACCTGGCGCTGACCTTGGTGCTGGGACTGGCCCTGCTGCTGGGACTGATCCTGGTCCTGGCGCTGTCTCTGGTGCTGGGACTGACCTTGGTCCTGGTGATGACCCTGGTATTGACTCCTGGTGCTGGGACTGAACCTGGTCCTTATTATGTCTCTGGTTCTGACGGTGCTGGCACTGACTCTGACTCTGACCCTTGTGCTAGTGTTGACTTTGACTGTACACCGAATCTGCAGATCCCTGCTACATCACTCAACAGAACACTCTCAGGTGTGACTATAAACAAAGGACGTCAGAGTGCATTGCAGCCAAGGTTGATCCTGATCTCACCCGACTTCAACACACACACACTTTCCAGCCGGAGTGTTGGATAGCAATTAGTTGAGGGAATTGAGTTTCCCCCTCTCTAGCACCAGCATCTCCTTTGAATTAAATCAAAAACTCAGTGCAGACTGGGAATGGAACTTAACACTTTTTCATCAGAATGTCTTGGTGCTACAGAAAGAGCACCTCTGCCAAGGACCAAGGGGATACCAACATTGGTCTACATTATGTTCGTTCTAATGAAAATCCAATTTATTTTACTTCACACAGAAAATGAGAGAAAGCAGACTACTGAATGTGAAATTCCAGTGCAGATACACCTAATATAAGAGATGGGCTAGAAAAGGTACAAATGTAATCAGCGACCAGAAGTAAAGCATAGTTATTTAAACAGCATTATGAAAGGGGCGGTCTGCTCAACCAATAGTTGTGTCCACTTGTCTTGAAATGAGAAGGGCCAAATATTGCAGGGAGATAGCCAAAGAAAACTAGAGATTAATCCAGCCTTCACACAGTTTCAAACAGATGATGAAATGAATTGAATGATTCAGGGAAGTAAAGTGTGTGAGGGAGGGAGGCGCAAAATGAAAGAGGTGGAGAGAAGTGAAATGAATGAAGGGATAAGTGAAATGAAATGAATAAACTGTAGGACAAATTATATGAATGGAGAAGGAAATTAAATTAGAGAGAAGGAAGTGCTGCTTCACACTTTGATATCGCCTGAGATCATTTCTTTCCCAGAAAAAGAAAAATTAGATAAGACTTTTACTTTACAAGTGCTTGAAGAAATATCTGTGTCTCATGATTAATAAAGGCCAGGAGGCAGAAAGATGCTTAGTTTGTTTTCTAAAGCTTTCTCCATATATATGTTTCCACACTTAAGACATGAGTTTAATAAATCCACTGTACAAATGCGATCCTGTAATTGTAATGCAAGGTTCTCGCTCATGATTATTATCAAATGGCCCCTAGCAGAAAGAGTATGAGTGTTTGTGTGTGTGAGTGGACACTGGGTGAGTACAGAATCAGGCTCAGTTATTGTGATGACCTTAATTGACATTCATCATCTAGGGTTGCTTGGACACATGCAGCTTTAGCCCAGTGTGAGTCCTTATGTTTAAGAAAAAATTGGAAGCAAGTGTTATTAAAAGAGCATTACTAAGTTGATGTTCAATGGTCCATTCAACACTTTATTCTTTAGCATTTTGCCTAAAATTCTGCCTTGAGAAAGCCTTTTCCCAGAGATCCAGCTGGAATATTTCTCAGCCATTACAATCCTCTGCCATGACACCATTTCCTATTTCTTCAAATATTAAACTCTCTATGTCATTATCCATGTTAAGTTTTAAGACTGGGGCTTTACTGTGGGAGGAGCATCTTCTTTCTTTTCAGCAGAAAAAAAGCACTTTTGACATTCAACGGCATTACCATCGCTGAATCCCCCACTATCAACATCCTAGGGGCTACCATTGACCGAAAACTGAACTGGAGTAGCCATATAAATACCGTGGCTACAAGAGCAGGTCAGAGGCTAGGAATCCTGAGACGAGTAACTCACCTCCTGACTCCCCAAGGCCTGTCCACCATCTACAAGGCACAAGTCAGGAGTGTGATGGAATACTCTCCACTTGCCTGGATGGGTGCAGCTCCAACAACACTCAAGAAGCTCGACACCATCCAGGACAAAGCGGCCCGCTTGATTGGCACCCCATCTACAAACATTCACTCCCTCCACCACTGATGCACAGTGGCAGCAGTGTGTACCATCTACAAGATGCACTGCAGCAATGCACCAAGGTTCCTTCGACAGCACCTTCCAAACCCGCGACCTCTACCAACTAGAAGGACAAGGGCAGCAAATACATGGGAACACCACCACCTGCAAGTTCCCCTCCAAGTCACAAACCACCCTGACTTGGAACTATATCGCTGTTCCTTCACTGTCGCTGGGTCAAAATCCTGGAACTCCCTTCCTAACAGCACTGTGGGTGTACCTACCCCACATGGACTGCAGCAGTTCAAGAAGGCAGTTCACCACCACCTTCTCAAGGGCAATTAGGGATGGGCAATAAATGCTGGCCTGGCCAGCGATGCCCACATCCTGTGAATGAATTAAAAAAAACTGTCTCCTGGGCAAGTGGTGAAACATTAGAGTGGTGAAAATTGGATGCAAAGGAGTGCACAGATATTTGAGGTGCTAAACCTTTATCAGTGAGGATTCATTCATTGTTTCAGGTCTGATTGTGGATGACTAATTTGTCAGTAAATGTTCTCCAATCTAGGTGTACCAATGGATGCCATTGAGTCATCGTTCACAGTGATGGACTTTGGCTTGGTCTTTGGCTTGGCTGTCTGGATTTGATTACAGATAAAGGTTTAATGTTGAGTTTTAGAAGCAGGAGACAAAATATTCATTTGACAATATTAACGATGAGGGAAGGGGAAGATTTCCTTTGTGCGCTCTATGTAATAAAATCATAAATCTGTACAATCAGGTTTCCAATTGCACTTCAAAGTTCTTAGGTACTGTGTTGTCTGCAAAGGGCAAACTGAATCCTTTCTGTACAGATGTGTATGGGGCCAAAGCATTCAATCGAAGGTTATGTAACATCTAAGGATAGCCTCTCCAGTCACACCATTGTTTTTATTTTTAAAGTAACATTGCAGTGTTTGCACAGTTTCACATACAGTGTAATGGAGGGCAGATGGATTATTTCTGCTGTTCATTAGGTCTTCATTACGCATTTTGGTTTCATGGTTATAATATTTTCCCTTCTAACTTTTTGAGATGCCAACATGGCAACTGTGAGCTTTTTAAGCTGACATCTGCATTGTACGAGAAAGATCTGATTCTTTGCTGGTTTGGGATATTGTTCATATTGCTGAATTAGATTGCAGTAGAAATGTAGCTATATTCAACCATTTGGAGTACAGGATGAGAGCCTGTTGGAACCAGTTAATCATACACTACTTTCACCTATTGTTTATTGTGCATAAATTTGCAACAGAAACATTTTATGAACTACAACTCTCCAAGATCTCTGCGTTCCTTCAATTCTGGCCTCTTGCATATCCCCGATTTTAATCGCTCCACCCTGGGGCTATACTTTCAGCTGCGTAGGCGCTAACCTCTGGAATTTCTTCCCTAAACCACACTGCCTTTCTACCTCTCTCTCATCCTTTAAGACACTCCTTAAAAGCTAACTCGTTGACCAAACTTTTGGTCACCTGCCCTAAAATCTCCTTATGTGATTCAGTGCAACATTTTGTTTGATAATGCTACTGTGAATGTCTTGGGATGTTTTGCTACTTTCGAAGCAAATCGTTGCTGCTGTTGCAGGTGGTGGTTTCTGAGAGTTGCAGTTACATATAGTGTTTGCCCCAAAAAATTAACTTACTAAGATGATGCGTTTAAAAACTTTTCATTTCCTTGTAGGAGCTTTCTGGGACATATTTAGCTGTTCGTCTTATGTGAATGTTTATTTTATTCAAGCAAGTTTTTGAGTTAAGGAAAGTGATTCCTGGTGTGGGTGCATCAACTCCCTTTATTTGATCATTCCTGTCACTATGCTTGTGCATTTGCGACGATTTGGAAATAAAATAGATAGTGAGCTTATAGCAGTAATGAGTTTTACTTTTATAAATTACATTGTGGTTCTCATATTTTGGATTTTTTTTTATTACAAAACATACTCCTGTGATGTATGATGTGGTGTCTTGCTTGTGTCTGAGTGCAGTCCTCACTTATAATCTGTAACTTTGAAACTTAGTTCCAGTTTGTCTACATATAGATGATGATGGTCGCTCTGTTTCTTTGGAGTAACTCGGAGAACCCACACTATTCGAATTAGAGTGGGCAAGACCCACGGTGAAATGAGAGGAATTGCTTTAACATGGGCGGCGCAGTGGTGCAGTGGTTAGCCCCGCAGCCTCACAGTTCCAGTGACCTGGGTTCGGAGTTTGCAAGTTCTCCCTGTGACCGTGTGGGTTTACGCCGGGTGCTCTGGTTTCCTCCCACAGCCAAACACTTACAGGTTGATAGGTAAATTGGCCATTGTAAATTGCCCCTAGTGTAGGTAGGTGGTAGGAGAATTGTGGGGATGTGGTAGGGAATATGGGATTAATGTAGGATAAATGGGTGGTTATCGGTCGGCACAGACTCGGTGGGCCAAAGGGCCTGTTTCAGTGCTGTATCTCTAAAAAAAAATGAATAAAAGTATAATGTGTTGCGACACCAAGACTAGTCAGGTGAGCCCGAGAACAAACAATTCAACTCCGTCTGCCTGTTCTTGCAAAGCATGATTTTAGTTTTAGCGTATATATAATGAGCAATGATTTTTATTTCTCGTAAAGAAAATAAACCTATTTTACTGATTCAAACCAGTAGAACAGGATGGACATCACAGTCACTGGTAATAGCAGATAAACACTTCACGCATTTGCTCGGCATTGCTCTGTCAGAATTTTAATGGATGCCATCAACTCACTCATTGGTACTTTACTTTGTAAAGTTGTGTTGCCATCCTCACAGCTACTTTTATTTTCATGGCCAAAAATATCTTTTCAGAAGAAATTATTGTTGTTATGCTCCAAAATTCTGGAAACAATACCAGATAAAATGTTAAAGATCTAAATTCTGTGGGGTGGTATGCATGTTCCCCAAGCCTCCTAGATAATAAACCTCATGTGCTCAGCCACTTTGTCCCCTTCAGTAATTCCTAAATTCATTGTTGCTACAAACTGCACTTTTACTTTTCCTTCCTCTGCAATGAGTGTGGTGGAATATTAAGGATGACTGTGCATGTCCACACTTCCATATTGAAAGAACTGCGGGTTATTTAAGAAAAAAAAACACAGTAGCCTCAATTCTCTGACCTGTGCTCATCTGAGCGTAGCTTTCTGCTAGGAGCACAGGGTGATGGAATTGCTCCTGTTGGCATGCCCCAGTTTGCCTTCAGTCTAAGTTCTTGCATTTGCAGTTCTTCAAGCTTATATTCACACTTGTTTTTGAGCTGTCAGCTTACCTGGGAGAGTGGGGGGGATGGGAGGGGTGTCATCACAGCTTTTTTCTTGAAGCTGTTGGTCAGCTTTTGCTAGTTTCCGAAGTTGACCTGTGTTCCATGGAAAGAAATAGCCGCAGTGCAAACTAAAGCAGCTTAATTACTTTCAAAATGTTGCTGCTGTTGTTTTGCAGGTGAAAGTCACAGCCATGTTATGCACAGCAGGGTCCAACAAAGAGCACTGAGCTGAAAGGATGATCATGTAATTGGTTTTCGGTGCTGTTGATTGAAGGAGGAATGGTACACTGAAGAACATCCTGCCCTTTTTCAAAAACATCCACCTAAACCAGCAGCCTCAGTTCACCATCTCCTCTGGAGGATAGCACCTCCAACAATGCAGCACTCCTTTGGTACTGAACTAAAGTGTAAATTCTGATTATGTGCTCAAATCCTAGAATGGGTCTTGAACACAACACGGAAGTGTGAGTGCAACCCTAATTTTTACCTTGTGTTGCTGCACTGTTCATATGCTGTGAGCCCATCGGCCAACATTTGCTGCTGTGCTCGCATAAGCTTCTCCTGGTTTTCATGATGGACTCATAATTCACCTTTGAAGACCTTCTGGATAAAGCTGTTAATTCGCAAGCACAAGCATTTTACCAAACAAATCCCATGAAATGAGGAAGCTGTGAAGAGTATGTAGTCTATCTCCACTACTGGTCCGGAAGTTTACTCTGGGTATCAATGACTCAAGACTACCAAATTATTGTTCACACATAGCACGTTTATTCCACGTTTCAAAATCTTGTCTTCAACAGAGATTATACTCACGTGACCACGTAAGCTAGGTTACTTAGGTTCATCCGAGAGTCGGAATGGAGCAGATGATCAGTCCTCCCCTTCCGATTCTCCAAGTCGTTGATCAGACTACTTAATCCTGAGCTAGCTAGCCAGCACTTAAGAGCATGCTTTCTTATACCCTGTTTCGTGCATGCTACCCGTGTGATCAGCTCGGGATGGGCCGGACCTGACTACCCAATGTACAGTGATTGGTCAGTTAGCTGTTGCTAACGCCATGGGTGCATCAGCCACAGTTGGTCAACCTTTCCCCGGTTCTGACATCTGCTTATTTTTGGTATCCTCATCCCTCAAGTTTCAACCACATTGCATAGCTAGTTCTCTGTTCTCCAGCCCTTGACTGATAACAAGGCATTACCTCACTCCAATGACCCCCTGGTTTCCAAGCAACAAGCCCACATGGTGCGTCTGATCCAAACTTAGCTACAGTTTAGACATGCCTTTATGACAACCTTGCAGGTTTCACTACATTCACTTCCCCTTTATCAGTTCAGTTACACCACATTGCTTCTTCATTATATCCCACTTCCCTGCTGTGGACACTTATTTACCACTTTTAGCCGCACACACTACTTTCCCCACATACCAGGATACTTACAGTTCACAGGTTGGATGGTGGTCACCTACAAGTAATTTTAAGTTTTCCTAACCCAAACACCACAAAGAATTTCAATGAGATACTGTGTTCAAATTACTGACGAATTTTAAATTTCTTTCTTGACACACCATTTCCCACATTGATACGATAACTGATGTGATAAATGGGACTTTTTTAATTGTGTATTCAGTATATCAGAGGAAGTGGCTTTGCACTTTTCCTCTTTGGTTAGCAACCACCTGCATTAGCGTCTTGTGCTAGAGGGGGTTATCAAAGCTGTGAGAAGTTCAGAAAAAATGCCAATGATTTCTCCCAATCTGGCAAGTCACATAACTGCATTGTCCCTGCCAATCTCCCCTGTAATGTTACCTGAAAAAAGTGAAATATTTTTGGAATGAATTTCAGAATGAGCAAAAGGAATTTATAGATTGCACACTATCTATGTGAAATGAAAGAGATTCGGAAAGAAGATTTTCTCTGATTTCTATGATAGTAACGTTGTAAACATAGTAGGGATATTTTCTACATATGTTATTTTTTAAAGACCCCAGTTACGGTCTTACCAGAGACTGGGGAGTGGGGGGGACGGGGGGTGGGGGGGGGGAACGTGCGGCTAGATGAGGTGCCTGTAGTGTTTTGAAATTGCAATTGCATTGTACATTGTGTACTCCAGAGGCTGCTGTAGAACACACATGCTAGCAAAGAGAAACTAAGACAGAATAACAGAGAAGCCTTTATGTTCAGCTGCTGCAGGCTTTGTCCCTTTGTCTTTGTCTCATATCCTACATTAAACTCAGCTAAACCTCACTCAGGTCCCGAGGACATGACAGCACCATTTTCCCCATATACCTTTGATATTTAAGAGCCTCCAAGGTGGCTAAGATAGTGTCTTAAGCTGCAACACTGGTTTAGCCCATGTTTACCACAAGGCGCCATCTTGGTAAAGAAGTTGAAGCTTGTGGTAGGAATGGTTTCCTGGAGGCTTATTAAGGGGTTATTTGCCACTTAAAATTCCAGCTAGTACTCATTAAAGAGGCTACATGGCATTTTGGTGGTACGCAGTTACCCCAACACTTTCTCCTAACAGTGACAAGCTGTATGGGAGTAAACAATGCAGTTTCAAGCATTGCTTAAAGGGATAATCACCATTTCATGTTTACATGCTCTTGGAGCTGTGGAGAGGATCTCTGAGACACATCAGGAGACTTGCTGGGACACTTTGTCAAGACTTCATCAACACTGTAGCAACATTTATTCCACAAATTCTCTAAGGACCTCACCGAAAATGAGTAAGTGCTGTGCACTCCACCTTATTGCACACCTTATGGCAGTCGAGAACGGGTGGCCATCGGCATCTCGCTAGGTGTCCCCCTTGGTCTTGACAAGGAATGGGAGGAGGGCATGCCGCCAGGCAGGGCAGCACTAGCTGCTGCAGGAGAGAGGGGCAGGAGGGTGAGATGGGCTCTTACTCCCTCCACTCGCGCCCCTCAACCTCCTCTGGACCTAGAGAGCCATGTTTGAGAACCTGTGGACCCTCTTCCTTGATCCTTGAGCCATCCTGCAACGTGCCACCATGTGCCAGCTTGAGCACTCCACACCTTCAGTGGGAGTGGGTGCGAGGAGCCCACATATACTGCTCCACAAAAATTGCATCTAATCAGCACTTGCGTGCTAAACTTACAGATGTCTTATTTAGCACCTCCAAGCAAGTTCAAATTATGGTAATCAGCAATTAGGACCAAAACTGTAAACTGTAAACAGACTCTCAAATAGACATGCCTTATTAGTACAGCACCCATTTAGCACCTGCTTTCATCCATTGGCCAAAATAGCCCAGTGAATGTTCACAGATATTGACTAAAAGAAACCCTGCCCTAGTGGGTATTGGCGCTTCTTCAAGCACAAGACAGTCTTCAAGAAAACTGTGCCCCTATTTGTGTTTTCAAGGGTAATTAGTTCAACTCAAAAGCTGCATTGAAGTTAGTTGGTATTACATTGTCCCACTTTGGAGTCCTGCATGGGAAGATCGTAATAGCCATTTGGAAACAGGAAATGCACCTAACTTGGCCTAGTTTGGTAGAGGGAACGCCTTACCAGAGTCTAATTCAGAGTCAGTGGTATATTGAGAGTATACTGATGTGAGGTTGGTGAATGTGTGGGTGTGTTCCAGAGGAGTGTTCACTGAGAAGAGCAGGCCCCATAGAGGAACAATTGAGTTAATTGGCTTGTGAAAGGGGGAACTAATCCATCACACATTTCAAACTTGTCAAAAAATGTGTCTTGTAATGTGGTAGCTGTGATAACATTGAATGCTCGCTGGATCCAAGGGACTTGTGTTATTTATGGTGAGTCACTGGTTCAGCACGGTTAGTGCAGTCTTGGATTTTAAGCCTGCGGGGGGTGGGTGGGTGGGGGGGGGGGGGTGGTGTCAATACTCTGATATAATTATTTTAATCTGTGAAATGATTTTTAAACGTTGGTTTTGTATTTCAGATGTTGAGTTATTTGTACATCTGTGGTGTGTCAGTTTGGATAATTAATTAGTAACCTTTCACACGATTATGAAAATTCTGAAAATGATTTAATTGATTAATATGCAAGACTGAATGCTGAGCTTGACTCCAATGGCTAATTAATTAGGGAAATTGAAATGTATTAAAGTGTGTTAGCACCTATGAGTTAGAACGTGAGTTAATTTGTGACTTCATCTGCTGCATGAATATATTTACTGCAGGAACTAAGATGATTGTCACAAAGAGCTCTGAATGTTGAGGGTTATATCTGTGATTCTTACCGTCCGTCTCTCCGTGACACTGTTTAATATATTGCAGATCAAGCATCATTTAAATTGTTGGCCTTTTTTTTTGCAAGAAGACATAACTCTCGACAATGCACCCCTCATGATAAAACCAACATTACTAACCAGTCAGCTCTGTAAAATAAGAGATCAGCTTATAATCAAGAGTCTTGGTTCAAAGAAATTCTACTTTAAATAAGTTTGAGAAGCACAGACGTAGAGTGATTAAAAGCTGCAGGAGTCCAAGGCAGACCATCGCACCGGATGAGAAAATTTTCAAAATGTATTTGTGAAAGTTGAGACTGGGGTAGTTGTGGAATGGATGCCACAATTGTTAATGCTTTGTTTTCTAGAATGTTTCAGTGGTCAGTGGGGATGAGACCAGAGGCGGATGGGCTTGGAATTTCCCGTTGCCGACCAGTGTGCCAGTTTGCTGGCACAGTCCCACCTCCGAGCCATTGTCAGACAGGTCAGGTCAGGGGTGAAACGGCTACTCATCCGCAAACTGGCAGGAAAACCGGTAGATGAATAATGGGCTACCTTCAAAGAAGAGATAGTTTGGGCACAGTCAAGGTATGTTCCCTCAAAGGGGAAAAGTAGGGCAAACAAATCCAGAGCTCTCTGGATGACAAAAGATGTAGAGATTAGGATAAAGAAGAAAAAGTGTGCTGATGACAGATGCCAGGTAGAACATACTATTGAGAACCAGGCTGAATATAGAAGGTCCAGAGGGGAAGTGAAAAAGCAATTAAGGGAAACAAAGAGAGAGAGCATGAAAAGAGACTGACAGCTAGCTTTAAGGGAAATCCCAAAGATTCAATAAGCATATAAATAGCAAAAAACTGATAAAAGGAGGAGTGGGGCCGATTTGGGACCAGAAGAGATTTACACAGGGAGGCAGAGGGCATAGCTGAGGTATTAAATGAATACTTTGCATCTGACTTTACCAAGGAAGAAGATGCAACCAAGGCAATGTTGAAAGAGGAGGTAAGTCAGACACTAGAGGGGTTTAAAATTGATAAAGGGGAAGTATTAGATAGGCTGTCTGTACTTAAAGTGGATAAAACACCAGGACCAGATGAAATGCATCCAAGGATACTGAGGGAAGTGAGGGTGAAAATTGCAGAGGTGCTGGCCATAATTTTTCAGTCTTCCTTAGACTCTGGGGTGGTGCCAGAGGACTGGAGAATTACAAACATTACACCCTTGTTCAAAAAAGGGTGTAAAGATAAGCCCAGCAACTACAGACCAGTCAGTTTAACTTTGGTGGTGGGAAAACTTCTAGAAAAAATAATTCAGGATAGAATCAATTGTCACATGGACAAATGTGAGTTAATTAAGGAAAGCTAGCATGGATTTCTTAAGGGAAAATCATGTTTAACTAACTTGCTGGAGTTTTTAGAGGAGGTAACAGAGAGGGTTGATGGGGGCAATGCTGTTGATGTGGTGTACATGGACTTTCAAAAGGCGTTTGATACAGTGCCACACAACAGACTTGTGAGCAAACTTGTATCTCATAGAATAAAAAGGACAGTAGCAACATGGATACGAAATTGGCCGAGTGACAGGAAACAAAGATTCGTGGTTATGGATGTTTTTTGGACTGGAGGAAGGTTTGTACTGGAGTTCCCAAGGGATCGGTGTTGGGATCCTTGCTATTCCTGATATATATTAATGACCTAGACCTTGGTGTACAGGGCACAATTTCAAAGCTTGCAGATGATACAAAACTTGTAAAAGAATATTGTAGAAATTCAAAAGGACATAGACAAGTTGGTGCAATGGTCAGACAGGTGGCAGATGAAGTTCAATGCAGAGAAATGTGAAGTGATTTATTTTGGTATGAAGAACATGGAGAGACAATATAGAATAAAGGCTACAATTCTAAAGGGGGTGCAGGAGCAGAGGGACCTAGGTGTATACGTGCATAAGTCATTGAAGGTGGCAGCACAGGTTGAGAGAGCAGTTAATAAAGCCTACAGTATCCTGGGCTTTATTAATAGCGGCATAGAGTACCAGAGCAAGGAGATTATTTTGAACTTGTATAAGACACTAGTTCGGCCTCAGCTGGAGTATTGCATCCAGTTCTGGGCACTGCACTTTAGGAAAGACGTGAGTGCATTGGAGAGAGTACAGAAAAGATTCACAAGCATGGTACCAGAGATGTGGAATTTCAGTTACAAAGATAGTTTGGAGAAGTTAGGGCTGTTTTCCTTGAAGAGAAGGCTGAGAGGTGATTTTGTAGAGGTATTCAAAATCATGAGGGGTCTGGACAGAGTAGATAGAGAGAAACTGTTCCCACTCATGAAAGGATAGAGAATGAAAGGACACAGATTTAAAATATTTGGTAAGAGAAGCAAAAATGACATGAGGGAAACTTTTTCACGCAACGAGTGGTTAAGGTCTGGAATGTGCTGCCTGAGAATATGGTGGAGGCAGGTTCAATCGAAGCATTCAAAAGGGAATTGGACTGTTATTTGAAAAGGAAGAATGTGCAGGGTTATGGGGAGAAGGCAGGGAAATGGAACTGAGGGAATTGCTCATTTGGAGAGCCAGTGCGGACACGATGGGCTGAATGGCCTCCTTCTGCTCTGTAACGATTCTGTGATTCTGTGAAGCTGTGGGTAGCCAAATAAAGGCAATTAAGGGGTCTATTAAGGCTCCTCTCTTGCGCCGACTGGAATTTTCCAATAGGCAGGCTGGTTCTCTGTGGTGGCTGAAACGCTCCAGTGAAACGAGTCAGCCCCCTGGTGCAGCCTGGCCAGTGTTCCAGAATAATTTAAAGCCATTCCCTCATGGCCACTGCAGAAAGATGGCCATGGCTGCAGCCTCAGCCTACCCTGTGGAGGGGAACCTCCTTGACAACGGCGGTCGGGTAGCTGTGGACATTTTTAATTTAAAAAATTTTGCAAGTGCTGAAAGGGCACCTCCATCTTGAGGCCCCCTCTCCCTTTCTTACCTGCATGAGCAGGCTGCCACTCTATCAGTGCTGGAAGACTTTATATTGGCCCTACAGTGTTGGGCACCTGCCCACTATCCTTAATTGGATGGCCAGCGCACCCTCTGGCCACTAATTGGACATTCCTTCGAAAATTGTGTCGGGTGACTGTTGGGACTCAGATTTGATCCTGGCGTCGGGGTCACGACCCCAAAACAAAAATCCTGCCCCTAATGTTTCTAACCTACATAAATGACTTAGGTACAGAAACAAGTTGCAAGCTGTGGGTGACACAAAGGGCACGATTTTCCTTCCTGTGTCCCATCCTGCCATCGGGATGAAATGGGGGGTCCAAGAGGGCGATTTTGGAGGAGGTGGCCAATTAAGTAGCCACCTCTGGGAGCCCCGTCCAATGAAGCACAGTGGGAAGTCTCCCGAGTCTGGAGGGCCAATAGCAGGCTGTCCAGCACCAATAGATCGGCAGCCCCACCATCAGAGGTGGGCGCTGCTGAAGTATGTAGGGAGTCACGAGAATGCCCCCATTCCCGGTTGCCGGCCACAAAAGGAGTAAATAAGAGGGCCAAAACCGTTAGGGCCGTTGGATGTGAGGGGAAAGTCCCCCACAGTGAAGGACACTGCCATTGTTGCAACTGATTTTTGGAGCAGCGCCTTCCACATTGAATGAAGCCTCCGGCTCTGATGTCTACCCGGCCTGTCACCAGGAGGCCACCACCATTTCACAGACGGCCTTCTGACACGATGGGTACCCCGTGCAACCGGGCGGGTAACCATTTCTGCCATCACCCCAATTCTTGCATAATCTTGTGGAGGCAGGATCATGTTGTGGAACTGGCCTGACCAAATTTCCCTCCCATTTTCGGACCCCATCCTCCGCCTCCAGAGCCCCCTCCATGGGCCATTGAAAATTCAGCCTAAAATATGGAGTTCAGTAGAAACAGAGGATGCAGCTCAAGATTTGGGGAAGGATTTCAATTGGCTGTGCTGTGAGACAGATCAAAATTCAACACTGAGAAGTGTAAGGTTCATAGAATTATAGAATCATAGAATAGGTCCAGCAGCAAAGGAGATAATTCGGACCATTGTATCTGTGCCAACTCTCTGCAAGAGCAACTCACCAAATCCCAATGCCCTGCCTTTTTTCCATCGCCCTGCAAATATTTTCTCTTCAGATAATTATCCAATTTTCTTTTGAGGGCCTCGATTGAACCTGCCTCCATCATACGCTCAGGCAGTGCATTCCAGATCCTAACCACTCACTGCATAAACATTTTTCCTCATGTTGCCGTTGCTTCTTTTGCCAATCACCTTATATTGTTTTCCACTGGTTCTGGATCTTTCCACCAATGGGAACAGTTTCTCCCTAAATACTCTGTCTAGACCCCTCATGATTTTGAACACCTGTATCAAATCTCCTCTTAATCTACTCTTCTCCAAGGAGAATGGCCCCAGCTTCTCCAATATATCCACATAACTGAAGTTTCTCATCCCTGGAACCATTCCTGTGAATCTTTTCTGCACCCTCTCTATTGCCTTAACGCTCTTGCTAAAGTGTGGTGCCCAAAACTGGACACAATACTCCAGTTGAGGCCAAACTAGTTAAGGTTTATCATCATGGGTGGCACAGTGGCGCAGTGGTTAGTGGCGCAGTGGTTAGCACCGCAGCCTCACAGCTCCAGCGACCGGGTTCAGTCCTTGGTACTGCCTGTGTGGAGTTTGCAAGTTCTCCCTGTGTCTGCATGGGTTTCCCCCAGGTGCTCCGGTTTCCTCCCACCTCCAAAGACTTGCAGGTTGGTAGGTAAATTGGCCATTATAAATTGCCCCTAGTGTAGGTAGGTGGTAGGAGAATGGTGGGGATGTGGTAGAGAATATGGGGTTAATGTAGGATTAGTATAAATGGGTGGTTGTTGGTCAGCACAGACTCGGTGGGCCGAAGGGCCTGTTTCAGTGCTGTATCTCTAAATTTAAAAAAATAACTTCCTTGTTTTTGTACTTTATGCCTCTATTTATAAAGCCCAGGATCCCATATGCTTTATTACCCACTTTGTCAACCTGCTCTGCAACTTTCAATGATTTGTGCACATATACCTCCAGGTTATTGCACATTGGTCAAGAAAATATGAGTTATAATTGTTTAGCAAATGCATGAAAACAACAATGTTTGGCTTTCTAGCACCTTAACTTATTGAAATTTCCTAAAGTGGTTTAGAAAAGGGGGAATCAGGCATCCAGCAGGGATAAGGAGGAGGTTAGGGCAAGTGGCTGAAGGAAAGACTGAAGAGATAAGTTTTTACAGAGGCTTTTGATGCTGGGGACTGAAGAGAGATACATGGCAAGGTGGATGGTTTGGGGGAGAGAATTCCAGAGTGCAAGGGGGAGATGGCTGAATGCTTTGCCACAGTAGTGGGGAGGGGGAGCTGCACAGTAACCCAGATTTAGAAGAAGAAAGGGTGTAAGCTCTTTATCACAAGCCTGTAGAAGCTTGAGAAGGTAGGGTGGAACAAGGGCTTGGAAGGATTTGTAAATAATGATGAGGATTTCAAAATCCATGTACAGACAGTGTGGGTGGGGATGGAGTACCAGTAAAGGTAAGCAACAATTGGCATTATAAATGAGCAGTATAGGAAACAAGATATGTGCTGAATGTGTTGAAGAACAGAATGAATACAGCGAGACTTAGAATGTTATCTGGAAATGGCAATAGACTGTGCCATGAAGCAATGACATAGGCAAGTAGAAAGTTGAGTATATGACAAACACAATAGAGTACAAGTCCATAGAGTTACGTTAAGGCTCTACAATCACTGTCAGATGTCAATCAGATACAATTCAATTCTGGTAAGAAAACCACAAAAAAGATATACCTACATTGGAGTGGGGGGTCGAGTGGACCAACAGGACTGATCCCATGTGTAAAGTCAATGAGAAATGAGGAAAGCTTAAAACTCATATTCTACATCAAAGAGAAAGTTAAGGCAGCAAACCTCATCAAGATATTTAACAAATTAAATGGCGCAAAAAGGGGAAACCTGGAATATTACTTCAATGTAAATCAAGAAAGTAAGGCCAGAGGACAGAACTAGAAATCAGAAAAAAGTAAATATACACAGCTAACAGGAAAATAGCTTTCCTCCAAGACTGAGAAACATTTAGAATAAAGATAAGGCACAGAGTTGTGAGAAAAACATTGGAATTATTCAAAACACATGCCATGATAGGAGAGTTAATGTAACAAGGGAATGTGGTTCAATGGGAGAGTTAATGTACTAGGGGGATAGGCTTCAGTGGGAGTGTTAATATATCAGAGGAGTGGACTTCAATTTGGGAAGAGTAAATTTACCAGTTGGTAAGTTTAAGTGGGAAAATTAATACATGAGAGGGATGAGAGAGTTGGGTACTGAAGAAACTGGCTTCAGTGGGATGGTTAATCTATGAGAGTGTTGGAGAGTTAGGGCTTCAGGGTTATGAACTACAATGGGAGAGCTAGTAGAGGCATGAGCTTCAGTGGGTAAGTTAATGTACTAGAGGGATGTACTTTGATACAGGAGTTAATGTATTAGAGGGATGGGCTTCATTGGGAGTGTTAATGTACTATAAGAATGGGTTTTGATGGTAGAAGCTAATGCATTAGCGAGATGGACATTGTTGGGGAAGCTAATGTACTGAAGGGATGAGTTATAATAGGGGAGGTTTTTAATAAACTTTGGTGCTGATCAATGTGATGTTTATTAATGCCGGGGAATAGAACTCTTCCCATTAACAGCATTAAGTACTCCATGATCAGGTGTAGCATAGCAAGATGATCCAACTACTTAAATAAAAGCAAAATACTGCAGATGCTGCAAATCTGAAATATAAACAAAAAATGCTGGAAATACTCAGCAGGTCTGGCAGCATCTGTGGAGAGAGAAGCAGAGTTAATGTTTCAGTTCAGTGACTTTTCATCAGAACCAACTGCCCAACTACTTGCTGTGATATTGCTTTAACTGCTTGAGTACTAGTCAACATACTGTTGAATATGTAAATGTTTTAGTATACATCATCACAGGAAGTGATGCAAGTCAACATGTGATATAGCAGTTGGAGCAGTATTGGTCATCAGTCAGCATGTGTATCTTAGAGCGCTCCTGTAATTCTGTTATTTTGTAATAAAGAACCCTTCATTCAACTTACCATTCAGCTTCAGATTGTTTGGTACGTTTGTGTTGAAAAATCAAAAACGCCCCTACTCTGCACCAACAATATGTCTCAGCCCCAACCTCTGAAAAGCATGGTGCACTGCACAGGTGCAGTGTTTTTTACCATTCTCCACACAGCCATCTTGTGATATTTCATATGCAATTGCCAACTGATAACAAATTAAGGATAGTTTTGTGCTATAGATATGCTTGTTAAGGAGTGGGTTGACACTGCTCAAGTTAATTTCACATGGAACTCTTACAGCTAGCAGCCAGTGGAGACTTACATCCCACCAGTCTGGACTGGATTTGAAATCAGGTCCTAGAGGTCAAAGGCAAGTGTCTAACCCATTGTGTCATCCTGTTGACTCAAATGGAAGCGTTAATGTAGAAATGTTGATGGGCTGAATGAGCTTTTACCCTCTCTGACCTTTCTTATCTTTTTTGAGTTCTGATTTGTTGCAGTGCCAGTAAATGTAGCGCAGGGAAAGAGGCCCATGTCCTCGGGGCAGAGTTTGGGCTGGGACTTGCTATCCATGCAATGATGTTGCATTTCCACATTGTTGTGATTAGGCTACATTCTCCATCTGCCCCAAAAACAGTCTCAACTCCTACTGTATTCCTGGGGTATGTACTGGACACCCAGATTCTGCTAGGGAGTTATGCCAGTCAAGTGGTGGAGCCTTGTTTGTCAGCTACAACGAGAAAAGGAGTTGGCCAATGAGTTACCTGATAAAAAAAAAATTGTCAAATGTTTTAATTTCACTGATGGGGCTGTTCATGGCTGTGCCGTGAGACTTGCCCTGGGAGCTCCCCAGGTACCCCGCTCTATTGCTCTCAAAACTTTGGATACTCGGCATAACACAGTCCCTGGGCACAGTGTTCAACGAACGCAAATGGTGGGGAACACAGCGAACGACTGTGAAGAAAAAGAAGAAACCAAGGATAATACCCCTTTTATATTTGTCATGTTCATTTTGATGGAATTTTAAGAACTCCCTTTTATAATGGGTCAATGCAAATCAATACATTAAACCCAAAATGCATTGCCTTTCTTTTGGACAATGCTTTTATTCTGCAGGATACCAGTGATGTTGAAAAGATTTGGAGAGAAAATGAGATAAATCAAGAAGTGTTGGTTAGGTGAGGCTAAGTTTGGGTTTTATTAGCCTGTGGATTATAGGAGGCAGGATAGGCTGAGTGGGTAAGGAGGTAGGCTAAAAGAACATGAGAAGGATGATTAAAACGTTGTTTGGCCTATCCAGCTCAGCTCTATTGTACCTTAACTCTCCAATTATACATGCTGAGGGACGCACTAAAGCTTGGGGCAGCCGCAGCAAAGACTCAATGGGGAAAGACCACAGTGTAAGGTCCCCCCACCAAGCTGAACTGAGGGGCTGGATCCATGGGAAACCCCTCGAACTGTATCGGAAAAATTTTCATTTGCTGTAAGATGTAAAAATGTTAATGGCGTGACAAATGAAATGGAAGGGTTGTGAGGCAACTCATGATTGTAATGAAGCAAACGGACCGCCTTTGCACTGTTTGTATTTTTGACTCGGTGCTGTTTGAAACTGTTTGGCAATGTATTTTTCACAGATTTTTATGAATAAAGTATATTTTGGTAATAAAAAAAAAAGAAATTTGATTGGAAGGATTGTGAGGCAACTCACTCCTGTATTGAGGGAAACTGATCTCCTTTGCACTGTTTGTATTTTTTGACTTTGTGCTGTTTGGAACTGTTTTGTAATGTAGTTTTTACAGATTTTTATGAATAAAGTATATTTTGGAAATTTAAAAAAAACTCTCCAATTATGACACTTAGCTGAACTTTGAATGTTCCTAATGATTTTATCTCTTCCCACCTGGTAGGCTATTCCAGAGATTTCTCATTCTTCCTATCTGTTTATACTTTCATTTTCACTCATTTTTATTTCAGTCATCTGGTTCTATATTCCTGGCTTATTTTGAAATAATGTTTTGGATTCACCTAACCTCTAACAGTGGTTAGCACTGCAACCTCACAGCTCCAGCGACCCGGGTTCAATTCTGGGCTCTGCCTGTGTGGAGTTTGCAAGTTCTCCCTGTGTCTGTGTGGGTTTTCTCCGGGTGCTCCGGTTTCCTCCCACAAGCCAAAAGACTTGCAGGTTGATAGGTAAATTGGCCATTATAAATTGCTAGTATAGGTAGGTGGTGAGGAAATATAAGGACAGGTGGGGATGTGGTAGGAATATAGGATTAGTGTAGGATTTGTATGAATGGGTGGTTGATGGTCGGCACAGACTCGGTGGGCCGAAGGGCCTGCTTCAGTGCTGTATCTCTAAAACTAAAAACTAAAACTAAACATTTAGTAATAATTTCCTCCTGCGATATCAACGTGTGCAGTTGTGTAGTGGTCACGATTATAGTAATCGACAAGTAAACCAGATGTTGTGAGTTTAAACCCCACCATAGCAAGATGTGAATTGGATTCAATAAATAGAGTCATAGAGTCACTTACTGCACAGAAAGAGGCCATTGGGCCCATCAAGTCCATGCCGGCTCTCCACAGAGCTATGCTGTTCAATTGGATAAAAAGTTGGCTTAAGGACAGAAAACAGTGTAACGTAGTAAATGGTTGTTTTTCAGACCGGAGAATACAAGACATCTGGTAATTTTTTGGCTAGCACCAGGAAACATTATCCACATTTTTTGTAAAAACCCGAACTGATTCCCTAAGATTTTGTCACCCCTTCCTGGCCTGACCTACATCTGACTTTACACTATGTGGGTGAAATCTTTTCAACATCATTGGTATCCTGCAGAATAAAAGCATGTTCCAACAGAAAGGCAATGCATTTTGGGTTTAACGAAGTGACATCTCAAACCATTCAGTTTATCAATCCAAGTTGTTAACCAGTAACATAGATAAAGAATAAAAGGGATCTAAGCACTGACCCCTGCATACCCCACTCAGCATCTCTCCTCAGTCTAACACTGTACCTTTCTCGAGTAATCTCTTTCCTAATTTTTACCAACTTCCCACATATTTCATCTTGGACGCCTGCGGATTTTAGTTTAATTAGGAGTTTAATGATCATAGATAATATACACCATTAGTAATGGTGAAACTCCTGTCTAATCCTTCAGGCTCTTTCCACAATATCTGGGTTAATGTATTTGCTGGTTGCTAAAACAACACTCTGGTGACAAAGGAAAGGAGGAAGTTGGGGAGATTTGGAGTCCAAGCACTGTCTACTTATTTAAATTTCTAGTAAGTGCAGCAATCGATGTATGAGGAAGGAATTTTCTTGTATTCCCTCCTGTCACTATGCTCAGTGGAGAACTGAAATAACCATTTTTCTGATGTGCACAACAATCTAGCGAGTGACCCAATGATTTCATGTTATCTGTGTTGAAGACGCTGCAATGTGCCATTCAACCTTGGAACAGAGTACAGAGTAACATTATCCTGACTGCTGTATTGGGAATTATTTCAACCAAAGGCCCACAAAGAAACACTTGGGAGTGACTATGTGATTGCACTAACACTTTGCCTCTGGCATTGGAATTGTCTCCATCCCAGAGTGATGAATGAAGGTCTCTTCCCTTCGCTATCTGAAAATGCTTCAGATCAATTTTAGATTTTTTTTAGATTTAGAGATACAGCACTGAAACAGGCCCTTCGGCCCACCAAGTCTGTGCCGACCATTAACCACCCATTTATACTGATCCTACACTAATCCCATACTCCTGCCAAATCCTCATCTGTCCCTATATTTCCCTACCACCTACCTATACTAGGGGCAATTTATAATGGCCAATTTACCTATCAACCTGCAAGTCTTTTGGCTGTGGGAGGAAACCAGAGCACCCGGAGGAAACCCACGCAGACACAGGGAGAACTTGCAAACTCCACACAGACAGTACCCAGAATTGAACCCGGGTCGCTGGAGTTGTGAGGCTGTGGTGCTAACCACTGCGCCACGGTGCCGCAGCACAGTCTACAGCACAAGTCTTTCCGCAATATGGTACCAAATGGCTGTAAGTTGGAATCACATTGGCAGAGTCTGCAAGGTCACTTGGAATGGGAAATGTAGTTCTTTAGAGGAGTGCTTTTCTGTAGTTGGGATCTCAGGTTAGATCTAACCCATGCTCTACCTAATCTGGGAGTACTTGACGAGACAGTACAGCAGTTTTAATCTACAATTAAACCTGCTATGTCTAACCTGCAGTGCATAATGGTGTAGTGTAGATGGAGCCTTACTCTGTGTGTAGCCTGTACTGTACCTGACCTGGAATATATGATGGTGCACTGTGAAGAGGTCAAACTCAATAGTGACCTTATGGGGTGCTGTGGAGGGAGTTTTACTCTGTATCGAACTTGAGTGCTGCTTGACCTTGAAGTTCTTGTTGGGACAGTGTCGAAGGAGCTTTACTCTACATCTGACTGGAAGTGATGTCAGTGTGGATGAGTAGCAGGACGGGCCTAATCTGAATCCAAATTCTTCATTCTCTGTGTCATACAGTCATTCTCAGGGAAGTCACCAAGAAATTGCTGCATTTTTTACAAAAAGAACTGGTTCAATCACATCTCTTAGTGAAACTTCCCTTACACACAGCAAATCAGACAAGCAACAATCAGTCTGAGAACACAGGGAAAACAGATTGCCTTACATCTTTCCAAGGCTTGTGGAGAGAACTGAGGAGATAGTAATACAATAAGAGTTTAGAAAAAACATAAAAAGAGACAATTATTTATTCGCTTAATTTATATAAAATGGTTTAGAAGTTTGCAGGAATAGGTGGGTGAAGTCAGCAGGGTGAGTTACCTCTTGTAATTGTGCTGACTCAGAAATGACTCATCATTAAAAGTATTAATTTAGAGGTAGTGGTTGCTTGGAACTGGATTTTCTTTATATCGGTTCCTTGTACTTTAATCTTAGTTGGCTTGCACTTTATTTATTTTATCTCTGAAATGTTTTGTAATGTCTGTGAACTAACCCTGAAATTTCAACTAACCCATAACTGGTCTTTTACATCCCTGCTGATTAGTGTAACTATCACACACCCTGACAACTTACACATTTCTTTGGTTTCACCCCACCTTTCAAAAGAAAAATGAGCCAATTTTCTCTCTCCTTCACAGACTGTTGCCGGACTACAGTTCAACCCCACCTTTGCCAAGTGGGAGCTCAGAGAGTGTTGGCAGGAATAAACCATGTGAGCATCACTAACTGGCAGTAACCTAGTGTAAGATCAACTAACTGACCCTAACCAGGGATCTTCTCGGTGAATCATTTACACACTACCACAACTCCTTCACCAACTGAGCCATTGGTAGAACTGGAAAATCTGTCAGTAGTATTGGAAAAGGCTAATGTACTGGAGGGAAAAATACTAGGTATTATTTATTTGCCGGTTTGCTGAGATATCTTAAAGTACTGTAAATAAATCAGTTGTTGACTCAGAACTAGTGTCATCTCTGCATTGCTCTGAGATAAAATACAGTTGGATGTTGAAAAGGGGGATTGCTTAAATTTTTTATCGAACAGGTTGCTTTGTGGCTCTTATCTCTAGTCTCCTAGGGTATATTTATCCTTCAGATTTCTAGGGATATGTGTTATAAATTTGATGGTGTCTCCCTTTCATTTCTTGTTCTCCTCAGGCAGAGGATTTATTCCAAGGACTCTGTGCTGTGAGCTGGGTGTGCAGGTTGGCCATGCCTCTGATTTTCTGCACCCCCCCCCCCCACCCCCCCCACCACTACCTAGGGGAACAGGGACAATGTTAGGCCCATGTAACTGCACAGGGCCCCAAACCATTTAGCCCCTCCTGCCTCTCCCCACTCTTTTAAGGGATGTCTCTAGAAATGAATCAGACTAAAACAAAATGCAGGCCAGTTTGATCTCAACTCTTTGCCCTTAAACCAACAATTGCTGAAATTTACTCAGCGGCTCGATCGGTATTTGAAGAGACAGATGAATGCTTTTGGTGGAGACCCTTCTAGAGAATCCTGTTCTTTTCTCTGATGTCGAGACAGACTTGAAACCAGATTCAGTCGGCAGCATTTAGTATCATTGCCCAGTAAAATGTAAGGGCCTCAAACTGAACCTTTGCATGAGGCCCTTACAAAGTAAAGACTGCCCTTGTGTGGGAAAATGCTGGTCCCCAGTTAGAGGCCCCGGTGACAGCATTATTAACGTCTGTGTCTCTGCCCGTGGGTGATTGTGGAAGCTTGTAAAATGGAATAATAGCCAGGGTTCAACAGAACAAATAACAGTTAGTCCAATGTAGCTGATTTTTCTGCTACCTTCATTCTCCCTTCTCAACATCCTGTCCTCCCTGACAGACTATTCCCTCGCAACCATTTATCAATCATTGAGTAGGGAAGTTCTCCCTGATATTGGCTTTAAGTCCAAGTGGATCTGATCCCATCACTCAGTGACATGTTGTGTTGTGTCTGGACATTTGTTATAACACTGCACCAAATATTTATTCTGTGGATTAGCAGACGACAGATATTTTTTCCTGGAAGCTTTCAAGATCCCACAGGGATCATGGGGTGAAGACCAGAAAGAAAGGGTGTGATACATCTCTCAGTTTCCGTTCCTGGTGACAGCACCTATGTCGCACTGAAAGCTTGTGAGAGAATTCTGCCGTTAACCATCACCTGAATGGTATGCAGTGCATTGACTACAACAAAGCTCTGCACATTACTGTACGAAGGAATTTAAGTACACTTACGTACAATCCCAATGAAAATTGTGTGTCTCCTTATTTCCAATTGTCTCCTTCCCCTCTGGAAGACATTGACTATTGCTGGGGTATGGGTTGCACAGGTGTTGCCTTCCAGAACCTTATCTAACTGGTCAGTCTTCATTCATTAGCCTAGACAATGTGTCGACATCCCACAATGCTCCACAACCATCAAAGTACCTTTGAAGTGTAGTCACTATTGTAGGGGAACACTGCAGTCAATTTGCACGCAGCAAGGTTCCACATACAACAAGTATCTAGAAAGTACAAGGCTTTGCTTGCAAGTTGTCTGTGATATTTGCAAGTGTGACCAAGAGGTGGTTGTCCCTTCAACTCAGCTCTTTCACTGTCAAATTTGGTAAGTTCCTGTTTAGGTTTTAGGAAGGCGATATTGGCTTTAAGAAGAGGCCTAGTAGGGGAGAGACCATGATCAGTGGCCTTTAATCCTGTTCCAGGTAGGTTTTGAGTAAAATGGCTGTAATCAATTCTAGACCTTCAGGCTAGGGAGAGTGTAACACCGTTTGGGTGGTAATGAAGGATAAGGAAGGAGGTGTACTGGTTGACCATATCTTCTTCATTAAAAAAATCATTATTGATTGCTGTGGATTCCAAGCTGCAGACATCTTTTACCTGCAGGACTTCCGAAGCAGTGGATATTTTGATGTGACTTTCAAGAATGTGGCGGGATGCATCAAGTTCCTGAAGGCGTTCAAGGAGAAGGGAAACTGGGCGCCGCTGTCGATCCGCACAGTGGAGCCACGCTTCATGCTGCCGTCACAATGTGACGAGGTGGTGACAATTCACCTCTATAAACCCCTTGTTCCTGTCGTGGATGTACTCGCTTTACTTGCCAGGTACGTTGAGGTGGCCGGCAGCTGCACTGATGTCAAGGACCCTTTTGGGATTTGGACCAACAAGCGGCAGGTCAAGGTGACCTCGAAGGTCGATGCCAATGGAGCCATCATTCATCCTCCCTCCAGCTTCGTTATCAGGGGGAAATTGAGGCTTCTTGGTCTATGCGGGGCAGCCCAGAGTTTGTCGCACCTGTGGCAAATCTGGTCATGTGGCAGCTAACTGCAGCACAGTCGTCTGCAAGAACTGCAAGAAGGAAGGTCATCAGACCAAGGACTGTAAGCAGAGTAAGTGCTGCAACCTGTGCGGTGAGGCAGGCCACCTCTACAAAACCTGCCCCAAACGCTGCCTCAGTTATCCTCGGGCAGCAAGGTCCAAGGAAAGGCCAGGAGAAGGAACGGTGAATGGGTCTAGTGCTGGGAAGGAGACAAGCAACCCTCTCCGCAGCGAGGAAAGTCTACCTGAGAAGGAGAAGGGGAGGCATCTGCAAACAGCGAACCAACACCTACTCAGTGTCTGGAAACCCCTCCTCCACAGACAGAATCAATGGAGGAGGAGGCAGCAGATGGACAAACAGGTCAGTGGCAAGTGGTACAAAGGAAAATCACAAAGAAAAAACCTCCAAAAAAGGAACAGGCCACCACCCAAACCAGTGGCAAGAGGAGGCTACCGTCTGAGAGAGATTACAGCAGCTCCTCCTCACTGGACGAGGAAGGGCCAGAACGACGGCACCTGCGAAAGAAGCGACAGAACTCAAAGGAGCTGGAAGATAAAGCCCCCCAGCTCCGGGGCCCAGCGCACCCCAAACCCAAAGCGCCGAACCTAGGAACATGCCCGCGCATCCCAGCTCCGGGAAGCCGGGAGCAGTGATGTCTTCAAGGAGGAACAGAGGGGAAAGACACCAACAGCAGAGGACAGCCCAAGGCTTGCTGGCTACAAGACCCCCAACCCCCCCCCCCCACCCCGCCGATATCACCCCAGTGGAACAAATCCCCCATGAGAAACCAGGAGGGGTTTCTGAGCCCAACGAACATGAAACAGCTTGCATACACTATGGGTATGCAGGAACATACCGAAGGACTGGGACTAACAATGACAACTGGTGATGGGAAGCAACAACTAAAAAATGGGTATAAAGATTGCTTCAATTAATGTGCGTAGCATTAAATCCCCTATGCGATGTGTTTGAACCTTGGATTACCTCGCCAAGGTCAAAGCCAACCTACTGTTTCTGCAGGAGTGTGGAATACCACACCTCAGCACCTACAGGCAATGGTTGCGATGGTGGTCCAACGGGCCATCGATCTGGTCAGGGGGTAATGATACCCGTTCCTCCGGCCTGGGTATTCTGCTGCACGGAGGTAACTTCACCATCTCCAAAATTAAGGAGGTGGTGGGCGGTCGCCTCTTCGTAGCTGATGTAATGAACAACAATGCTCCGCTCTGGTTGTTCAACGCGTACGCCCCGGTTCAATGCAGCGAGCGGCTGACCGTTTTCCCTCTTATGCCCGCATCCTTCCTAATGGACTCAGCAAAAGGTTTGATACAGCAAACAAACAAGACAGGGGAGAGAGGACAGAGAGGGATCAGTGCTGGGACCTTTGCTCTTTATAGTATATATAAATGATTTGGAGGAAAATGTAGCTGGTCTGATTAGTAAGTTTGCGGATGACACAAAGGTTGGTGGAGTTGCGGATAGTGATGAGGATTGTTAGAGGATACAGCAGGATATAGATCGGTTGGAGACTTGGGCGGAGAAATGGCAGATGGAGTTTAATCCGGACAAATGTGAGGTAATGCATTTTGGAAGATCTAATGCAGGTGGGAAGTATACAGTAAATGGCAGAACCCTTAGGAGTATTGACAGGCAGAGAGATCTGGGCGTGCAGGTCCACAGGTCACTGAAAGTGGCAACGCAGGTGGATAAGGTAGTCAAGAAGGCATACGGCATGCTTGCCTTCATCGGTCGGGGTATAGAGTATAAAAATTGGCAAGTCATGCTGCAGCTGTACAGGACATTAGTTAGGCCACACTTAGAATATTGCGTGCAATTCTGGTTGCCACACTACCAGAAGGACGTGGAGGCTTTGGAGAGGGTACAGAAGAGGTTTACCAGGATGTTGCCTGGTCTGGAGGGCATTAGCTATGAGGAGAGGTTGGATAAACTCGGATTGTTTTCACTGGAACGACGGAGGTGGAGGGGTGACATGATAGAGGTTTACAAAGTTATGAGCGGCATGGACAGAGTGGATAGTCAGAAGCTTTTTCCCAGGGTGGAAGAGTCAGTTACTAGGTGACATAGGTTTAAGGTGAGAGGGGCAAAGTTTAAAGGGGATGTGCGAGGCAAGTTCTTTACACAGAGGGTGGTGAGTGCCTCGAACTTGCTGCCGGGGGAGATGGTGGAAGCAGGTACGATAATGACGTTTAAGAGGCATCTTGACAAATACATGAATAGGATGGGAATAGAGGGATACGGTCCCCGGAAGTGCAGAAGGTTTTAGTTTAGGAAGGCATCAAGATCGGCGCAGGCTTGGAGGGCCGAATGGCCTGTTCCTGTGCTGTACTGTTCTTTGATCTTTGTTCTTAATTCTTTGACAGCCCTGTCTGACTCCAGATTGGTTTGGAAACTTTCTGATTCCCACCCATTGGTTGAGATTGTGCTACTGATGTTTGTGTAGAGCAGTTTGATCCAATTGCAGATTTTCTCCCCAAACCCCATTTTGGAGAGCACGCCCATCATGTATGTGTGCGATATCTTGTAAAAAGCCTTCTCCTGGTCCAAGCTGTTGAGGCAGGTGACCACCCTCCTGTCCCGCACATAGGCGATCGTATCCCTGAGTAGCGCGAGACTATCAGAGATCTTCCTGCTGGGTACTGTGCAGGTCTGGTCAGGGTGAATCACTAACTCCACAACGGACTTGACCCGACTGGTGATGACTTTGGACAGAATCTTGCAGTCATCATTAAGCAGTGAGATGGGCCGCCAATTTCTGATTTCCGCCCTCTCCCCCTTCCGCTTGTAGATGAGGGTGATGATACCTTTCCTCATGGATTCTAACATGCTGCCGGCCAGGAGCATACTCTCGTATACTTCCAGCAGGTCTGGGCCAACGCAGCCCCACAGAGCCGAATACAACTCAACTGGTAAGCCGTCTCTTCCGGGAGTTCTACTTGTCTCGAAGGACCTGACGGTCAGTGTTTGTCAGCTCATCCAGAGTTAGCAGTTTGTCCAGTCTCTCCCTCATGCTGTCATCTAAGACCTCCGTGATAGATGACAGGAAGGACTGGGAAGCCATGCTGTCCGTGGGCTTCATGTCATACAGCCCAGCATAAAAGGATTTGTTGATCCTTAGTATGTCGGACTGCGAAGACGTTACCGAGCCATCCGTTGATTTTACTCTCTAACCTCGAGATTCAAAGTCTAGCTGGTAGCATCTCATCTTTTGCCCCACTAACATCTGGGGCTTGTGCCAAAATTGGGAGAGCTGTCCCACAGACTAGTCATAGAAATGTCATAGAGATATACAGCACCGAAACAGGCCCTTTGGCCCACCGAGTCAATGCCGACCATCAACCACCCATTTATACTAATCCTACATTAATCCCATTTTTTTCTCTCACATCCCCACAGTTCTCCTACCAGCTACCTACACTAGGGGAAAATTTCACAATGGCCAATTCACCTATCAACTCGCAAGTCTTTGGCATGTGGGAGGAAACCGGAGGAAACCCACGCGGTCATAGGGAGAACTTGCAAACTCCGCACAGGCAGTACCCAGAACCGAACCTGGGTTGCTGGAGCTGTGAGGCTGCAGTGCTAACCACTGTGCCACTGTGCCACCCCCACTGTGCCACTAAGCAACAGTCTGACATAGTCATACTCATGGAATCATACCTTGCAGACAATATCCCAGACACCGCCATCACCATCCCTAGGTATGTCCTGTCCCACCGGCAGGACAGATCCAGCAGAGGTGGTGGCACAGTGGTATACAGTCGGGAGGGAGTTGCCCTGGGACTCCTCAACATTGACTCCGGACCCCATGAAGTCTCATGGCATCAGGTCAAAAATGGGCAAGGAAACCTCCTGCTGATTACCACCTATCACCCCTCAGCCAATGAATCAGTACTCCTCCATGTTGAACATCAATTGGAAGAAGCACTGAGGGTAGCGAGGGCACAAAATGTACTCTGGGTGAGGGGCTTCAATGTCCATCACCAAATGTGGCTCGGTAGCACCACTACTGACCGAGCTGGCCGAATACTGAAGGCCATCGCTACTAGACTGGGTCCATGGCAGGTGGTGAGGGAACCAACAAGAGCGAAAAACCTACTTGGCCTCGTCCTCACCAATCTACCTGTCGCAGATGTATCTGTCCATGACAGTATTGGAATGAGTCACCACTGCAAAGTCCTTGTGGAGACGACGTCCCGTCTTCACACTGAGGATACCCACCGTCGTGTTGTGTGGCACTACCACCATGCTAAATGGGATAGAATTCGAATAGGTCTAGCAACTCAAAACTGGGTATCCATGAGGTGCTGTGGGCCATCAGCAGCAGCAGAATTGTAAACAACCACAATCTGTAACCTCATGGCCCAGCATATCCCCCACTCTACCATTACCATCAAGCCAGGGGACTAACACAGGTTCAATGAAAAGTGCAGGAGAGCAAAATGAGGTATCAGCCTGGTGAAGCTACAACACAGGGTACCTGCATGCCAAACAGCGGAAGCAGCATGCAATCGACAGGGCTAAACGAGCCCACAACCAATGAATCAGATCTAAGCTCTGCAGTCCTGCCACATCCAGGTGTGAATGGTGGTGGACAATTAAACAACTAACAGGAGGAGGAGGCTCCACAAATGTCCCCATCCTCAATGATGGGGGAGCCCAGCACTAGAGCATGGCTACTGACCCGAACCCGACGGGACCCGACGACATGTATCGGGTTTGGGTCAGGTCGCACTTCCGGGTCTGACACGCTCTATCACCACCTTTGGTAAGTAGCTCCAATGTTAATGTACTTTTTGGACTAGAAAGGTGGTTTTGTTACAGTTATTTTAAGCTTGTGCAGATCAGCAACCAAGTGAAAAACGGAAGGTGGGTTAACTGATGGTTGAGTCGGGTCGGGTCTGGCACAGGAAAAATGAAAGGACTCGGGCTCGAGGTCGGATGTGGTTCTGTCGAGCTCGGGTTGTGTTTCATTTGCAGACCCGAGCCAGCCTTTACCCAGCACATCAGTGCGAAAGATAAGGCTGAAACATTTGCATCCATCTTCTGCCAGAAGTGCCAAGTGGATGATTCATCACAGCCTCCACCTGAGGTCCCCAGCATCACAGATGCCAGTCTTCAGCCAATCCGATTCACTCCACGTGATATCAAGAAATGGCTGAAGGCACTGGATACTGCAAAGGCTATGGGCCCTGACAACATTCCAGCAATAGTACTGAAGACATGTGCTCCAGAACTAGCCGCACCCCTAGCCAAGCTGTTCAGTACAGCTACAACACTGGCATCTACCTAGCAATATGGAAAATTGCCCAGGTATGTCCTGTACACAAAAAATAGGACCAATCCAACTCGGCCAATTACCGCCCTATAAGTCTACTCCCAATCATCAGCAAAGTGATGGAAGGGGTAGTCAATAGTGCTATCAAGCGGCACTTGCTCATCAATAACCTGCTCAGTGATGTTCAATTTGGGTTCCGCCATGGCCACTCAGCTCCTGACCTCATTATAGCCTTGGTCCAAACATGGACAAAAGAGCTAAACTCCAGAAGTGAGGTGAGAATGACTGTCTTTGACATCAAGGCAGCATTTGACCGGGTGTGGCATCAAGGGGCCCTAGCAAAACTGCAGGGGGAAACTCTCCACTGGTTGGAGTCATATCTAGCACAAAGGAAAATGGTTGTGGTTGTTGGAGGTGAATCATCTCAGTCCCAGGACATCACTACAGGAGTTCCTCAGAGTAGTGTCCTAGGCCCAACCATCTTCAGCTGCATCATCAATGACCTTCCCTCCATCATAAGGTCAGAAGTGGGGATGTTCGCTGATGATTGCACAATGTTCAGCACCATTCGTGACTCCTCAGATACTGAAGCAGCCCATGTCCATATGCAGCAAGACCTGGACAACATCCAGCAGTGCGTACCATATACAAGATGCACTGCAGCAACTCACCAAGACTCCTTCGACAGCACCTTCCAAACCTGCGACCTCTACCACCTAGAAGGACAAGTGCAGCAGATGCATAGAAACGCCACCACCTGCAAGTTCCCCTCCAAGCCACACACCATCCTGACTTGGAACTATATCACTGTTCCTTCAATGTTGCTGGGTCAAAATCCTGGAACTCCCTTTCTAACAGCACTGTTGGTGTACCTACAACCCAAGGACTACAGTGGTTCAAGAAGGTAGCTCACCACCACCTTCTCAAGGGCAATTAGGGATGGGCAATAAATGCTGGCCACGCCAGCGATGTCCATGTCCCCCAAACAAATAAAAAACATTTCTTACTTTGATATAAATATAACTTACTAACAACAGTATACCTGGTTTAGAAGCACTTGGGATTGTATTGCATTGAAGTCGTATTGTTAAAATAACAGCCACTGGTTGGAAGGGAAATTAACATGTAGATATTTCAATCTCCTGTAATCTATTACTTATACTTATTCTACACTGAACCTGTGCTCTGATTTGAATATTTCACTGTGCTTGTGAAGGAAAAATTAGAAAATGCATTTTCAGTGTTATACAATATCATAGCCTCCTTCTTTGAGTCCCTCCTGCCACACTTTAGATGATATAAAATTTAGGACACAATTTAAAAATGTTGCAAATGACTTGGGAATTGAGTCTGCAGCTTATGAGTGCTCAGTGACATCTACAGCTTTCAAAAGTCAAATGATTACTATTTTGAGGTTAGAAAATTTACAAAAGCAACATTTAAAGTGTGAAATTCACAAAACAGCTATCTGGAAGGTAATTGTGTTTAATCCAGATATAATTGGACTTGCATACTAATAAAGTATATATAAGCCTCTCTCCGAGCCCAGAATGCTGATATGAACAGATTTGTTACTATGTCATAGTTTGCTTCAGACTTGGTCTTGTGATTATGCAGTTTCTTATACTTTTCTTTTGTAATATTGCTTCCCCCTCTCTTTGTCTATGTGCTGGTTCCACAGCTGCTATCACTCTATGTGGCTATTCTTCCTTTTTGAGCCCATACACTGCTGTGGACTTTTAAACAATTGTTGGCATCTCACATGTACTCACAATTTTTCCACACATGTACACTTTCCAGTCAGAGTTACTGGACGGTGATTAGAAGCAAGAATCCTGACTGATTTCCTGTCCCTCCCTGTCCCTTACTGAGCTAAGAGGCACTGATGTCAACTGTATTGTCCTAATTCTGCCTCAGCTGAGTTCAGGTGACTGAGCACAGAGCAGAAATGGAACCTTCTGGTCTGGACAGCTCAGTGCTGTATTAGGGTTACTGTCTTTTTGTTAAACCAAGGCTCTGTCTGCCCTTTCAGAAGGATGTAAAAGATCCCATAGCATTATTTGGACCAAGCACATGGAATGTTCTCCCCAGTGACTTGACCAATATTTGTCCCTAAACCAACATCACGAAGAAAAACAGATTATTTGGTCATTATCTCATCGCTGTTTGTGGGACCTCGCTTTGCGCGCAATTGTCTGCTGCATTTCAATGGTGACAAAGCTTTGAAAAGTACTTCATTGGCTGTAAAGTGCTATATAACTGCAAGTCTTTTTTTATTTTACTCAGTGAGCCATCCAGGCTAACTGATACCTTTCAAAGTTTTTGAAGTTATTGTACACAACGAGATTTCTGTTAATTGTCTTCTCCTGGCTCAGTGAAAGCTGATACATCCACAGCAGATTCATTTCCTTTTTGGATTTATGGGCGTGGTCTTGTTGAGCCCATTCATTGCCTTGATGATTGCCATCTGAAATTCCTGTAGTTTGATGGCTGCCCAAGAGATGGTGCTATTAATGAGCTGCCCTGTGCCTGTCTATCTCCTCAGGCAGAAACACAGAGGTACCAGACCAACTTCAGATTTATAACTGCAGTGAATTTTAATTTTATAAGTTTCATCAAAAGAATGGATCACAATTCACCAGCTACGTACCTTGGACTAGAGAAAGATAATTTCTTTTTCAAAAAAAGACATCTTAAAAACATTTGGAAAAAAATCACTAAATTTTTAATGATCAATATTCTAAAGTAGAATCAGGGAATGGTTTGAACCACAGAGCTCTCTAATTCTGCAGTGAAAGCTGCACATAGCAATTTGCTGATATTTGCTGCTCTGCCCTTAATGGGTTCAAACCAAAAGCTGAAAGCTCCTTTCTGTGGGAGTTGAGTGCAAAACCTGGATATTATTCCTGATCATGCTGGCCCTCAACCTCGCCATCCATCCTGTGCCTTTTCTGACTCAAATTGCTCGGTGACAGTTAGTGCCAATTAGTGTCAAATTATGGGATGCTTTATGAAGCAGACAATCTCCTGCTGGGACCAGATTTTGGGCTCCACATCATGGCGCTTCTGTAATCATCAGTGAGCTGTGCCCTCTCATTTTGGGTCAGATTCAAAGGCAGAGATGAAAAGGCACTGTTTAAAAAGGTTCTGTGGCCCACTGCCTTCCTTCGACTTGCCTTGTAATCATTTAAAATATAGTCATTGTTAGACTCATAAATGTTTTCAAACTTCATGCCACCTTGCATTCTCCCTGTCACATCTCTCGGTATCTCTGTCTTTTTCTCTCTCTCTCTTACTTTCCTCTTGTTGCTTCTATCCAAGCCTCCTTCTACATCTCTGTGTCTCTCTCACTTTCTGCTTCTCTCTCATCCCTTTCTGTCTTTGTATACCCCTCTCCTTTTAGCTGTTCTGTCCTCTCCCTTTGTTTTTTTTCGGTTTCACTCTATCTCTCGCCAGCTCTGTCTGTCTCTCACTGTTTCCCTCTGCTCTTCTATCTTCCTCCCACGCACTTGCAAGCTGTTTAAACCTGATGTTATAGATATCATTGGTGATGAGATGACATCACAGCATTTGCTGGTACAAATTTATATTTTGCTCTTACTTTTAATTAAACACTTTGGGGTAGATCCTGATTTCATATGATAGTGTGAAATGGATGATGGCTAATTGACAGCCCATTTTACATCTCTCCTGAAAATTAAAATCGGGATTTAAAATGGATATCACTCATTTTCCACTATTGTACAAAGTCAACATTTATGCCTTTTGGGAGAATCTGTAGCAGCACAATTTGCTTTTAGTTCCAACATTCAGCAAAGTGGTACGAAAGCCTAGTGTTCAGAACTGGAACAAATTCTGTGGGGTTCCAGAACCAATCAGTTTAATGGAGAATCCCAGCATTGCTGTTGGCCTAGCTTCAGTCATGCTGACTGAGCCAAATTGAGATTCTTTTCGGATGCTGTGCTGACAGCGCAATGATGAGGTGCCACCCTGATGCCCAGACTCTGCAGTGTCATCAGTTCCTGTAATCTCTGTTGAGCTCCGAAGCTTACAGTGACTGCTAGCTGCTGCTACAGAGTCTCTCTGCACTCACCCTGCAGTCAGTTGGCTCTCAACTGCATGGACTCAGCACTTTTCTGGTGAAATAACCCAGACCTGATTATGATCCAGCATCGTTGAGCAGTGTGAGCACACTGTTATTCTGCTGGGCCCTTACACAGGAACTAAAGTCATAAACAGTGAATGTATAACAGTCATTATAGTGTGCTTGGTATTCACTCCCATTGTGCTGATATCTCTGTAATCTTCTCCAGCCCGATAACCCTCTGTATTCCTCCAATTCTGGCTTATTGTGCATCCTTAATTTCCTTCACCCCACCACTAGTAGCCAACTCTTCAGCTGTTTCGGCCCTAAGCTTTGGAATTACCTCCATTAACCTATCTGCCCCTCTACCTCCTTTAAGATGCTACCTTCACCTGTCCTAATATCTCTTTATGTGGCTTATGGCAAATTTCTTTTGGTACCCCTATGTTGGCATCCTTCCATCCATGACAGATGAAGGACATGCAGCAAACAATCCATTTAGATGGGGTGTCTTCTCATGGTGCACCTTTGCTGATGGCTGTGAAGGCCATTCCATGAGAGGCAGGTTCTGCCACAAGTGCTTTGGTAACGTTCCTGCAAAGTACCTTGGGTTGTTTTACTATGTTAAAGGTTCTATATAAATGCAAATTATTTTTTTTAAAGCAGTAGTTGCTTTTGATGACAACCACTAGGGTGCCATCAGCGACTGAGCTCCTTCTCAAGTGGGGCTTTGCTGCTGTGTCTCCAACAGAAAGTGCCACCAATGACATAGCTGAGTTGCCATTGCCAATATTTATCATAGGATTTATTATCTTGTGTCTCTCAGTTTATCCATACAGGCCAGAAGCCAATATTCATGGCTTGTGCAGACCATCCCTGCCAGCAGGTTCATCATCCATGCTTTTGTCACCTCCAGACTTGACTATTCCAATTCTCTCCTGTCCTGCCTCCCATTCTCCACCTTCTGTAAACTTCAGCTCATTCAAAATTCTACTACCTGTTTTATCCCACATAAAGTCCTGATAACATTGCTCGGTGATCTTTATTGGCTCCTGGTCCCCCAGTGCCTCCAGTTAAAAATTTTCATGCTTGTGTTTAAATCCTGTCATAACCTCTCCCCTCCCTATCTCTGTTACCCTCTCCAGCCTTAGAACACCATCCCCCCACCCCTAATTCTCAATTCCTCGACTCTGGCCTTTTGCCCATTCCCTTCTCCCTTTGCCCATCATTGGCAACCATACCTTCAGCCGCTTAGGCCCCACAGTCTGGAATTCCCTGCCTAAACCACCTCCCTCTCCCCCTGTAAGACCCTCCTTAAACCCAAATCTTTGACCAAGCTATTGGACACCACTCATCATATCTCCTTCTGTGGCTCAGTGTCCATTAACTTCCAATCGTGCCTCTGTGAAGCACTTTGGGGCATTTTTCTAAATTAAAGGCCCTATATAAATGCCAGTTGTTGTTGTTGCTTCATCCAATCAGTATTGGATTCAAACACAAGTCTGAGAGGTGGAAGACCAATGTTTAACAATGCACTGTGCTCATTTTTTTTCTGTATAGAAAGAAGAATCAGAAAGATGTACCTTGCTGTCACACTGCCTTCACAGTTAGACAATAATGTCTTCAAATGCAATTTACAAGTCTTGTTAATTACGTTCCCTCATACAATTGGACTCAGTAGCTCCTCCCAGTCACCGTCCATAGTTTACAGATTATGTCTACTGATGTTTATCCAGCTTCCCCATGCTATCAAATGGAGTAATTCCTCCCAACCACCACCCTGTGTTACTAACTGTATTTCTCTTAATGTTAGCTCAATTCTCTCACAGTGTTACACTCAGTGACTTCCAAGAGCCAGTGTTCTGACTGCCCTCACTTGCTATACAAAAGAATGTTCTAAAATTTCCAGAAATGGATAGAGGGCAGAAATATTGTCCAACCAATTGTCACACTGATTGCTGGTGCTGATTCATCTCTCTTTTCCAAAAATCTTATTAAGATACAGCATATAAATACATTTCCAGACAGAATTTATCTCTGGGATCATGCATGGAGACTCACGTCATGGTTGACACAAACAGTAGGCTTCTTGAAACAAAGCTTCTGCTCTAGCCCCAGATCGCACTGCAACCCTGGATTCAGTTCCAGCCTCAGGCCCCTCTTTCTTTCTTTCTTTCTTTCATGTCCCAGGACAAACTCAGTTCCATTCTAGTCCCATTGTAATTTCAAGCACTGCACCCGTCCTTGCTTCAAGGCTAGACTATGCTCCATATTCCGATCCCGCTCCAGATTTGGGCTCCATTCCAGCCCTGAACTTAGTTGCTCACTTCACTTAATCTTTTTTAAAAAAAAATACCATAGGCATATTGATTGATTTAATGAAAAGTAAACTCAGAGATTTAATCACAATTGATGCTGTTAAGGAGAAAGTACATAATTTAAAATCACACGCACGGTTTGTTAAATGATTAAACATGATTTTGCTCCAGTAACATTTTTCAAAGCAACAGAAGGAATCAGGAGAGTGGTAGAATTACCAATAAATTGATCAGAAAAGCCAAGAAATTTGAACAAGATCAAAGGATAACATCACAGATTGTTTTTAATAATCTGTCAAATATATGAACATTCATATGGAAAACCATTAACATGGAAAGTTTGATTTTAATTATTTGTCATTGAGGCACTGGATATTAAGACCAGGGAGTGGAACATTTTTCCCTTTCAGTCACCCAGTCAACATAAAACACTCCCACTTCAAGTAGACCACAGTTTAAAATGTAGTGTAAGGCTCCCTCTATAGTATCTTCTTGAAGATGGTCCATTCCGCAGTGCTGATGAAAGGTCATTGACCTGAAACTCTAACTCTGCTTCTTGCTCCACAAACGCTGCCTGATCTGCTAAGTATTTCAAGCATTTTTTGTTTTTATTATTAATCATAGGGCTGCTTGATTGTAATTCACAGTAGTTTGGGGAAGGCGATTAGTGTTCTTAAAGTAAAGGTTCAAAAGGCTGTGTGGGAAAGGAAGTCGAGGATTAAATAATCAGATATGGACTGTGGATGGAGGAAGGCTGGTGGGATGAGCAAATTTTCCTCATTCTGCTTTCGCATAAGTTCTCTAATCTACCCCAACAACATGTTTCAATCTAAACTCCTTTACTGCACTGGTGTAACACTTCTCCATTCCCACACCAGTCATCTTGGTGGCCATTCTGGTATTGTCGAATGGTGTCCCATGTAAGGATAATTCAGTGGTGGGAGCCCATGCTTCCTCTGAACTGGATTGAAACTCAAGTCATGATACAACCTTACAGTCAGCCAACGGAGACTTTCATCCCATCAATTGTGGACTTGGATCTCTAGTTGAGATGGCGGGTAGCTCACTGTACCATCCAGTTGCCTCACCCAACCTCAATCCCCCCCAATCCCCTTAGCCTACGTTATTAAATACAGTGGTAACCTCCATTTGTCCAGAGTGTCTTGGGCACTAAGTAGCATGCATGCTATAAATCACTCCTTTGGGTTTGTGCTTGCGATATTGGATGGTCCTTTTCTGAATTGTCCATCCTGTCATTATGTGTTCTGTTTCTCACAAATGCAATTTATTGATTTCTTTTGTTAATTGCTGTGATGCAGCTTTCATTATAGTCATCTCATTGTTTTATAATTTATTGATTTAACCCACCAAATCAAAATCAATTCACAGGACACAATGGAACCATTGGTTACAAATCTGCCCTCTGAATTGTGGGTTACAAATTAGTCTTTACTCCTGAAATGAACAGCTCCATTCTGTCAAGAGGGACAGAGTGGTGCAGTTAGCATGCTGCCATTTCATCTCAGTACTTGGGTGATAAATGTACCCTTTCTTTGTGGGCTGTTAGTGTGTCAAACAGGTTTGAGGCAAACTCAGTCCAGTTCTTATTGAAGCTAAATAGTTTTCTGTTTGGGTGCCACAAATGGTTTTACACGGTCAGCCGCTTATCGAAATGCCTTTCCCTGCACCACTCAATTTAACCTGGCACGCTTGTCCCCCTACACAGAGTTCAAGCTGATAGTCATCTTTTCCCACCCCCAACCTATTCAAAATAGCATTTTTCTTTCCTCCCAGTACAAGGAGTTTCTGTTCACCCTTTCAATCCCCTTAGTTAATGCTAGCATGCTCCTTCTTCCCTAGCTTCAAAGCAACACTCCCAGTTTCTGGCCTGCCCCTCTCCCCTTTATTGCTATCCAGTTCTCTTTCCCTTCATTGCCTCATACCACTGTCCTTCAACGCCATTCTTCCCCTCTCCTTTCCACTTCATTATCATCCATTGCCCACTTCATTAAATTTCATTTCCCCCTATTGTTATCCATTGCCCCTCTCATTACCATCCATTTAGCTTTCATTTCTTCCTGACTCCAGTTGCTAATGAATAGGTCTAGGGCCCCTTCCCTTCTCAATGCCACTAATGGCAGTGATCCTTTTAGCTGTCTGCTGTAGGTGGCCGCTCACGTTCTCACAAGAGTTCATGCCTGACGTATATAGTGGCTGGGATCACTGCCTTTATTGATATTGAGAAGAGTTCCTAAGCAGGTCTTTTGACAGCTGGACTCAAATAGGATTGAAGGAACTAGTGGGAAAAGCAAGGACTCAGGAAGATATGGAGGGAGCATAAGAGAACACAAGAAAGATTAGCAGCACTGAGAAGCGAGGCCCCAGTTCACATTGCTTTTTGGCAGTGAACAATGATGTGCTGACTAGTTCTTCAAAATATTAACTGTCATTGTAAAATACTGATGATTCATATGTAGGATGATATGATGAAGTGAAATATTACATTTTGAAATGGGGTGATTTTTCTCATGTTGAAGTTAAAGCATATCATTGGGCAGAATGGAGGGAGCTTTCCTCTGTTGGTGTTGTATCCAGAGTGGCCAGCTGTGTTGATGGGAGAGTAGAGAGAGAGCTTTATGCTGTATCTAGCACTTTCTGCATCTGATCTTGAGTGTTTGATGAGGCAGTGTAGAAGGATCTTTACCCTATCAAACCCGACCAGTTCACTATTGTCCTTCAAGGAAGGGAAGCTTCCAAAACTACCCAGTTTGGCTGAAATGTGATTCTGGTCCACATTATTGGCTTGGCTCTTACTGCCCTCTGAGGTGCCCTGGCAAGATGTTTAGTTGTACAGGTAATAACTAGAATTGGCAATAAATATCACTCTCATCCTGAGAACAAATACCAAAAAACAACCCTTGCTGTACCTGATCTGCGAGAGCTGGATGCTAACACTGGACGACCACAGTGGGAAAAAATGTTTCATTCCTAGCACTACCTCACCTCAATGAACAGAAAATGAAGTGAAAGCATTAAAATGAGCTATTAATTTTCATATTCCAGTAGCTGATTTACGTACATACCTAAGAAAGTGGCACACAGCAGGTAGGGGGTGTTGGGCTATGGGAGAGGTGCGATTTTTCCTCATCGGAACGCCTCATTAGCACATTGGTCCAGTAACAGATGACATAGGCTGGGGAGGGGCAATCTCCAGCTTGAAATGGCTCTGAGCTTTATTTTAATATTTAAATGACACAATCATTGTTCTGAGCCTCTTGTGTCTTTTTCATAATGTCTTTGAAATGAATGCCCAATGTAACTGGGCAGCCAGTGTTGCCAGGCAATGAGTTGTGCAGGTAAACCAGAAGAACCTTTTTAGAATATGGAAGCTATTTCTCATCTGTTTCTCTTACTTTTTCTCATGAGACCTTTTGCAGTTGCTCTTTTATTTTGGGCAACATCACTGCAGGATCATTAATGCATTTTCCAATGGGAATCTTCTGGCATGAGGTGCTGGGAAGGAACGGAGAACCCTAATGATATGACAAGCAGGTCATGATGCACAAGAGAGGCTGTCTGGCCTCTGACTAGTCCCCATTCACCTGCATCTGCAGGCAGAGGTGACCAGACTTTACATTGGCAGGTGATTAGTGCAGGCCGATGCTCCAATTCACAATGTAGGCTGTGGCAGCACACACATTGGCACAAATAAGCAAGGATGCCAGACAAGCTATGATGTTGGATGGTTCTTTAGAAGCATCCCAATCTGGGAATCTCATGCTTTAGGTGGTATTAGAAGAAGGGATATCAGGCTAATTATTAGTCAGCAGGGCCTAATTAACTGTACCCACCGCGATGCCACGAATTATGTTTGCAGGCATTGTTGTAACCACAAGGTGGTGGAAATACCTTCACCGAGTCTGGATCAGCAGAGCCAGATGTGGAGTGATTTAAGGACCCCTTCTGCTAATATCACACCACAGGTCTGCAATATGCAAGTCATAGACCCAGTCAGCCCGTACATGAGGCTTCCTTTTTTTCATCTGTCACTTTTTAATATCTTGCCTCTTCAGCCTTGGCAAAGGAAACCAATGGGTTAACATGCTTACGGGCCTTTCTAAAGGCTTTCAGAATACCCCCTCGCCATTATGACCCTTATCTTTAAAAGTCTGTTCCAGTGTGTCTTCCGGAGCAATGTTGTATGTGACTCCAGTGAAACTCATAGTTCATCCCCATGAAGGAATCATGAAATTAAACCACTGAGATGACAGACTTGTTACTAACTCACACACATAGGCAGTGTCATCATTCACAGGGACTGACAGTGTCTGCTAATTGCACAGAAATAGGGACTGAACAAACCTGTCACAAATCAGACAATCCCTTAATCCTCACTGCTCTGAAAATCTATATTTTTAGACAAACCTTTTAGGCTGTTAACATGAAATTATAGTTTATCATGCTGTTATCTCATGGCTGGTCTTTCCCTCACCTTTTATATACTGCAAGCTGGTGATGAATGATTAGATTAGGTGTGCGGTGCACTTGTGTGTGTGAGACCCTTAGATTCAGGTACTGAAGATAGGGACCATACCAAGAGCAAGGGTGGGTTTAGGAGATGCTTAGTGATTCTGTCGTGATAAGGGAGTTGAAGGTAGATGGAAAAGATCAATAGAGTTGGTCAAGCGCAGCAGAGATGCCATAGCAGGTGGAGGGCCAGAAGAGAGGGACTTAAGGTTGCCAACTCGAATTGGGCATGTCCCTGGAGGTATTCTCACATGACCTCACACCTCCAACCATTCAGTCCATTCAAATTGGCTTATTTTTAATCATTGGCAATATTTTTTATAAATAATAAATGAAGGTGTTCAAAGAAAATGGAAAATAAGATGTTTTTTAATGCCCTGATTATTTCTTTCCCAGGCTACTCAAGGCAGTGTCTAGGAGATTAATCTTTAATTCCTGGAGACTCCAGGACAATTTTTCACAGGAAGACCTGCAAGCACACCAAGGGATGAGAGACAGGAGGGGCTGACTCCTGAGTGCTGTCGCATAGATTCCCCTGTGGCACCGTAAAAGGATTCAGGTACTGAAAACTAAGACATCAAGGCAGCATAGCAGAAGACACCATCCCACCAGGTACTCCTCCCACAGCATGTCTATAGGCAGCACAGGTCTAGTGCACTGACAGTACATAAGCAACGTAATGTGTTATATGCGAGTTACCTCATTCTTCTTTCATGTAATGAAGTTAGCGATGAAATTCAGGGACAATTCTAGGTTTGATCTTTGGAATTCACCTATTTATTTGTCTATATATTTATTTAAGAGTGTTGTATTTTTTAGGTTTATTGCAGTGAATCTAATCCTGTGATTCCTTCCATCATTCCCACAGGGCACCTTCCGATACATTCATTCACTACATTCCTTTGCATCCAAGACCCTCTACTGTGCAAATACTCAAAATATGTTCACACCTACTTCCTTTTTTAGCTCGTCAGTAACCTGTTTTGTCACTTCACTATATCGTAAGTTGATTAAAAAAAACATGAACTGGAAGTAAATTACCAGTATTTTCAATTTGTGAAAATAATCACAGTGAAAAAATAAACCCCCAAAGGATCCTGAAATGTTTTCCTTCTCAACATTCAAAATCAGTTGGGTTTTGTTCTAACAACTCTGGCATGTGCATTATCACCTCTATCTCTGGGGTTCCTCTCCTCACACTTTCTTCAGGGTTTCTCCCAAGCCTCTGGGGGTCCTTCTCTGTACACCTTCTCCTGAGTCTCTGCAAGTTCCTCTCCCTCACAAACTGTCTTGTTTCTTTGGGTGTTCTTCACACACTCTCCTCTCTCTCTGGGAGTCTCTCTCTCACACACTCCCCTTTCTCCCTCACACACTTTCTTCTCTCACACACACTCCTCTATCTTTGGGAGTCTCTCTCTCATACTCTCCCCTTTCTCCTTACACACTCCCCTCTCTCCCTCACATACACTTTCCTCTCTCCCTCACACACTCTCCCTCACACACTCTCCCTCACACACTCTCCTCTCTCTTGTCGCCCCTCTCCCGCGCATATTTCCTGATTTTTCTGGGCATCTGCTGGTGGATAAAGCCTTAGCTTTAGCCATTCACCAGCAGAGCACAGGGGAGGGAAACGGTCAATAAATGAACCCCTTGTTCCCACTGAACCGGCCCCAATCCCACATCCCTGGGTTTAGCTGCAGCTTTCTCTCCCCATCCCGCCACCGCCCCCCCCCCCCCACCACCTTTAAGGGGGAGAGGATAATTTTTTTTTCTGCAGATGTAATGTTGGCACAATTTAGCTTTAATATACTCGCTGCAAGATATAACTTTCGAGTGTTAAATCTCTGAAAATTGGATTAAAGCCCGATTTATTACCGTTGCCATGACTGTATCCCCCGGAGAGGAGGAGTTGGGGAGGGGAGGTGTTGGGGAGGCGGTGGGGGTGGAGGGAAGGTGAGTTTTTATTCCCACTCATCCTGGTGGTGATGATGCACAGGATTGAAATCTATAAACTGAACGGGGCGCGCTCGCCTCCAGCCTTCGCTCTACATCATTTCTCTCTAATCACGTCTCCTATATTTTTTTTTGCTCTCTCTCTCATTTTCTCAGCAGCAGCAACACGCAGCACCCCCTGCGTCCCGGTATCACAGACAGACTCGGTGGATGTGTCCGTGTCTGGTCAACCCCTGCCTCTGGATCCGGATCATCTCCCAGTCCCAGGTGTTTGGTCAGTTTCCCTGGGATTTTCCAGTTGTGAAGGCTGTAAATTTCTGCTCTGCTTTAGCTCCATCCCCTTGTGATTGCTCCGCTTGTGTTTGAAACAAATGACTTTATTCCTCTCTCCTCCTTCGGAGGAATCATCGAAGTAACTAAAGGTGGTAAAACATAAAGAGCGGCTGATGTGAAGATGTTTTGAAGAGGACGCGGTTTCTCCTGTTTGTTCCTGTCTCCCTCTTTCTCCTGTCTATGGGAGTGCGTTAGCTGCTGGAGAGGCTCGGGACAAGCTTGTAACAGTTTGAGACACTGACCATGTCGGGCTGGCCTGCCCTTTCTTCCCGGGGATTTCTGTGGAGGATTTTGTGGGTTTCTTGCAGTTTGCAAAACTGTTTCTGGGTGCTGGGCTGCCCGGGCAACTGTATCTGTAAAACCAGTCAGATTCACTGCAAGCAGCCTGATAATGTCACCATCTTCCCGGTCCTGGATTTGCCGGAGATGCAGAGCGTCACGGAAATGTAAGTAATGCTGGTCTCTTATTATTTGCCTTGTTTGTGTGTGTGTGCTTTAATTTCGATGCACGTCCCTTGCAGGCGCTGGGCACTGAGTGTACGTTCCTTCTACATTTATCACACAGCGACCTGTCCCCATGTACATTCGAGTGAACGATGGGCCGGATATGATCAGAGAGGAGTGAGCTTTCCCTGCACACTTGACTGCATATTTAAAAGAATAATACTTGCAACATATAGCGAGAGAAGCGGTTGTGTTGCAAATCCGTGGATGCAGCCTGGACTTTTAAGTTAACATGCAGTGTGGGACTTGGAAGATATTTCCATGACTAACGCTGCAGTGCAGCTAAAATTCCCCATCGCACGTCCTGATTGTTTTATTTTTCAAAAGATTTTTCAAAATTCATGTTTTAAAAAGACATCTCTGTGAGACTCTTCAGAAGGTAGAAATGACAGATTAATCCCTCGATTCTGATGCTTAAAGTTCATTATTTGAAAGTCAGCAGGGAAAGATAGTTTAAATCTGGTACCACGGATACCCCCCCCCCCCCCCCCCCCCACAATCCTCTCACTGTTCTAAGTTGCTACTCATCACATTCGGAGCTCGACGCAGCTCCGAGTCCCCAGAGAGGATTCTATACCTGGGCTTTACAGGACCCGGGGAGCCCAATTGCTAACAATTCCATCACCTGGAGCCCCAGGGAATGAGAATCTCAGAAAACAGCATCACCTGGGCAATACAGTAGCTGTTTTTGTTTTAAATTTCAGTTATTGGGGAAATTAAGACAGGTTTTAAAATCCTTAATCCCAGAATCTCGATGCTGCCTGGAGGAAAGACAAGGGTCTGTCAATGTCAGGCTTTTCAGAACTGATCCTCAGAACCGTCTGAAATCTATTACGCGTTTATCTCTCTATTTCTCTGTTTCTCAATGTTTGTCTCCATCTGTCTGAACTCGTCTTAACATCTGGGTCTTTCTGTCTCTGTGTTTTCTCTCTTTTCTCCCCCATGTCTCAATAACTGGGTCAATAACTTCGCCCCCCCCCCCCCTCCCTTTTAGCGTCTCTTCTCTCTGTTCCTGGCTCAGTGTATTTCTCTTGCCCTTGTGTATGTCCCCAACGGCGTTCCTGTCTCTGTCTCTCAGTATCTGCCATTATCTGTCCCTGCCTCTCAGTATCTGTGTCAGGGTCTCTCTTTTTTCTTTCTCTTCCTCTGGCCTTATCCCTCTGTGTCTCCATCTGCTTCTGTGTCTCTCTCCCCCGTTTATTTTCCATCTATTCCCTTTTGCCCTGCAGTACCCTATCCTGAGAGATGAGGATCTCCCTTTGAACAGACTATGATGATGAACTCTCCTCCCCCTGACAGGACCTGTCTGGACGGAGTCTCAGCCCCATATTTCGGGCAGGGCAATACTGGCACAGAGCAGTCCTGCTCCCCACAGGGCCAGAACTCACTAGAACGGAAAGTTCACATTAAAAAAAAAGGACAGGGACGCAACTTCCGCCCTTGTGAAGTTTATTGGAGGTGTACTGACTTCAGATGTTGTCTTCTTTGGAACAGGGTTAACTTTACAATCACCATTCTCACCCCCGCCCAACCCCCCCCCCCCCCCAACCCATACACCCACGCTTTACTCATTGACAATGTTATACAGACCGGACACTCTTTATTGCTGTTCCCCCCGCCCCCCCAAAAAAGGACACTTTGTGGATATTTTCTGTTAAATGATCTCTATTATCCACAATATTTGACAAAATGAACCATTTCAAACCCTTTCCCCCTATAGTCAGATATAAAATGCTCAATAGATCTGCCCCCCCCCCCCCCCCTCCCCTCCTTTAGTACAGATATCATATCAATCCATTGCCTGTGATATTCAGAGGAACTCCTGAAGCCAGGGATCTGTCTGCGAGATGTACAATTCTGCAGCAGGTCTAGTTATCAACACATAGGGGAGGCTGCAGGACAACATTTTAAACTGAGTGGGAGAGCGTCAGAATGGCTGGATTGAGTATCTGCTGCAACCTGCATCGCAGCCACATGTCCCAGTGAAACCGGGTTAAAATCAGCCTCTTCGCTATCAATGGGGATTAATAAAAAGCCCGGGAAGCACCGCTTCAGTTTCAGTTCGGTTCCAATGCGGCTGGCAGAAGTTAATGAGTTAATCTGTGCACCAATAGCTCATTGATGCTGGAATCTGAGGGAGTTCCATTAGTTGGACAGTTCGTCTCTGCTTTGAGGCTGAGGCGTCCCAGCCTCCTCGAAATAATCCTGTTTAAACTCCCCTCTTTTATTTTCTTTCCTGACGATAAGCTTGTGTTTTTTTTTAAATGCTGCTTTGTCTCCCGTGCGCAAAGGATTCAAGTTTAGAAAATCGTTTTCCTTTTTGGTAAAATAGTTTGAGTGCAGGGAGATTGGATGATGCCATTTACTAAGAAGCGACAGTCTCTCTCCCGCATCCTTTAAGCTCACACACCAGCGTTTGCATTCGCTAAGCTGTCACCCAGTTTAACAACTGGAGAGCTGGTCCGTCAACATGTTCAGGAAGAAGACGAGGGAATGACCGTCTGACAAAGAGGCAGAGAGAGAGAAGCCGCTTTTTTTTTTATCTTGGCGGTTCTTCAGGTTCGATTCCAGAATCCTGGCATGTGTGAGGGGACTGGGGGTCAGGGCTCAGGTTCTGGGGGGTCGGGGACTGGAGTGAGGGGAGGTCAGGATGAAGGAAGTGCGGGGTGGGGGGGGGGGGGGGTGATGTTGGCGGTCAGGGTGCAGGTACTGGGGGGTCAGGGACTGGGGGGGGATCAGGGTGCATGTACTGGGGGTCAGAGACTGGGATCAGGGACTGGAGTCAGGGCTCAGGGACTGGGGTCAGTGACGGGGGGGGGGGGGGGGTTCAGGGTGCAGGTACTGGGGGTCAGGGACTGGGGGGGATCAGGGACTGGGGTCAGTGACGGGGGGGTCAGGGTGTAGGTACTGGGGGGTCAGGGACTGGGATCAGGGACTGGAGTCAGGGCTCAGGGACTGGGGTCAGTGACGGGGGGGGTGGTTCAGGGTGCAGGTACTGGGGGTCAGGGCTCAGGGACTGGGGGTCAGGGCTCAGGGACGGGGGGTCAGGGACTGGGGCAAGGGTTCAAAGACTAGCATTAGGATTCAGGGACCAGGGTCAGTGACTGGGGTCAGGGCTCAGGGACTGAGGTTAGGGTTTAGGGACCGGTATTGGGACTGGGCATGGAATAAAGTGCCTGTTGATTGGGTGTTGGGTACCTGGAATTGAAATTGAAACAGTGCCAGTATAAAAATGACTATGCTCACAATTACTCTCATACTATTTCACTCTCACACTCCCTTGCTTTCACTTACTCAGTCTTATTCACCCTCTCTTTCCCACTCTCATTTTATTTCATTCTCACTCACTGACTCATCTACTCTCACACACTCTCTCTGAAGAATGATATACAGAGAGTGAGGCAAACACAAAGAGCAGGTTTAATTGACAGACACCAACAGTGGGCCGCAGTATAAAATTGTAACAGAGATAGAGAGAGAGAGACTGGCAAGGAGAATGTGAGAGTGGTGGAGTTGGAGAGGCAAGAATATGACAAGGACAATGATGCAGACGTTAAGAAAGTATGCCAGGCAGTGACGTAGTGTAACAGTGATAGACTTTGTGGGAGAGTGCGATAGAGAGCAGGAAGACGAAGACAGAGTGTGAAGTGGAAAGAGTGTCGCATATAGATACAGGGAGGTGGAGAATAAGAGCATCTTAATTGTTTATATTTAAAGGAATTCACATCAAATTCCTATCGTTCTAAATAATTGATTGCAGGATACAGTTAAACATCTTTGTCATTCTGCTTTTAACTGCAGGCTGTACAAATGTCCAGGAGTAGGTATAAGATCATCGTAAGGTCCAAAACGCTATATTGTCACACCCGTTGTACTCTGAACAATTGATGTGCTTTTCAAGGAAAATAAGTTACTTAATGGCGATCTCTAGGAAGCTAAATTAAATTAACAGCCCAATACTTTTCCCACTGTGCTCTGTTACTATTAACATTTGTAAATTAAAACGACTCAACCATTGAAGGTAGTGGGATTCTAAACTGGTCAATAACCCCACAGATGCAGAGGTTTCAGACTCTGCTGAATGCTGAATCTTGATCTGACTAACACATTTAATCTAATCTCCAGGGAATGTACACACACATGGCATGCTGCATTAAGGCATCCCAGGAAAGATTTAAAAACAACTTGTCATTTTAAAACTGACTGGAGCTAGCAAAAATACAAAGCTGCACTCTCATGAACCAACAAAGTATTTTGAAAAAATGAAGCCTCATATCCGGGTTAAAAAGGAGTGGGTTTTGCAGTCGCATGCAATGTTTAATTTCTAAATGATAAAATATATTCATAACTATTCTGGAAACTTGAAATACAAATAAAATATTGGAAATGCACAAAAGGTCAACCAGTATCTGAAAGACGTGCTAATGTTTTCAAGTGGGACCCTGTAGTGGTGGCTCATCTTATTCAGATTGATGTTTCTTCAAGGGACTCTGGCACAGGTCAGCTCTGGGAATATTTTTCTGCTGTAACTTTTTTTTTAAAGTTACTCCAGAATATAGAAATCAAACTTGCTGATCTTTCACACCAAATCTGGCTGGTGAGACTGTGGGGCATAGCAATTCGTGCTGGTTTAAAGCTCTTTGCAAAGGTCGTACCATTCCAGTAGCAGGTAAAAGCTTAGAAATGGTACTGTTTATTGAGGGCAATCTATCACAACTTAACAAGAGAATCCATGGTGTGTATGAGGGAATGGGCCCATAGCTCACAGTAACTGTCTGCAGTTATTGGATCTATATTTATAAATGTAACTCTTGTGTCTAGCACAGGCCTGCCAAGTGGTAGACTCCAGTGGTTGAGGTGATGGCATCTGATGAACACAATGTGTTATGTCCGAAGGGTTTTAGTCTGTAACAATTTTAAATCAGCTTACAACAGCAGCTGGAAAACAACATCCAATTGATACTGCAAAACATTTGAATAGATTGTGGGACCCATTCTTTCTAACACACTTTGCTAGGATTAGCATATGGATAGCATTGGTTGTGATTATATTGATTCACCTTAATGTATATAAAGCTCAGTGTTTACACAAACATATTCCCATCTGATGATTATGTTTATGCTTTCTCAAGTCTAATTAACATTCAAAGGCATTTTTAATTCTATGGTCCTGATTCTAAAATGACTTTCCCTGTTAACAGCAGGTGCTCAGTCTGTGGGCACCTGCCATTTCTGGCCAAATGTTTATGAAATGCAATTAAAAAAAAAATCCTGATTGATGTGGGAGTACAATGAATACACCGCTGATGAGTAAGGGTTGGCCTAATATTAGGTTTTGTGTAGAGACTGTGTACCATGGTCAGGAGCCTTCTCGGCTGAGTGTGTGTGTGGCACAATTTAGTCCTGTGCTTCCTGGGGGGGATCTATCCTATTAAATTCCGTAAGTGCTGTCTAAGTGTTTGATCTATTCATATTATTTGTGCACACAAACATGTGCCAACAAGCAGACTGGATAGTGCAGATGGAGGGGCGTCTGACCCCAACACCAGATTACGGTTTGCTTCTTAACTGAATGTATGAAGGAGGACTTCATTTCTCCCTGTTGTACGCTTTTTTTCAACAGCCACCCCTCCCCAATTATAAATAAATTGGGGCAGGAAAATGTTCGTAGAGAGTGTGCTTGGACTGCCCTGATAGCTCAGTGAATACATATGCATTGTCTGAATGTTATTGGCCACATGACCAAGGAGAATCCAGGATTGATGCACTATTTGTGCTGATTTAAATTAACTTGATTAAGGCACAGTTGAGCCACAACGATTTGCCTAGGTGTCCCAGGACTAAAAAGGGAAAAATCAGCCAGGTTTCCCACCCAATGAGGTCCACTAGAAAGTCCAGTTCCGTTCCATTGTCCAGCTGGCAACTAGCACCCCTTGTCTTTACTAATGCTAATCAGCTCCCTCGCTTGGTCAAGCTCAGTTACTCTTTCCAGGATTTTAAGAGATTCTTATGGTGAAGCTATTCATTTTAAGCTGCATGATCTAAATGGAGTAAACTTTATTTCGCTTGTGCTCTAGTAATAATAGGAAAGCAAAATGTTCCTTGAAATAATTTTGTACAGCTATTTGGAAAATGTGCTAAAAATACATTCCATGTGTGTGTGTGTTTATACAGAATGTTCATTAACTACAAGAGCCATTATGAATATACTGTTGTATGAGATTTCATCCTGTATCCCAGTGTGTCATCAGATACATGGATGGTTCATTATGTTGATGATATTAGGTAGGAAATTCCAGGATTTTGACCTAGTGATGATGGACAAGATATAATTATGACTGATGGGTTAGAACATAGAACATAGAACAGTACAGGCCCTTCGGCCCACGATGTTGTGCCGAACCTTTAACCTACTCTAAGATCAAACTAACTACCTACCCTTCATTCTACTATCATCCATGTACCTATCCAAGAGTCGCTTAAATGCCCCTAATGTATCTGCTTCTACTACCACCGCTGGCAGCGCATTCCACGCACCCACCACTTTCTGTGTAAAGAACCTACCTCTGACATCTCCCCGAAACCTTCCTCCAATCACCTTAAAATTATGTCCCCTGGTGATAGCCCTTTCCACCCTGGGAAAAAGTCTCTGGCTATCCATTCTATCTATGCCTCTCATCATCTTGTACCCCTCTATCAAGTCACCTCTCATCCTTCTTCGCTCCAATGAGAAAAGCCCTAGCTCCCTCAATCTTTCTTCATAAGACATGCCCTCCAGTCCAGGCAGCATCCTGGTAAATCTCCTCTGTACCCTCTCTAAAGCTTCCACATCCTTCCTATAATGAGGCGACCAGAACTGAACACAATATTCCAAGTGTGGTCGAACCAGGCTTATAGAGCTGCAGCATAACCTCGCGGCTCTTAAACTCAATCCCCTGTTAATGAAAGCCAACACAACATACGCCTTCTTAACAACCCTATCAACTTGGGTGGCAACTTTGAGCGATCTATGGACATGGACCCCAAGATCCCTCTGTTCCTCCACACTACCAAGAATCCTGTCTTTAAGCCTGTATTCTGCATTCAAATTCGACCTTCCAAAATGAATCACTTCACACTTTTCCAGGTTGAACTCCATCTGCCACTTCTCAGCCCAGCTCTGCATCCTGTCAATGTCCCGTTGCAACCTACAACAGCCTTCCACACTATCCACAACTCCAGCAACCTTCGTGTCATCGGCAAACTTACTAACCCAGCCTTCCACTTCCTCATCCAAGTCATTTATAAAAATCACAAAGAGCAGAGGTCCCAGAACAGATCCTTGTGGAACACCACTGGTCACCGAGCTCCATGCTGAATACTTTCCATCTACTACCACCCTCTGACTTCTATGGGCCAGCCAATTTTGTATCCAGACAGCCAACTTTCCCTGAATCCCATGCGTCCTTACTTTCTGAATGAGCCTACCATGGGGAACCTTATCAAACGCCTTGCTAAAATCCATATATACCACATCCACTGCTCTTCCTTCATCAATGTGTTTTATCACATCTTCAAAGAATTCAATAAGGCTTGTGAGGCATGACCTGCCCCTTACAAAGCCATGCTGACTGTCTCTAATCAAACCATGCTTTTCCAAATAATCATAAATCCTGTCTCTCAGAATCCTCTCCAATAATTTGCCCACTATCATGATAAGCGTGTAAATATAACGAGTCACCCTGGATGTCGCAAACGTTCTGTATCGTAGAGAAAAAAGGGCTAGCAATTGCGGTCTTCTGGCATGCCGAGATCTAACCTTGGTGATGATTCATGGGATCAACGAGGTACCAGAAGGTAAACCAGTATCAGAAGATACGCCTACCATTTCAGTCAGCGACCTAACAGCACAGTACCCAGATTGCTTTGATAGAATTGGCAGCTTCAAGGGAGCTGCAATTTTACATCTAAAAGAAAATGCCATACCTTCAATCGACCCACCATGCAAATGCAGCATCCACATTCAGTTCAAGTTGAAAGTCGAACTTGACAAGATGGAAACCGATGGAATCATCAGAAAGGTACAAGAATACATGGATTGCTGCAGCTCAATCACGAGTGTCATCAAGAAAGACAGATCGCTTAGAGTCTGTCTGGATGCAAGAAGGTTGAACAAAGTGCTCAAGTGTTGTCCATACAAGATTCCCACACTGGAAGAGCTTAATCCGAAATTTGCAAGAGCCAAATTTTTCTCAAAACTAGGTGCAAAGAATGGTTATTGGTCAGTACACTTGGCTAAGACGTCTCAAAAGCTGACTCTGTTCCGTACCCCATTTGGTCGGTATTGTTTCCAAAGTCTTCCTTTTGGGTTATCAATTAGCCAAGATCTCTTTCAGGCGCATATGGATCATACTACTTGTATAGTACCAGGTTGCATATGCATAGCAGACAACATTGCCGAACAAAACAGGAGCATGACAGCAATCTACATCTCCTGATGCAAGCAGCATGCAAAGAAGGGCTGTACAGAGTGATATAGACTGTTGTATTATGAATGGAGGGTATATTATTTAGGGTGCCTTCATGGCCTCAGTTGGCCACACATAAATTCAAATGTGCTTTTAATAGGCTAACAGTTAACATAATATCTTGGAATGTGCATTACATAAGAGGTTTATCTAGTGAGTCGTATTGTACAAAATGTAATTACTGGATATTCTGGGTCATATACTGACAGCAAATAATTCCTTTTCACAGAGTGGTATCTGATGCAGTAGTCAACCATTTCCTATCTAAAGGTAATAGCATTCTGACCAGAGTCTAGTGTGATCTAATTCTCTCACTGCTGCACTAATACTCAATCTCTACATGCACTCTTTAGTTCCAGTCCTCACTTCCCAATTTTCCTGCTTTTAAAATAAAGTTTTCTACACTTGGTCCATTTAACAGGAAGAGTAATTTGATTAAAAAAAGAAATTTGCCAGATGGCCCAGATTTAAGATTTGTGTGAAATACTTTAGGAGGAATCTTGATGGAATTAATCACTTTTTCCAATAATAGATCGACATTATTCCTGATAGCAATTTTCTTTCTTGCCCTAAAATGAAATAAACTATTGAGCGATTATAGTTGACCTGGGGAGCCTCAATATACTGCCCTTCCATCACTGGCACATTGACTGCAGTATGAACTGTCTACAGGACGCAGTGCAGCAACTTGCCAAGTTTACTTCGACCATACTTCCCTCCTCTGGGACCTCAACCACTGAGATGGACAAGAGCAGCAAAGTCATGAGAGCATCATCAGCGTGAAGTGTCCCTTCCAGGTAGCAGAACACCCTGACTTCAACATATGCCAACTTTCCTTCATTGTGGCTGGGTTAAAATCCTGCAACCTAATACCATGGTACCATCAAGACAAAGATCAAAGTGGTTCAAAGAAGAAGGCCCACTGACATCTTCTTAGGTCAACTAGAGATGGACAATAAATGCAACCTTGTCAACACTGCATACATCCCATGATTATTTTTTTTTAAAGTGGATTTTAACAATTATTACAGTGAAGGATCAATGCCCATAGTGCAGGATACCAGCTTGGGTGAAAAATATTTTTATTCTTTCATGGGATGTGAGTTTCGCTGGCAAGGCCAGTGTTTGTTGCCCATCCCTAGTTGCCCTTGAGTAGGTGATGGTGAGCTGCCTTCTTGAACTGCTGCAGTTCATCTGTAGGTACACCCACAGTGCTGTTAGGTTCCAGGTTTTTGACCCAGCAATAGTGAAGGAACAATGATATAGTTCCATGTCAGGACAGTGAGAGGCTTGGAGGGGAACTTGCAGGTGGTGGTGCTCCCATGCATCTGCTGCCCTTTTCCTTCTAGGTGCTAGAAGTCGCAGGTTTGGAATGTGCTGTCGAAGGAGGCTTGGCAAGTTTCTGCAGTGCATCTTGTAGATGGCACGCACTGTGGCCACTATGTGCCAGTGGTGGAGGGAGAAGGTAACACTAAACTTGGGTTTTAAAGGCCTGTATATTGTAGGAGGAAGGGAGGAAAGAAAGTTAAGGAGTCCTAAAGAGTTCTTGGGAAAGAGTGAGTTAGAGTAAGTGACAGTGTGATGAACCTTGATTCCTGAACAAGGAGGTTGCAACAAGGAGGATTGAGTATTTGGACCTTCGGAAGAAAAATGGAAATTCAGAGAAGCACTGCACATATTACACATTGTACAGCGAGCTCGCCACTGGTATCAGACCCACCGGCCGTCCATGTCTCCGTTATAAAGACGTCTGCAAACGTGACATGAAATCGTGTGACATTGATCACAAGTCGTGGGAGTCAGTTGCCAGCATTCGCCAGAGCTGGCGGGCAGCCATAAAGACAGGGCTAAATTGTGGCGAGTCGAAGAGACTTAGTAGTTGGCAGGAAAAAAGACAGAGGCGCAAGGGGAGAGCCAACTGTGCAACAGCCCCAACAAACAAATTTCTCTGCAGCACCTGTGGAAGAGCCTGTCACTCCAGAATTGGCCTTTATAGCCACTCCAGGTGCTGCTTCACAAACCACTGACCACCTCCAGGCGCGTATCCATTGTCTCTCGAGATAAGGAGGCCCAAAAGACTGCACATATTAATATTGATCAAACAGAGACAGTCAAGAATAGTTGCAATGGTGACAGAGGATATGGTCTAGTGGTTAGAGGGAGACCACAAGATGTACTAGACTGAATCCATCTGAAATCTATATTTCCAAAGGTTGCTGCTATATTGCAGCAATGGAGGGTCATGATGTGGAACCAATTTGAAATCCCTAAATGTGTGTTACATTTTAGTGACAGAGTACATAATTACCCAGCTGATCATAAAGGAAGGTCAATCACTGTTTATACAGATTTGGTGATTCTTGGCTGGATCAAGTCTGCTGTTACATGAACTGTTGGACTTTTGTTGAAGCTCAGTAATGAGCATTGAACTCAATCATTTGCATTTATTGGGACCCATTTAGTTAAACTGCTTCAGTCAAGCAGCCATTGAATAAATGTCAACTGCACTAACTTCTTAACATTCAGCAGGAAATCTGCAGGAGCATGTAACCAGCTGCAGTGATTATCAGTCATCGCTGTGGTAAAACTGGATTTTTATTCAGGAGATTTTCCTGTTAACCTCAGAGGCTTAAATGGGGCATTGGCATTCCCACCGCAGCACCATGACATTGCTTTATGCGAGGTGACTGTGAATCTGTGAAAATAAACAGCATCGCATGAAGATTGGAAAGGCTACCTCTTGTGAGCTAACTGAATCGCATTCCCTGCTGTGGGTAACAGTTTATCATCGTGGGGTCCACGATCACAGTGCTGGGTAACAGGCTATTCGTGCCCCGGTCCATGTTCACTGTGCTGGGTAACAGGCTATTCGTTCCCCGGTCCATGTTCACTTGTGCTGGGTAACAGGCTATTCGTTCCCCGGCCCATGTTCACTGTGTTGGATGACAGGCTATTTTAGCTGCACCCATGTTCACTGCTGGATGATAGTTGATTTCAGCTGAGTCCTCACTGTGTTCAGTGACAGTCTATTCCAATTGGGTACAAATTGCCCTGACTATTTGCCCCCCTGTTCAGTTATACCATTTTTTTGAGGGGGAAACGGGGGTTGGGATTTTTCTAATGTCTGCTATTACTTGATTTCCAGGATGGATTGTTCAGTTGTTCAGTATTCTGGTCAGGGACTTGGGGACTTTTAATTACTTGCAAAATTTCAGGTTGAGCTTGAGATGGGTTGAAGGTTCAGTCTGCAGCAGATGTTCCAATGTTTTGGACAGACTCCAAAGAGTTTAAACCTGCAGCCATTTACTAATGTCATGTAAAAAGTCACTACATCTCAATAAGAAGGCTGTTGAACTCCTGTTGAAGTAATGGAGGAGAGAGCAAGTCCTTCGTTGCTTCAAACCTGTTTATTTTCTATTCAGCAGGTGCGCTTGTTAAGTAAACACATTTTTCTTCCAAGGTTTTTGTGGCGGAGAAGGGGGGTTGTTCAAACCAGACTCGGTTTCCATTGGGTCAATTGTTGTTCCAGACCCCCATATATCATGGTACTCTGATGTTGTTCTGCAACATTTACACTCCAGTGGTAATAGTTACAAGATTTGAATAGACTTGGGACTGAGATACACTGCCACATATGAGATTTGTGGCAAAAAGCAAAATATGCAGCACTGAAACTGAACTTCAAGGGACTTAAATTTCCTTGCAACCAATCTGTCAAAAGAAATTGTATTGTGATCTGACCTTTCTTGCAATGGAATCACATGCAGCTTCAGTAGGCAATCTTTGATAAACTGATGCTGAGTCTCAGAAGCTCTCAATATCCCGCACCCCCATTCCACATTTAAACAGATTATTTTTATAATCCCACAACATCTGGAACTGAACGACAAAGGAATTCAGAACTGTGCAAGCCATGTGAATTTCTTGTTCTAGGTTTAAAGCCATGTTTTCCTTGGATTTTACTTAATACATGGATGTTTGGACGGGAACTATTCCAAGTCTCCAGAACTCAGCGTGACTATAGGGCTCTGCTGTAAACCAGCAACTTCAAGTGTGGGTGGGATACGTAGCTTGAGACATGGCATCATCTTTTTTATCTTGATTCATTAGAATGTGATTCTAAACAGGAATGCTGGACCTTTTAGATGTAAATTGGACGTTCCCAATCGTATAATTTGGTGGGAATCTGTTACAACTGTTTTGTGCATGTTATGATTCTCCTATTGGGATTTTAATTGGTGCAGGAAATACCTGCTTAATTGTGTAAAGGGTAAGTGTAAAGGAAGGCACAATGACGACGTAAGCCACGCAATGATTTCCACCTGTTTAAAGCTGTTTCCTTTGCCAGGCCATATAAACCGGGTGTTTAGAGTTACTAGTTGCTCAGCTACATGCAGAAATCAGTTTGGAGAGACCAATAGTGAGATGGCCACAGTCCCAGGCCATTTCTGAAGTTTCTTTGTGCTTTTCCTCCTTTTGACACCTAGTTCTTTCAAGGGCTTTCTTGCCAACTGGAGATAAGATACAGGTCAGCCATGATCTAATTGCATGGAAGACCAGGCTTGAGGGGCTGAATGGCTTCCTCCTTTTTCTATAGAAGTGTGGTAGTTCCGTTGTTATTTTACTCCTGCTCCATAATGCCAATATGGGTTTTCCACTGGGAATGCCCATATATCTGTTTTGGAAATAGAGGAGGAGGACCAGCAGTGGGAGGTCAGGCAGCAGTCGAGGTGGTCTGCACCTACCCGCCAATTCTCCCACACCAGCATATTCTGCAGCAAAGGTGTATGCACCTTCACTTATTTCAGGTGTAGAGGCTTTGATTTACCAGGAAAGCCACAATGGAGTTAAGCAGCATGCTGCAAGTAAACCTGCAGCCCAACTCCGTCAGAGGTATAGTACTGCCAGCGGCTGCAAAAGCCACTTAAACCTGTATGTGCTGGAGCTGTTTGAAGCAGCCGCTAGGGACATTGTGGATATCAGTCAGCCAACAACAGACAGATGTGTGAAGCAGTTCTCAACCATTGCATGATGTATGCAGTTCTCACAGATGAGGTGTTAAACTAAGGCCCCATCTGCCCAATCAGGTGGACAGAAAGGATTATTTTGCAGGAAAATGAGGAATTCTCCCCTGTGTCCTTGGCAATTTTAATCCCTCAACCAACACCATTAAACAGATTACCTTATCATTTATCTCATTGCTGTTTTTGGGATCTTGCAGTGCGTGAATTGGCTGCTGCGTTTCCTACATAACAATGGTAACTACATTTCACTATTCATTGGCTGTTAGTTGGTTTGGGACATCCTGAAGTCATGAAAGGCGCTATATAAGTGCAAGTTGGTTCTTCTCCTTCTGTACAGGCAACCGACAGCAGCATGAGAGGGCTGGGCAATTTTAGACATTAGCTGGATTCTGAGAGATGTATGTAGTACCTACATAGCCCTACAGGATCCATAATGCAGTACCAGCACCTATGTAAATGGGAAAGGACTCCACTGTCATAACGTGCAGCTTCTTTCTGATTGTCAACACCACATTATTGAGTTTCCAAGCTGTTCATCTGCTTTAATTTTAAGGCAGCCCAGTGTTCCACTAGTGCTTGACCCACAAAGATGAGTCTCAGGTGGCTGCCAGAAAGGTAAGGCTTTGCCCTCTGCCACCATGACTCAGGACACCTATGTGAAATTCCTGTACAATCGTTGAGGGCAGGAATAATAATGTTCTTGCAACAACACCAAGATGTTGAAATGGTGTTTGAGATGCCTTGGTAGTTCCGGGAGTGTCCTGTAATATTACCCACAAAGATTTCAAGGATTGTTGTTGTATGCTGCACAGTTTTTGCATCATGAAAGACCAACAGGAGGATGACCCCACAGACACAGCAAGTGTATTAGTGAGAGGAACAGGAGCAGCCTGGAGAGGCTGTGGAGCCACTTTATTTGGAATTGTGGCCACTGCATTAAGAGTCCTGCTTACATCTTTTGCGTTCCCTCCAGAAATATACCTTCACCTACAGTGCCTTCCCTTTGTTACACAATTCGCTAAGCTTCCATTGATACCGGCCAATGAAGCTTGATCCTAAATCTATGCAAGAACACTCTCAGCAGAAAGGGCAACTTCATTGTAATCAATGTGTGGCCTGACTATTTTCTATTACAATGCTTCCCCTTGGTCACAATGTGTGAAGTATACACTTTCAACTTAAGCTGGTGCTTCATCTTGATACTAACTCAAGAGAAGGAATATGTAGGCAGCTGACTGCTGTCTCGATAGGAGCTTCTTGGGATGGACATTGCCCTTTCCTCCTGCCAATTGTATCTCAGAAGGACCTGCTACAGATTGTATTACTTTTGCTGTTTTATGGCCAGTCTGGTACTTGTATATTTTCTGACATCGGATGGGGCTGGTGGAAGGTCTTGATGTTCTGGTGTCCTGAGAGATGTTACCATCACTCATATCCCTTCCAGCTCATTTAAAAATAATAATAGAAGGTAGTGCCATTTTATATATAATTCTAATTCTTTTTTTTAATTGTGGGTGTTACTGGCTAGGCCAGCATTTATTGCCCATCCCTATTTGCCCTTGAACTGAGTGGCTTGCTAGGCCATTTCAGAGGGCAGTTAAGAGTCAACCACATTGCAGTGGGCCTGGAGTCACATGTAGGCCAGACCAGGTAAAGACGGCAGATTTCCTTCCCTAAAGGACATTAGTGAACCAGATAGGTTTTTACAACAATGGTTTCCTGGTCACCATTAGACTAGCTTTTAATTCCAGATTTATTAATTGAATTCAAATTTCACCATCTGCCATGGTGGGATTCGAACCCATTTCCCCAGAGCATTAGTCTGGACTCTGGATCACTAGTCTAGTGGCATTACCACTCTGCCACCGCCTCCCCTTTCTACTAGGTACCAAGTCTTGCTTTGCCTTTCAAACATTCTATTGCCGAAAGTTCATGATGAATTGACTTTGTGATAACCTTCTTCCCGATATTTCTGTGGTCTTGTAGCTGCAAAGCGCCCCTGGATCCATAGTTTTAACAAACCCGCTTGGGCCTGAATTTTGCTATCAGTGATGAAGCAAGATCACTCGCCATTGACCTCAATGAAAGTAGCCCACAAATATCTAGCAATCTTTCTCTTTCCTGAGAGAGTTTAAATCGGGTGCCAAGTCAAGGGAATCTCTTAGTACGCGGCAGCAATGATGTCAGCAAGGAGATAAGCAGCCAATCACATTGAAGTATTCACACACAGCAAACCAGGAAGCTAAAAGTACTTCACTTATAATTTAAATTTTCATATAGCAAAATAAATGATTGATTGGATTAAGATAGAAGATAAAATAAAGAAAAACAAATTTTAACAAAAGTATATTTTTTAAAAGAATGTGGAATTTTTTTCATCATTACAGAGAAATTTGATGTTCCACAAATATAAAATTTGCTTTTCAGGGCCAGCTAGAATGTCTATCAGTAATTATGAAGTTAGTACTCTGTTAAAAAAACAATTTCATCTTATTTAACAAAGTTTAACCTTTTCACATGTTTTTATAATGAGACTAATGGTGTAAGAATGGAAGTTCTCGTTAATTCAATTGTGCAAATTGGCTGCCTGCCTCTGTGGAGTGGGTAGCCGATCTGCACCCTGGCCCACCTCCTACCCCGCCGCTGGGAAACTACCCCAGTGGCAGGACTGCATCGGGGAGTCACCCTCGGGGAGACGCCCACCACCCCCCCACCCCAACCCACCTGCCTCCGCTCCTGCCATCAGGGGGCTGGTAAAATGCAGGCCCAGAAGTTTCTTTCAATTTCAGCAGGCAAAAGCGGTGAACACAGCCAGTTTCAATGCCATTAACACTGCAATGTTTGGGCCACAATGATTCTCAAGCATTATTCAGACTGCATTAGTGTCTTCAGTGGCTATATAAATTTCTTTTTGTGCAGCTGTCCTTATAGATGAGTCCTGAGCTAAAAGTACAGTTCCTTGGTTCCTGAATGTTTGTGAAGCCAACATTTTTTGTTGCTAAGCAATTAATGATATTGACATTTTCAAAATCAGTGCTTTTTTTCTCCCAGGAGATATATGGTGAAAAGAGAATATTCTTCTGATAAATTTGAAGAATGATGTATTGAGTTATTTTTATTCTATGTTTTATTTAATGTTCAGACAACTCTCTGAAGAGTGCCCTCACTCACTATATTCTGGAGAGTGTTTTTACCTCTCCAGATATCTAAGTAATTTTGTGTGTGGGATAAAATGGAGAACCCTCTTCAGTTTAATTGAGCTACTTATTTTGTAACATGCTCTCACATGAACTTCCTTGTCTTTGGAAGGTGGTAGAATAATACTACACTCGACTTTGACTTGGGATTTAACTGCCAAACAAATGTATAGAACTGTAAAAGAACAAACAAGCAATAACAGTAGCAGTAACGTAACATGTACTGTTGAGCTTAGATACCACCTGGTGTGGTAGAAAATAATAGTTTGTGTTAAATAGAGATAGAACTAATGGCACAGAATTTGCTGGATGGGGCATCTCAAGGTGTGCCTTTTTTTAGTCCTCCCTCAGCGTGAACATTTTTGTGACACAATTTTCTGAAAATGTGTGTTATGAACAGTCAATGGGGCATCTAGGATCTTGGTGAAGGACAGGGCCATTGGTTTACCTCCTTAGCCAATGCAATTTAAGGATAACAGCAACAACTTATATTTACATAGTGCCTTTAACGCAATAAAACTTTCTGGCGTGCTTCACAGGAACATTACAAACCAACATATAATACCGAGCCACAAAAGGAGACATTAGGTCTGATGACCCAAAGCTTGGTCAGAGATAGGTTTTCAGGAGTGTCTTAAAGGAGAAAAGTGAGGTGGAGAGGTGTAGGAAGGGAATTCCAGAGCTTGGGACCTAGGCAACTGAAGGCGGGGCCGCCAATGGTGGAGCAATTAAAATCAGGGATGCACAAGAGGCCAGAATTAGAGGAACGCAGATATCTTGGAGGGTTGTGGGGCTGGAGGAGATTACAGAGATAGGGAGGGGCGAGGCCATGGAGGGATTTGAAAACAAGGATGAGAATTTTAAAATCAAGACATTGCTTGACTGGGAGCCGATGTCGGTCAGCGAGCACAGGGTTGACAGGGGAACGGGACTTGGTGTGAGTTAGACACGGGCAGTAGAGTTTTGGATGACCTCAAGGTTACGGAGAGTAGAATGTGGGAGACCAGCCAGAAGTGCATTGGAATAGTCCAGAGGTAATGAAGGCATGAATGAGGGTTTCAGCAGCAAATGAGCTGAGACAGAGGTGAAGTTGGGAAATGTTACGGAGGTGGAAATAGGCGGTCTTAGTGATGGCGTGGATATGTGGTCGGAAGCTCATCTCAGGGTCAAATGTGACACCAAGGTTGCAAACAAACTGGATAGAGATGAAACAGGAATGATAGTGGAGGGAATAGTGTAAATTAGATTCAAATTAGATACAGAAAGAGTAATGAAGAGAGAGAAAGAAAGCTCGGACTAAGAGAGAGAGAAAACACAGACAGAAAGGAAAATCAAGAAAATAAATAAAAATGATTCTTTTCAAAAAATAACTCTTGGAACAATTTACTACTGTAGGGCTGAGGACTCCACAGTTTCAGTTGTTCCCTTTCTGGGCTGGAGATGTTGAGTGTCTTTACAGGAAAATAAATGTCGCAATTGCGAGGGTTCTTGCTTGCATTGTTAACACTGGCCCTAACTTTCTGCGGTGAGTTTAAATCATTTTAACAGCACAAATGCAGCAATTTCATGAAATTCATGGGGGATATTGATGGCGAACTCTACTTGTGAGGCTAAGAGCAGAGTACCTCAAATCATCAAGCAATTTGTGATGATTGACAAGTCACAGTGTATCTCTTCCTTGCCACAAATTGCTGGGTTATTTACACACTAATAATGTTGTGCACATTACTTTCTTTTCCCCGAGCCAATAAGAAGAGCCAGTACTTTCAGGAGGGGATTGGGTGGGTCATGGTTTGGGAGGTGCACAGAAAGGGAATGATGCAACAACCAGTCAATGGTTTCAGTTCCAACCAATCCATCAGAAAAGATTAAACCTAAGTTAGGTTGCAGCAACATTATGAGCAATGGAGTCTTGTCCCCCACATGAAAAGATTCCTGATTGGCTGCAATTGCAAAATTGTTGATGTGCAAAAAAGGCCAATAAGAGTTGTCTAAATATTGAACCTCTGAGACCCTCAGATTCGACCAATTGAAGGTCTAATTTTCCAATTTAATTCTGTGTGCTGCAAAATACTGTTTCTGATAAATAAGGTCTGAACCAATTGATCAATTATGAACTAGAATTGGATCAGGGAATAAAGCAATGGCACGGCAAGCCTTTATGAGATCCAGCAATAAATATCAATGTAAGTCTTGATCAGAAGGATTAAGAAGCTTCTTGCAAACGCTGAGAATAGTAACTTGAGTAAAAGAGGCAGGATAGGAATGGCTAGGATGGGGAAAACAGGACAAGCAAGATGGGAAAAGAACAACTGGCACATGGGCAGTGGAACAAGGGCAGACGGTGCAGGACCAATATTGTTGTGAGGTTTAATTTTATTCTGTTGCCTCAGTGCTGATGATTTGGTTCTATTAATGAAAGTTCTTATACTTGAAGTCATAGAAGTGAAAACCGAGAGGGATGGATAAGGGGTGACTGAATTAATGTTGCTCCTTTTACATTTTAGTCAAAATTACCCCTTTTATTCCATTACCTTACCTTTCTTGATCAAGTATTCCAAACATTTATCATCCTTAATGTAAAGAAGCCCTTTCCAAAATTTGTTTTAAATGAATTTTTCATTCATTTACATTATGATGGTCTCCTCCTATGGACTGTCTTACTTTGAATATCTTTGATATTTTAACTAAGGTAATTATTTGTATCAGTCTTATTGCTCTTCTCTGTATCCCTCCATTCCATGTCGTTCCTCCTTTATGTGTGTTGACCACAGTTGCACCCAATACTTGAAGTGAGGGCCGCTTACTAATATAAAGCTCCAGTGTACCCTCTGTAGAGTAATACTCCACTGTTCCGGTTATGTACCCCTTACATTCTGTTTACCTTGTTAATTACTTCTCCTCATTGTCTGATTGAACAAGTGCCTCATCATGCCCAGTTCCTTTCCAAGCTTCCTTGTGGCAATTCAATTCTTATCATTGTATAGTTATGCCACCCATTTTGTCCATTGTGCAATACTTTGTATTTGCCAGTACGAAATTTGCCATTGATCTAAATCCTCTTTCACTGCCTCTTCTCTACTGCACTCCCTGTTTTAGTGTTGTCAGCAGGTTTACCAAGCCCAAAATTGGTTTCTGCATCCAGGTCATTTGCGTGAATAAAGCACTGATCCCAGTGGTGCATCGCTTAGCATCTCCTTAAGGTTGCAACCCTGGTTGGACATATTCCTGGAGGTATTGTCACATGACCTCCGTACCTCCAACCACACTGCCCACCCACCCAAATGCACCACCTTCCCACTTCTACCATTGGTCACCTGTGCAACCAGCCTCCCAGCACACTGGTTTTGCACACCAATTGGAAAGAAACTAGATTGTTCTAACCGTTTGAATGATGTAAATAAGACAGCCTTTTCCCCATCACCAATATTTTTATAACAAATAGATGCAAGAGTTAAAAAAAAACCCAAAAAAAGGCCCAATAAGGTCTAGCGGGCCTGGAAGCAGTGCCCAAGAGATTAATCCTTAAATCCTGGAGATCCTAGTACAATCCTGGAGGGTTGACAACATTGAATCTCCCTTAGTCTTTCAGTAAGCTGATTCAGTCATGATGGGCTAAATGTCTTTCTTCTCTACTGTAAAGTTCTATGATTTCCTATTCCCTATTTTAAACCAGTTCCTTATCCAATCTTGCATTCCAACTTGGGGTACCATGTCTTTGTATCATTAATAGCCTCTCGTGGGTCTTTTTAAAAAATTCGTTCATGGGATGTGGACATCGCTGGCTAGGCCAGCATTTATTGCCCATTGCTAATTGCCCTTGAGAAGGTGGTGGTGAGCTGCCTTCTTGAACCGCCGCAGTCCTTGGGATGTAGGTACACCCACAGTGCTGTTAGGAAGGGAATTCCAGGTTTTTGACCCAGCGACAGTGAAGGAACGGCATATAGTTCCAAGTCAGGATGGGGTGTGGCTTGGAGGGGAATTTACAGGTGCATCTGCTGGCTTTGTCCTTCTATGTGGTAGAGGTCGGAGGTTTTGAAGGGTCCCTGCCAAATGCTTTCTGAAAGTCCAAATAAATTATAAATCATCAATTACTTAATTTCTAACCCCTTCCAAAATGATTGGGAGGTTTGTCAAATAGGAGTCTCTGCTTCTAAAGTTAGTCCATCAGTTATTCAAGTATTGTCATAGAGGAACTCCTCCAACCAGCTCCTTGTAATGGTTTCCATTATTTTATCTGCTACTGCTGTTGGACTATTGGACCCACAGTTATCAGGATCAGATTTGTCATGTAACTGCATTTGTTGCTTTCAGGCTCACATAACCTCTTCTATTCCCAATTATTCTTTTATGCTCTATCTACTGCACTACAAACTTCCTCTGATTATAGTTTTGCCCAGTAATTTCAATTCAGTTGTTATAAACCATTAATGAACTTAGCTTGTTGTTGCAATTAAATGCCGATCCACAGGATTTAGGGAAGATAACTGTTAGATAAGGATAAAGTCCCAAATTTTTATTTATTTATTTATTGATACAGCACTGAAACAGGCCCTTCGGCCCACCGAGTCTGTGCCGACCAACAACCACCCATTTATACTAACCCTACAGTAATCCCATATTCCCTATCACCTACCTACACTAGGGGCAATTTACAACGGCCAATTTTACCTATCATTTACCTATGCAAGTCTTTGGCTGTGGGAGGAAACCAGAGCACCCACGCAGACACTGGGAGAACTTGCAAATTCTGCACAGGCAGTACCCAGAATCGAACCCGGGTCCCTGGAGCTGTGAGGCTGCGGTGCTAACCACTGCGCCGCCCCTAAATTGTAAATAGCCCAGAGCTGACATACTCCTTTCTGATCGGCGATGGCTGTGTCTGGTGGAAAGTCTTTATATTAAATTTTACCAGTTATCTGATAAGCATTTGTTTCAACTCTGCCTCTTGGAACTAGTGCTTTTCCAGCAAAAATATTGAGATAAATTGGTAATTGGTGAAACGGCAGCTAACTGGGGCAGGTTGTGAAATCCTCTGTGGATTTAATGCAATAAAACAAGCAGATTTAGAGTTCTGGAAAATTCTGCTGTAAAACTTAATAATTTAGATCAACTGGGAGTGAGATAATGGACTTTTGGTGACATGGTTTCTGTTTTTTTAACTGGATCAACCTCAATCAGTGGTCGGGGAGGAGGTTGGAATCAGTGGCGAGATAATGGAGTTTGTGGTGGGGCCTCCAGATAATAGCTACGGTCTTCCCAATATTTAATTGGGGGAACATGTATCTCATCCAGGAATGAATTTCAGATAAGCAGTCTGACAACAAAGGAGGCAGAGCTGTGTCATCAGGATATATATGGAACCTGACATCATATCTTCAAATGGTATCACCGAGGTGCAGCATGCAGATGAGACATTGGAGGGGGCCTTGAATAAATCATTGGGGGACTAGAGATAACAGTGTGGGGGCAAGAAGAGAAGCCAAGGCTGGAGATTCTTTGGCTATGACTGGATTGGTAAGAGTAGAACCAGGCAAAGCCAGTCCCACTCAGCTGGATAATGGAGGACAGGCGTTGGACGAGAATGATGTGATTGACCATGAGAGTGCTTCTTAGGGCACTGTGGTGGAATCTTTACGCTGCATCTAATCTGATGCTGACACAGGGTCCTGAAATGGAAGATGTTCTATGCTACAGCACTGACATCCCTCATCTTGATGAGCACAAGAAGTCATCAAAGAAAAAGTCATTTTATAATTCCACATTTCATGTGTCTTTCCTTGGTTTGTTTTGTGGCCATTTCTAGAAGTTGTGTTCCTCTCTTCATTGATTTCCAATGAAGTGTTCCACTTGAAAAATTAGCCTGTGTCTTTTTTCAAATGTATATTGAACGGCTAAATATTTGCACCATTTTCAGAGTAGCCGTTACATTGTAGTTCTGCAAAATTGTTTTTTATTTGTTTCATGGGATATGGGCATCGCTGGCCAGGCCAGCATTTATTGCCCATCCCTAATTGCCCATGAGAAGGTGGTGATGATCTGCCTACTTGAACTGCTGCAGTCCATGTGGGGTAGGTACACCAACAGTGCTATTAGGAAGGGAGCTCCAGGATTTTGACCCAGCGACAGTGAAGGAACGGCGATATAGTTCCAAGCCAGGATGGTGTGTGGCTTGGAGGGGAACTTGCAGGTGGTGGTGTTCCCATGCATCTGCTGCTCTTGTCCTTCTAGGTGGTAGAGGTCATGGATTTGGAAGGTGCTGCCTGAATAACCTTTGGGCATGTCTGCAGTGCATCTTGTAAATGGCACACACTGCTGCCACTGTGCATCAGTGGTGGAGGGAGTGAATGTTTGTGGATGGGGTGCCAATCAAGTGGGTTGCTTTGTTCTGGATGGAGAAGAGCTTCTTGAGTGTTGTTGGAGTTGCACCCATCCAGGCAAGTGGAAAGTATTCCATCACACTCCTGACTTGTGCCTTGTAGATGGTGGGCAGGCTTTGGGGAGTCCGGAGGTGTGTTACTCACCACAGGATTCCTAGCCTCTGACATGCTCTTGTAGCCACGGTATTTATATGGATCCTCCATTTCAGTTTCTGGTCAATGGTAGCCCCTAGGATGTTGTGGATGTGGGTTTCAGTGGGGGATTCAGTGATCCCTGATAATGCCCCTGAATATCAAGGGAAGATGGATAGATTTTCTCTTGTTGGAGATGGTCATTGCCTGGCACTTGTGTGGCGCGAATGTTACTTGCCACTTATCAGCCCAAGCCTGGATATTGTCCATGTCTTGTTGCATTTCTCCATGGACTGCTTCAGTACCTGAGGAGTCGCGAATGGTGCTGAATATTGTGTAATCATCAGTAAACATCCTCACTTCTGACATTATGATTGAGGGAAGGTCATTGATGAAGCAGCTGAAGATGGTTGGGCCTAGAACACTACCCTGAGGAACTCCTGCAATGATGTCCTGCAGCTGAGAAGATTGACCTCCAACAACCACAACCATCTTCCTTTGCGCTAGGTACGATCCCAACTAGCGGAGAGTTTTTCCCCGATTCCCATTGACTCCACTTTTGCTCGGGTTCCTTGATGCCATACTCGGTCAAATGCTGCCTTGATGTCAAGGGCAGTCAATCTCACCTCATGAGTTCAGCTGTATGGTCCATGTTTGAACCAAGGCTGTAATGAGGTCAGGAGCTGAGTGGCCCTTGTGGAACCCAAACTGAGCAGGTTATTGCTGAACAAGTGCTGCTTGATAGCACTGTCAATGACACCTACATTACTTTACTGATGATTGCGGGTAGACTGATGGCACGGTAATTGGCTGGGTTGGATTTGTCCTGCTTTTTGTGTACAGGACATCCCTGGGCAACTTTCCACATTGCTGGGTAGATAGATGCCTGTGTTGTAGCTGCACTGGAACAGCTTGGCTGGGGGCACGGCAAGTTTTGGTGCACAGGTCTTCAGTACTATTGCCAGAATGTTGTCAGGGCCCATAGCCTTTGCAGTATCCAGTGCCTTCAATCGTTTCTTGATATCACGCGGAGTGAATTGAATTGGCTTAAGACTGGCACCTGTGATGCTGGGGACTTCAGGAGGAGGCCAAGATGGATCATCCACTCAGCACTTCTGGCTGAAGATTGTTGCAAATGCTTCAGCCTTATCTTTTGCACTGATGTGCTGGGCTCCCCCATCATTGAGGATGGGGATATTTGTGGAGCCACCTCCTCCTGTTAGTTGTTCAATTGTCCACCACCATTCACAACTGGATGTGGCAGGACTGCAGAGCTTAGATCTGATTCGTTGGTTGTGGGATTGCTTAGCTCTGTCTATCACATGCTGCTTGGCATGCAAGTCATCCTGGGTTGTAGCTTCACCAGATTGACACCTGATTTTAAGGTATGCCTGGTGCTGTTCCTGACATGACCTCCTCATTGAACTAGGGTTGATTCCCCGGCTTGATGGTAATGGTAGAGTGGGGGATATGCCGGGCTATGAGGTTACAGATTGTGGTTGATTACAATTCTGCTGCTGCTGATGGCCCACGGTGCCTCATGGATGCCCAGTTTTGCATTGCTAGATCTGTTCGTAATCTATCTCATTTAGCATGGTGGTAGTGCCACACAACACAATGGAGGGTATCCTCAATGTGAAGATGGGACTTCATCTCTGCAAGGACTGTGCGGTGTTCACTTCTACCAATACTGTCATGGACAGATGCATCTGCGGCAGGCAGATTGGTGAAGATAAGGTCAAGTAGGTTTTCCCTCTTGTTGGTTCTCTCATCATCTTTCACAGACCCAGTCGAGCAGCTATGTCCTTTAGGACTCGGCCAGCAGTCGGACATTGATATCCTCCACCCAGAGTATATTCTGCACCCTTGCTACTCCTCTGAGTGGTGTTCAACGTGGAGGAGTACTGCTTGACAGATTTCCTTCCCTAAAGGACATTAATGAACTAGATGGGTTTTTGCAACAATCGACAATTGTTTCATGGCCATCATTAGACTAGCTTTTTAATTCCAGATTTTTTATTTATTTAATTGAATTCAAATTCCACTCAGAGGAATACCCTGGGTTACTAGGTCTAGTGACAATACCACTACACCACCACCTCCCCTAAATGGCCAGGTGCTGGTGATGGGGTGTAGGATGGGATTACTGACATTCAAATTACTCCTCCCCCTCCACCCCCACATTGCTTTTATTGTGCCTGATAGTGGCTGGTGGTTTGCAAGCTCAGTATATGAGTCAGAATCCAAAAAAATTATCCAGACTCAGATCACCCCCTCAACCTGTGGTGTCTGCTTTCTCCAGAATATTCCAGGACATGTGGAAAAGCCTAACCTCTGAGGACAGAAATGTTGTACTGGAATATAGGCACAAGTGAGATTATCATTCTGTGTCAATAATTGCTAATAATACCAGTTTATCTTTCTTACCGCTGTGAAGTAATTTGCATAACATAAATGTTAATCAAGAATGAGCAGCTCTTGCTAGTCTCCTGTAAAGTAGTGAATTTGTCAGAGAACAAATTAAAGGCAGGTGAGAAAAGAGGTGACGTCTGAGGTAAATGTTCCACATTGAATTTTTCATAATGACAAAATTCAGACCACTAGTGTTGCATTATATTTGCACAATGTGAACCTGCTCAGAAGGCAAGTTCAATCAGAGTAATTTGGATCAAAGCTCTCAGTGCACAGCGGACCCAATGTTTATAAATCAGAGTGAATCAAGGACGTGGAGGAATCAGTCAAGATCATTGAGCCCATCAGTTATTCTCTTGGCTCAGATACATGGACAAGATCTACATTGATCATTTCTACCTGTGTCCTGCTGACCTGTAATACATATTCCTTCTAATCCCTCTTAAATCATTTGTACTTTGGATATAGCATAGCATCCTTGCAAAATGTCAGAAGCATGAATTCAGTCATGGGAGATTTCATTTTGTATATTATAAAAACAGTGAGGAGGACTGCTCTACTAGATTAATGTATGTACTGGGCTTATATTACCTAAACGACAGCTAAATAACTTCAATGAAAATAGCCAACTCTGATTTTATCATCAACAGTTCTCATGCATTTGGAGCTGGCTACATAATGTTCAGATATCTATCTAAGGACATTGTTAAAAGTTCCAAGAAAGGCATGATGATTGACTCGATCCTTCATCAATCCTCTTCAATGCCATGTAATCAGCCTTAGTGATATCCTGCACTACTGACCTTGATCCCTCCTGTAAAGCAAAATCATTTGATATATTTTCCAGGGTATTTTCTTTTTGTCTCCTTTTCCTGTCCTGTTTTCCCCCATGTCCCTGAGTCAGAAGACAAGGGTGATGTTACTAGACTAGGGTCAGTGCCACTATTGAGCCTGATGTCAGGAGATACAATAATGGTGTGGCAGTCTCTCCAATTACCCCTCTCTCCATTCAGAATCTGCATTCAGGTGCCCAGCACCACATGGGCTTGCATTCCTATCCTCCCTCTCCCTGATAATTTAACGTACCATACCACTAACCCATCCAAAGCCCCTACCTAGAAGGCCAGAAAGCCATTTAACTAACTTTATGACTGACGTTAATAATCATTAGCTTTAGCACCCTAGTAATTCCAGTGGTGGTCTAACACCATCAAAACAGCAATGGTTGAATACAGTGAGGGTGAAGCATATAAGAGAGCAACCATGATAATACTTTACAAACGAGCAAGTATTATTGTGAAATTGTCAGTACCTGTACAGTAGGTTGAGTAAATGACTCTGCTATACATGCAGGTATGTCTACTTCCGTTAGACAATTGCACATTAGAAAAACAATCAAATTAGGTTAAATACTAAATGAGGCTGCTGTGGGCTTTGAAAAGGTAATCAGTTCTGGAGATTGTTGTGTAATTTTGTTTTCTAAGTGATGTGCCTGATACACAAGAGCTGTTTGGGGATAGCAGTGAGAGTTTTTCCATCTTGCCGGATACGGGTAGAGATCAGCAGTGTGTGTGAATGCACCAACTGAGTTCACAGCCATCAAAGTGATGTTGACTCTTTGAGAGCTCATTAAGCTGTGATATTTGAACTGCAGTGACCACTGCTTCACAAAGCTGCCGACCTTCCTTTGGATTTTAGTGGAGCGCACTGGAATTCTACTCATGGCTCTTTTGCAGCAGGTTGCAGCCCGTGAGGAGGTGACCCACTTTCATTTCTATAAATGTCCAATTTCTTTAAAAATAACCTTGTTTTCTGCAAACGTAGTACAAACTGTACCATGTGCCTTAAACTGTTAACACCAGCAGCGTCACACAATCTTGTGATTCCCCCTGTGCCGTAACATCTGCAGCATACATCCTCAAACCTCCATTATAAACCTGACAAATGGCTCAATAGGTAACTGCATTGGAAATTCTGGTTGCACAGGCCCCAACTAATATGTCGTGTCAGCAGGCCAGGCTCTCCACGAGTGGTGCCGACTCTATTATTCCAATAATCTAAAGTTGGCAGCTTTTAAAATATGAGTTTGTTTTTATGTTTGTTCTCGGGTTGCCTGTGATGCTGGCAAGACCTCATTTATTGCCCATCCCTAGATGCCCTGAGAAGATGGTAGCAGCCCTTCTTGAACTGCTGGCAACTATTTGCAACTGCGCCACTTGCAAGGCCACTTCAACGGATATCAAGAGTCAACCAAGTAGCCAGGGACTGGGGTCACATGTAGGCCAAACTGGGAAGGGGTGACAAGTTCCCTTCCCTGAATGACCTTTTGCATTCATTCAAATCACTTCCTTGTCTTGATAACCTAGCTGGGACATTCTGGCATGTCCGTTTGTGCTGCACGCTCTTTCAAAACTTACTCCTGCATTGCACTGATCAAGCAAGGTGCTTTATAAGAGGGGGTTGGGAGGCTGAACAGGAGTTAGAAGAGTGATGGGAGGTGACCAAATGCACTTTTGAAGAGGTAGGTTTGAGGAGGAAGTTGGGAGAAAGGCCGAAGGGTTGCTGGAGAAAGCTCTCTATAAGGCGCCATGTGGGATGAAGGCTGTGCCAGCCATGCTGGGGGAAGGGAGGGGTGGGCATAGTGAGAAGGAAGGGGGAAGGGATGGTGCTGTAACCCAGATTCGGAAGAGCAGAGGGTGGAAAAGCTTACTTCTGCGGCATTTCAAGAACAGTTAAGGAGATTTCAATGGAGCCAGATCTCAGGGTGAGCCTCGCACATTTTCCTTGTATCTTGATGGAAGGTTAAAGGTTGATTCTGACTCCCACTGAACATCAGTGAGATCATTAACTCCCCTTTGCTTTTATCTGTCTGATCCCACGTTTCCTTTGCACTAAAGAGACAGCCATTGTTCAGATCACTCCAGGGATAGCTTTAATGCTGCGCTGCTTCTTGAGATTTTCCTTTCTCTATCGGAGACTACGGCTGCCCCCACAAATTACCACAAAGCTTTGGCTGCAGAAGCCTTGTAGCTGAGATGTTAGAGCAAATGCAGCTGGTTGTTATAGCTGCCAGAATTGGTTGTTAGGGCTGGTAGATGTGACTGATAATTAAGCCTGGGGTAGTCATAACTGGTTAAGAAACATGGGACAGTTTACTATGCTAAAGGTGCTATATAAATGCAAGTTGTTATGGTTGTCAGGGCTGGTAGTATTAGTAGTGAGGCTGGTAAGAACGATGTAAAAGTGAAATCCATAAGATGAGTGGGAAATGTCAGGCTGCAACACCATTGGTCAGAGGCTATCCTTGGTTGAGTATTTTAGTTCCACAGTATTAGTTTTAATCGTTTGTTTTAAAATAAATAAGCTCATGCCTCTATTTAAATAGTGTAGGTAGGAGCTTCAGACAAATGTGCTCAAGACCAAGGTCTCTAATATGTTAAAATGAAATTAGTGTGACAGTAGAGGGACAGCAAAATAAAACTAGATGGATCACCCAGCATCGACCTAGGCACCGGAAATGGCAAAGGCACACACTGCTCCTTCCTAGTTGACCCTGCAAAGTCCTACTCAGTAACATCTGGGGACTTGTGCCAAAATTGGAAAAGCTGTCCAACAGCCTAACATAGTCATACTCACCGAATCATACCTTACAGCCAATGTCCCAGACTCCACCATCACCATCCCTGTGTATGTCCTGTCACACCTGCAGGAAAGACCCACTAGAGGTGGCGGGACAGTGGTATACAGTAAGGAGGGAGTGGCCCTGGGAGTCCTCAGCATTGACTCCAGATCCCGTGAAGTCTCATGGCATCAGATCAAAGGTGGGCAAGGAAACCTCCTGCTGATTACTACCTCAAGGATGGGGGAGCCCAGCATGTCAGTGCAAAAGACAAGGCTGAAGCATTTACATGCATCTTCAGCCAGAAGTGCCGGGTGGTTGATCCATCTCCGCTTCCTCCTGAGGTCCTCGCCATCATAGATGCTACTCTTCAGCCAATTCAATTCACTCCACGTGATATCAAGAAACAGCTGAAGGCTGCATAGGCTATGGGCCCTGACAACGCCCCGGCTGTAGTACTGGAGACTTGTGCTCTGGAACTATCCATGCCTTTATCCAAGCTGCTTCAATGCAGCTACAACACTGGCATCTATCCGACAATGTGGAAAATTGCTCAGGTATGTCCTGTCCACAAAAAGCAGGACAAATCTAATCCAGCCAATTACTGTCCCATCAGACTACTCTCAATCATAAGCAAAGTGATGGCAGGTGTCGTCAACTATGCTATCAAGCGGCACTTAATCAGCAACAACCTGCTCACCGATGCTTAGTTTGAGTTTTGCCAGGGCCACTGAGCTTCAGACCTCATTACAGCCTTGGGCCAAACATAGACAAAGAGCTGAACCCAAGAGAAGAGGCGAGAGTGACTGCCCTTGACATCAAGGCAGCATTTGACCGAGTATGGCATCAAGTAGCCCTAGCAAAACTGAAGTCAATAGGATTCAGGTGGAAACAGTTCCACTAGTCGGAGTTATAACTTGCACAAAGAAAGACAGTTGTGGTTGTTGGAGGCTAATTATCTCAGCCCCAGGATATCACTACGGCAGTTCCTCAGGGTAGTGTCCTTGACCAAACCAATTTCAGATGCTTCATCAATGACCTTCCCTCCAGCATCAGGTCTGGATGATTGCTGAAGATTGTACAGTGTTCAGTACCATTCACAACTCCTCAGATACTGAAGCAGTCTGTACCTGCCCGCAGTAAGACCTGGATTCAGGCTTGGACTGATAAGTGTCAAGTAACATTGGTGCCACACAAGTGCCAGACAATAACAATCTTCAACAAGAGAGAATCTAAGCATCTTCCCTTGACATTCAATGGTATTACCATCACTGAATCCCCCACCATCAACATCCTGGAGGTTACCATTGATCATAAACTTAACTGGACCAGCTATATTAATAATGAGCAGGTCAGAGGCTGGGAATTCTGCAGTGACTAACTCACCTCCTGACTCCCCACAGCCTGTCCACCATCTACAAGGCACAAGTCAGGAGAATGATGGAATATTCTCCACTTGCCTGGATGAGTGCAGCTCCAACAGTACTCAAGAAGCTTGACACCATTCAAGACAAAGTACTCCACTTGATTGACACCCCATCCACCACTTTAAACATTCATTCCCTCCACCACCGGCACACAGTGGCAGCAGTGTGTACCATCTACAAGATTCCTTCGATACCACCTTCCAAATCAGTGACCTCTATCACTTAGAAGGACAAGGGCAGCAGACACATGGGAACACCACCACCTGCATGTTCCCTTCCAAGTGACACGCCATCCTGACTTGGAAATATATCGCCATTCCTTCACTGTTGCTGGGTCAAAATCCTGGAACTCCTTTCCTTTTAACACAGCGGATATACCTATACCACATGAACTGCAGCGTTTCTAGAAGGCAGCTCACCACCACCTTCTCAAGGGCAATTAGAGATGGGCATTTAATGTTAGCCTTGCCAGTGATGCTCACATACCGAGAATGAAAAAAGTCACTCTGCTTATGATGTTGCAAGGTAGTGGATGTGTGAGGATTCTTGGGTGCGATGCCAAGGCAAAGGGGATTGCGAAATAGCAAGGAAGTGAAAGAGAAACAAAACATTGACTTTAAAAGTATTCAATTTTATTGGAGCCTGGGAGTAAATAGATCTTCCTGATGGACTGACACTGGTTCAGCTTGATTTAGCTCGTGTCTTTTTCAAATTAAAAGGACCTTAACAAGGTAACAAAATAGCACAATAAAGTGATTGCGACAGCTCAATTGAGGTGTAAGCTATAGACGCTGGACTGAAGGCAAAGAATGACCTCGTTTGACACCAAAGCCTATTTGCTGCACTGACATTCAAGCTCCACAGGCATTTCACTCAACACTCAGATGTATTTAGTGAATGTTGGAAGGTTCACTGTTAAGGTACCATTGTGTATAAAAGTCTCCATGCAGGCATCTCAGCTGACTCTGAAAAGTGCACAGTTAAATTGTTGGCGGGCAGGAGTGCATTGGAAATGAGGCAGTAAGTACTTTATTGTTATTTTAACCACCTAACCTTTTCCCATCAGCCTGGCAGGGTTAAAATCAGAGCTTTGGTGTCTGGTCAATACTTTCTCGACAACCCCCTTGAAATCAGGACTGTCCAATCCCGTAGCATCAGGAGGGAGGTAACTAAGAGTTTTTTGTTGATGGTCCTGATTTGAAGATTTAATAGTGCCATGAGTTTCTTTCTGTTATCTTAAGCAACACAATGAGGTACGTGGATTCCAGTTCCTTGAAGATCTCTAGAAGGTTTATTTGCAGCTACATGCAATACAGAGCTAACTATATATAGAACCTTTGTCCAGGGTGTTACAATGCAGAGTGACTATGGCTTCTAGTCATATGACTACAGCCTGGTACTTAGCTCATCAGCATACTGAGTTCTTAAAGGGACATCACTCTTAAAGCGATCATACAATAAATGGGGCATAATTTGCTGTGTCAGGGCATCGAACGGCATGTACCATTAGTTAGTTTTGTCCTTGCAAGTCGAGATGTTTAGCTTTGTTGCGGGGAACATTGCTGAAAATGTCAACTGATAACGTCACAACGAGGGAAACCAGGCATCTGGGACCTGAGTGAACAGGGCAAGCAACTGTGTATCTCCTTAACCAATCAGATTGAAGGATTGTGAATTTAAGAGAGCAAAGACTGAGAGGGTAGTGTAAAGTAGAGTGAGCAAATTCAGCGTCAAATCATGTACAGAAAGAGAAATAAAATAGGGAAAAGGAAGATTGGATTAAGACAGCAAAAAAAAGACAGAAAGGTTTTTTTACATTTTTCATTCTTACAACCTCCAACAACAATTAAAACTTGAAGGAATGAGACCCAATACTTGTAATAGTAATTTTCAGTGCCAGAGAGGTTTACCGGCAGTAATTAACAATTAACATGTCGGTAAAAGAGTACATAGACTTGAAGTGACTTGACTTTGGCGACTTTGGTTCATATCTAACATGCAAGTATAGCCACTTCCTGCCATTGAGTGCATTTCAGTGGTGACGCAGACTGTGAAAAGCTGCAACTCAGTAGCAGCTTTTGAATTTTTGAGCTTAACTGCACATCCGCCCAATGTCTGAAGTTGCTGTAGCATTTGCACATAAATAACGGTGAGCACCATAAGCCTCACCATTAATTTGACAGAAAAATCTGGGACAATGTTTCAAGCTAGATTCTGGACACCATGGATTGAACCCATGTAAATTTACAAGCCATAATTGGCTTCAAAACAAGATGGGTTGAATCTGTTTGGTAGCAAGTCTGATGAAAAAGTGAACAAAAGTCTTCCAATATGAAATGTGCAGTCAGTAAAATATTAATTGTGTTCTTCTGTCACAATATGGAAAAAATGCAACTGCGTCAATATTATCTTGGTCTTTGTAATAAAGAAGATAAAATCTACATTGAGATGTTTCATTCCACACCCAAGTGTGATTGTAGTGAGATTGGGTCGAGTGCAATGATTTATAATCACTGCGCACAGAAGCTACAGGGCTGATAAACGCTATACTGAACACACCATTGCAATGACCCAGTAATGGCAAGGAGCAGTCGCCATGCTTTTTTTTCACCAAAGAAAGCCAATAATGTTCGTATTAAAATTTTTATTTCACTGCCAGCTGAAAGGATTCATCCAAAAAGATAGAACTTGCCCCAGCCAGCAGTGAGATCTGATAAGTGCCTGCATTCATGGACTGAATTTTCAGGCCCTGTCGGGGGCAAGAATGGAAGCTGACGGGGCCTGAAAATACCAGTAATGGCTGGCATGCCAGTTTCCCGATACCATTCCTGGTGCCAGCCACTTTAGTGGAGATGGGATCGGGGCTGACAGGGCATTAAGAGACATTAAATCCAATAAAAGAGGTTAACTGGAACTTTCCACCCCTCCGGGCAGGCCTAGAGGCCTTCCCTGCCTACCTGGGTGTAAGAGCAGCCATGTGCCACCCTAAAGAGGGGCTTCCCCCAACCCCCAACCCCCACCCCACATGGTGGTGGCTTGGCAGCAAGAACCATTTTTTAATTAAAGTTTTAAAAAAATTGATGGGGGGGGCGCCTCCATGTTGAAGTGCCCTCTCTGTTACTTACCTGCCATCAAAGCCTGCTGCTCCTCTCAAGCTGGAAAGCCTCTGATTGCTCCCGCCCAGCTTCGAGAGCCTGCTCACTGCCCTTAATTGGACTGGGAACCTACCTCCATGCCAGTTAAGGGGGTGCCTCTGTGAAAATGCCAATGAGTGACTGTTTCCCCCCGGGGACAGGTTCGGGACTCAGAAACAGCCTTCTGTTTCCTGCCCCAAAGGGAAAATGCAGCCTCATGAATCTGAATTCACTCCCAAACTGAATTACCAAACAACATGACTTCTGGAGGAAAGAAAAAGCAACAAAATACCATTCTGGAAATGTAGAAGTAAAACCAGAAAATATTGTAAATATACAGCAGGTTAGTCAGCATCTGAAAGAGAGTGTTGGACTCTGAATCTTTTCAACGTAGAGATCATCTACTATCTTCCTATTACAATTCGTGTTGACCTATAAAATTTTGAAGTTTACAAATAGCTTTAAGGAGGCTGTCACAGCCCCTCAAAAAGCTGGCAACTCAAAAAGCAATGTACAACTGGAAAGTAGCCCTGAAGAAAAGTTAATGTACAATGTATTTGCTTCAAGGTGATTGGAGCTGTGATGTTCCTTTTCATTACATTGGATTTCAACATTCTTATTAGTGTTTTGGGATCACGTTCTGTAGTTTAATTTGTTTTTGTGTGAAAACTGCGAACCAACAGTCTGAAGTATGACATACTAAAAGAGGTAGAGTCCCCACCACTTAGCATGTTTACTTCTAAATTGGGCAAGAAACAATAACCATTTGCATTAATGTCAGTTTCAAAGTTGTTGGTTATAGCATCTGAAGCACTCTGTTTATTCCGAACCGAAACAGTTGTATTCATTCTTTGATAATTTAAGGAATGGTTGTCTTTCCTTTTCAGACTGATCAGGGTAGAACTTTATTTCAATTAAATTCAAAAGGAGGCAGTGTCACTAAACAACTAATGTTTCCAAAAATATGTGAAAGGATACTGCCAATGGTCCCAACCTCCAGCCATCACATAATTGCAGCTCATTAAGTGCAGGTTGGAGATAATCTATGCCTTGGTATCTGGACCATGTTAGAGTCAATTTCTGCAGACGGGGTACTTAAGGCTCATGGTAACAACCTGCCCTGATCTGACTATTTAAAAAAGAAATAGAGAAACTAGAACTTACATGTTACTTCTGGGTGGAGCTCAAATCCATTAACAGAAATTCAGACTGACTGACTGGTCAGGTGTGGGGGTGGGTGTGCGCATTGTATGGTTATATGGTTAGTCTGTGCAGTCATTGGCCTAAGTGTTGATATGGTTGTTGCTCTCGAGAAAGCCTCTGTTAATAGTATTCAGATTGACTTTTCAAATATTGTAAAGGGAATTGACAAAACTGATTCATTGAGGAAGGAAGGCCTTTTACACCCATGTTCTAGCCATCACATATAGTGAGAAAATCACGTTCACATAACATGCCTGCTATAGGCAGCAGGGACTGCAGTTACAATGAGAATGCAATGGGACATGAACTTCTTGTTACTTAAACTAAAGCTACTTCCAATATCCCCATAGGTGTAATGTTGGAGAGAAAATCTCAAGTACACAAGAGTGCAATTTATAAAGCAGTTGATTTACAAATTGTTGAAGGCAATGAGCAAGCTTTGCAAAAATGACTTCCAAGGGGAGTCAGGGGAGATCTTGGAGAATTTCGTGTGTTTTCCAGCATTTTGAAATGTACTACAATCCAGTATTTGAAGCCAAAATTTAAACAGTGATGGATATAGGCTCAGATCACCCACAATGGTAATTTTGGCCACTAACATCATACTTAGACCATTAGCTGTCCTGATTCCTCCAGTGGCAGATTGACGCCAAATTTTGCTGGCAAACTGATCTGAGTAAGCCATAACGGAAATAGTGGCAAGTCACGAGTAGTGCAGCTAATGGCCAATAAATGAATAGCAGACATCTTCTCTATTCCTTATGTGGACTCGATCTTTTAAAAAAATGAGCAGAATTGTATTAAAGCAGAATCAGAATCTACAGGTTTACATTAGAAGTTGAAGGATTTGATGGGTGGGCATTCATTATATATAAAAAAGAGCTATTTCGATTGTAATTTTCATTAAGCTGTTTCACTTTTTACAATAAAAAAAAATTCGGAAAGATGAGGCTTGCCAGTGCTCCATTTCATTTGTTTAATTTTATTTTCATTGAATAATTTTGTGTTTTATTTGAGCTCCAGGGTCAATTGAAATCTCAATTAAAAATTAAATTGAAAGCTTGTACAGAATGGCCAGTAAACGGTGTTCGAAGCTCGTTTTAGTTTGAACTCTGAAAGGGCTGATAAATGTGTACCAGTTGGTGTAAATGACTTGTTGATGTTTTATTTTTACCCAGAACAACACAAGCTGTGGTGCTCCCCAAATATATTTTATCAATACATTAAGAGTAAGAGGCTAATTAAGGAGAGAGTAGGGCCCATAAAAAACCAAAAAGGTAACCTATGTGTAGGAGTGGAAGATATTGGTATGGTTCTTAATGAATACTTTGTGTCTGTCTTCACAAAAGAGGAGGATGATGCAGATATTGTAGTTAAGGAGGAAGAGTGTGAAGTATTAGATGCGGTAAACATAGGGAGAGAGGAAATATTAATGGGATTAGCATCCTTGAAAGTTGATAAACTGCCAGGGCGAGATGAAATGTATCCTAGGCTGTTAAAAGAAGCAAGAGAGGAAATAGCAGAGGGTCTGCCCATCATTTTCTAGTCCTCACTGGATACAGGTGTGGTGCCAGAGGATTGGAAAATTGCTAACGTTGTACCTCTGTTTAAAAAGGGAGCGAAGGATAGACCGAATAATTACAGGCCAGTCAGTCTAACCTCAGTAGTGGGCAAATTACTGGAATCTAGTCTGAGAGACGGATAAACTGTCACTTAGAAAGACACAGGTTAATCAAGGATAGTCAGCATGGATTTGTTAAGGGAAGACCTTGTTTGACCAACTTGATTGAATTTTTGAAGAAGTAACAAGGAAGATAGATGAGGGTAGTGCAGTTGATGGATTTTAGCAAGGATGGATTTGAGCAAGGCTTTTGACAAGGTCCCAAATGGCAGATTGCTGAAAAAAATAAAATCCCATGGGATCCAGGGAAATGCAGCAAGGTTGGCTCAGTGGCAGGTAACAAAGGGTAATTATTGACGGCTGTTTTAGTGACTGGAGTGCTTTTTCCAATGGCATTCTACAGGGCTCAGTACAGGGTCCCCTGCTTTTTGTGGTGTATATTAACGATTTGGACGTAAATGTGAAGTTTGCGGACGACACAAAGATTGGCTGTGTGGTCAATAGTGGGGAAGATAGCTGTAGGCTGCAAGATGATATTGATGGTTTGGTCACATGGGCAGAAAAGTGGCAAATGGAATTCAACTTGGAGAAGTGTGAGGTGATGCATTTGGGGAGGTCAAACAAGGCAAAGGAATACACAATGCATGGAAAAATACTGAAAAGTGTAGAGGAAGTAAGGGACATTGGTGTGAATGTCCACAGATCCTTAAAGGTAGAAGGACAGGTCAATAAGGTGGTTAAGAAGGCATATGAAATCCTTTCCTTTATTAGCCGAGGTATAGAGTATAAGAGCAGGTAGGTTATGCTGGAACTGTATAACTCATTGGTTAGGCCACAACATGAGTACTGTATGCAGTTCTGGTCACCTCTTTACAGAAAGGATGTAATTGCACTAGAGATGGCACAGAGGAGATTTACGAGGATGTTGCCAGGACTGGAAAAATGCATCTGTGAGGAAAAATTGGATAGGCTGGGGTTGTTCTCCTTGGAACAGAGAAGGCTGAGGGGAGATCTGATTGAAATGTACAAAATTTTGAGGGGCCTGGATAGAGTGGAGGTGAAGGGTCTATTCACCTTAACAGAGAGGTCAGTGACGAGGGGCATAGATTTAAAGTGGTAGAAAAATTAGAAGGGAGATGAGGAAAAACGTTTTCACCCGGAGGGTGGTGGGGGTCTGGAACTCACTGCCTGAAAGGGTAGTTGAGGCAGAAACCCTCAACTCATTCAAACAGAGTCTGGATATGCACCTCAAGTGCCATAATCTGCAGGGCTATGGACCAAATGCTGGAAAGTGGGATTAGAATAGGTGGATTGTTTTTTGGCTGGCCCAGGCACGATGGGCCAAGTGGCCTCTTTCTGTGCCTTAAACTTTCTATGATTCTATTCGGGTATTTTGCTCAGCCATCTTTCTTTGCTTCCTCTTTGGCTCAGAGATAGTTATCATTTGTACTCTGACAGGAAACCAATTCTTTAGGAGCTCAAAATTATTTTCAGGATCATTTAAAGTCATCCAAAGGTAAAAGTCTGATTCAGTGAATGCATTATAAAGCTAATAAGACACCACTGCCTGGAACCCAGCACCATTATTTTTAAGTATTGAGTGGCAGCGATGTGAAAACTTCAATGTAGGAAAGTGACCATTACCATTGATTTCAATGTAGCAATGGTAAATTCTTTCTAAATAATTTCAATGAGGATAACAGCAAATATCCCATGAAAATTTGAAGCAGCATAATTAATGACGTAAGTCACTTACTCCATAATTGCCTGCTCTTGTACGTTTCGATTGTAGAGGTCGCAGGTTAGGGAGGTACTATTGAAATAAGTGCCACCTAACAGACTTGCCAGCAAAATTGAAGCCCACGGAATAAAAAGGACAGTGACAGCATGAATACAGAGTTGGCTGAGTGACAGGAAACAGGCAGTAATGGTGAACAGTTGTTTTTCGGATTGGAGGAAGGTATATATTGGGGTTCTCCAGGGGTTGGCATTAGGACAACTGCTTTTCTTCATCTATATTAATTTCCTATACTTGGGTGTGCAGGGCACAATTTCAATATTTTCAGATGGCACAAAACTTGGAAGTATTGTGAACTGTGAGGAGGATAGTGATAGACTTCAAGAGGACATAGTGGAATAGGAGAACGCATGACAGATGAAATTTAATGCAGAGAAGTGTGAAGTGATAAATTTTGGTAGGAAGAATGAGAAAAGGCAATATAAAATAAAGGATACAATTCTAAAGGGAGTGCAGGAGTAGAGGGGCCTGGGGTATATGTACACCATAAAAGCCTGCTCGGGTCTGGAAAAAACATTGGACCCGAGCCCCACCCGGCCCGAGTCCTTCCGTTTTTTTCCTGCGCCCGACCCAACCCGACCCAAGCCATAGTGCACTCACTGTACTTATCACTTTTGGATGGATGGAATGGAAGGAAGCTGTAACATGAGTGCGATGACGTCATAGAGATGCTCACTCGCTCACTGCGCAGACTCAGAGTCTGTGGAGTCCGGATGCACGTTTCCCTCCTTGATGTCCCAGACTCCCAGCTCAGGTAGGCTTCTCAAATTTTGACATGGTACTGTGTGTGTCCGACCCGGACCTGACCCGACCCAAGCCCGAAAGCCGGACCTGGAAGAGCGACCCGACCCGACCCGAACCTGACACATGTCGTTGGGTCCCGTCGGGTTTGGGTCGGGTAGCAGGCCTTTAGTACACAAATCGTTGAAAGTAGCAGGGCAGGTTGAGAAAGTGGTTAATAAGGCATACGGGATCCTGAGCTTTATAAATAGAGGCAGAGAGTACAAAAGCAAGGAAGTTATGGTGAACCTTTATAAAGCACCGGTTTGACCTCAAATGGAGTACTGTGTTCAATTCTGGGCATCACACTTCAGGAAGAAGGTGAAGTAAAAGCCTGTTACCCCTGACCCGAACGCGACGACATGTGTCGGGTTCAGGTTGGGTCGGGTTGCACTTCAAGGTCCGGCATTCGGGCTCGGGTTGGACATGCTCTAACACAGGTAAGTGGCTCCCCTGTTAATTTAATTTTTATACTAGAAAGGTGGTTTTGTTCCAGTTTTTTTATGTTTGTGCAGATCAGCAACAAAGTGAAAAATGGAAGTTAAATTAACTGATGGTCGGGTCGGGCTCGGGTCGGATGTGGTTCTGTTGGGTTTGGGCTGGGTTTATTTTTGCAGACCCGAGCAGGCCTTTAAGGTGAAGGCATTGGAGAGGGTGCAGAAAAGATTTACAAGAATGGTTTCCGAGATGAGAGAGATCAGTTACGTGGATAGATTGGCAAAGCTGGGGCCGTTCTGTTAATACAAAAGTCTGAGAGGAGACTTGATAGAGGTGTTCAAAATTATGAGAGGCCTGGACAAAATAGATGAGGAGAAACTTTTCCTATTGGTGGACGGATCGAGAATGAGAGGACACCGATTTAAGGTGATTGGCAAATGAATCAGAGGCGACATGACGAAAAAGCAGCGACTGGTTAGGATCTGGAATGCACTGCCTGACAGTGTGGTGGAGGCAGATCCAATCATGGATTTCAGAAGGGAATTGGATAATTATCAAAGAAAAAAATTTGCCAGACTCCAGGGAAAAGACAGGGTATTGACACTAACTGAGCAGCTGTTAGCGAGCCGGCATAGACACGACGGGCCGAATGGCCTCCTTTTGTGCTGTTACCATTCTATGCTTCTATAATCTTGATGAGTTGCTGAAGGGCATCCTGTAGATTGTACATACAACAGCCAAAATACACCAGTGATGGAGGGGGATGGATATTGAGTCCAGTGGCAAAGGTGTCGATCAAGCAAATTCCTCTGTCCTGGATTGTGTCGAGATTTTTGAGTGTATTTGTGGCTGTATCCATCCATACTGAGGAGTCACTCCTGATAAGCCTTGTAGATGGTGGTTAGGCTTTGAAGGCATCTCTTGAGCTTTCTCTTGTTCTTGGTTGCCTGCTCCCTTAATGTATCCAGCAAGGCTCCACAACCAAGTTCACCAATCTTCATACTTGGCTGTTCTTATTTACTGTAAAATCTATAAAGCAGATTCTGGATCTAAGTAACAAGAGGAAAAACCTGGCAGGTGGTTTATGTGACATGTAAACTTTATATAACTGGGAATGCAATAGTTCAGGATCTTCTACTAATTTTTCTCCAATTTGTATTTAAGGCCTTTTACTTTGGGACATTTAAAAGTGAAAGAACAGGTTTGATTAAGCTTCAAAACCAATTATCGGATCCTAGGTCTTATAGAATATAAAAAAGAGGGAATGCTAAACCTATACAAATCTTTAAAAGTGGGAATAAGAGTTCATTAAGTCATAAAATAAAGCCTATGAGATCCTAGGTTTAATAAATCAGGGTGTAAAGTACAGAAATAGTAGGCAATGTTAAGCCTATGCATTGGTTATACCCTAGGTAGAATATTGTATCTAGTTTTGGGCACCTTTCTTTGGAAAGAATGCCAAGGTCAAGTAAAGGGTACAGAAGAGATTCACCAAGATAATAATAAGGAATAATGTGGAAACCAGTCATCTGTTTGGCTTGCACCAAAAGCTTCATATCCTTGGTCCTCATTCTATTGCCTACCTCCAGCCTCACACCCCAGTTGTTCACTCAGTCTGAACCAGGTAGTATGTAACCTTAGTGTCTTGATCAACCCTGAATAGAACTTCAGACCTTATATCCTGTTTGTCATTAAGACAGCATAGTATGTCCCCTGCAGCACAGTCCCATTTAAGGGGAGGCTAGATAAACAGAGAGAGAAAAGAGTAGGAGGACGTGTTGGTAAGGTTTGATAAAGAGGAATGGGAAGAGGCTATGAGGAGCATTAACACTGGCATAGACCTGATGGGCCAAATGGCCTATTTCAGTGCTGTAAAGTTCTATGCAATTTCCTGATAACTTACGGAGTCCAGATTTCCAGAACTATCTCCATTGATTCTGTCTTCTCTCAAAGGCATTAATAAATATGGCAAAATCATTAGATATAGTCAATAGTGAAGAGGATTTGAAAATACAGATACACTGGAAACATGTTGTGCAAATAAACTTGTCATGGATTGATTAATTGAACCAACTGCATGTGACTCGCCTTCGAGAAGATTCTTGGGAATGCTTAGAACATAATTAAGAGCAAAATTCAAATGGTAGAAACCTGAACAAATTATCCATTGAGCTGCATTAATCGCAGAGTTTTTACTTTATTCCAATCATTTAAAAGTAACCATTCAATTATAAAACTCCGTAATTTTCCTTTAATAAATAACCCTCTGCTACTGCTGCTGTAGCCCATTACTGACTAATACTGTGTTCCTCAATTAACCTCAATTAACCTCTTGCCCTGCACTAATGATGATTGTTTAACCGAATTACAGAAAGCTAGTGTTTCTTTAAAAATAAATGCCAAAAGGTTAATTTTCCTGTCTGCCAGTCATTTTTGTTTTACAAGACAAAAGTATTTTCACATTGGAGCTGTGACCCACTTTGACCGCTGCCTCTGTTTTTGGTGCTAAGTTTCGTACAAACAAATTTCTGACTGTCAGATTATTACAGCAGATGAACGTGTAGAGAAAAACTGACAAACAAGTTTCTCCAGATAGTCTTGGCATGTTTCCTCAACACAAACTGACCAGGGACTGCACGCATATTCTTTCAGGGGCTTTTTTACCTGAAGTGACTCCTTTACTGGGAAGGAGGGAAAGGTTTATTATAATGGGAATAAAGTGAACTTGACTGTCCTCTCTGACCAGAGTTTAAAAAGCAGGTCAGCTGTGTTCAGTCTGAGTCCCACAGGTATATGTAGCATCCAATAACCACCTCCTTAAATATAACACTGTGCTCAGGATGAGCGAGGGGCAGGAAAAGTGAAGTCTTGCTTCAAGTGTATAGAACCTTGGTTAGACTGCACCTGGAGTACTTTGTGCAGTTATAGTCCCCTTACCTTAGGAAGGATATTATGGCCATAGAGGGAGTGCAACAAAGGTTCACCAGACTTGTTCCCGGGATGGCTGGACTGTCCTATGAAGAGAGATTAGGGAAACTGGGCCTGTATTCTCTAGAGTTTTGAAGAATGAGAGGTGATCGCATTGAAACCTACAAAATACTTAAAAGGATAGACAGGGTAGATGCAGATAAGATGTTTCCCCTGGTTGGGGAGTCTAGAACCAGGGGATGCAATTTCAAAATAAGGGGGAAGCCACTTAGGACGGAGATGAGGATAAATTTCTTTACTCAGGAGGTTGTGAATCTTTGGGATTCTCTACCTCAGAGGGCTGTGGAAGCTCAATCATTGAGTATGTTTAAAGCAGAGATTGACAGATTTCTAAATACCAGTAACATAAAGGGATATGGGGATAATGTGGGAAAAAGGCATTGAAGTGGATGATCAGCCATGATCATATTGAATGATGGAGCAGGCTCGATGGGCTGAATGGCCTACTCCTGTTCCTATGTTCTTAAGTACTTATGTGCTTGATGGAATACAGTTCCCAAGCCAGTGTCAGAGTAAGCATGCAGACCAGAAGGCCTCAGCCTGTTAGTTACTTGATCTCAGCTGAAATCGGCTGATTGCCCTCAGTGCAATTAGGGAAGGGGGAGATAAAGAAAATATCAGCCACTAGCCCCTGTTGGGAAGTGTGTTTGTAGATATGGTGTAAGGGCAGTATCAAGTTCAGCTGTGGCCAGTAGCCAGCCACTGTCTGGATGCACAGCCAAGGAATGGCCACTCGACGAGGTGTCTGTGACTGTGTCGGGTAAAGGTCAGCACCTTCAGGGGATGGAGGGAGAGAATTAGAAATTCGAGCTGGTATGCAATCATTTGAAAAAGCTATCAGGTGAGACAGTCAAGCGTAACAGCCTCCTGAACTATTTGTGACCATTCGGCGTGATTAAGCATAAACTCTCTGCATGTTTACATCATACTTTAAAAGGTCAGATGTGTATGTCTTTACTGAGAGCACTGACCTCCAGTGCACTCTGAGAGATAGCAGTTCATTCTGAAACCTAAGCAGAAAACCCATTCTCTGAGTATGTCCCTGTCAGTTCCCTTGAACCCATGACTGGGAATATTACTGAGCTCACACAGGGATCTCAGAATTGTTTATTTTGTTGAAGATTGCAGTCTGCGCAAACTAAAACTGGATTGACCTGTGCGTGCCTTGAATCCCAAAGCTCAATTCGGCTCTGTGTCACTCCCAATGCCCAGTGGTATATATTCTGACAGCCAGTAACAAAGTGACAGAGCTCTCATACCACTGAACCTGCACTGCTGACAACATTAGCAGGCCTCTTTTTATATCCCCCTTCCAGTTATCTCCCCTCTTCTCAGTAACAATGTCAATAACCAGGGGGCAGATTTAAACTATCTGGCAGAAGGAGTAGACTGGAGTTGAGGAACATTTTCCACCCAGACGGTGGTCGGGGTCTGGAACTCATTGAAAGAGGTAGAAATCCTCGTTGCATTTTTAAAAACGTGGATATGTATTTGAAGTTGCATAACCTAAAGAGCTACAAACCAAGAACTGGGAAGTGGAATTAAGGTGGACAGCTCTTTTTCAGCCAGCACTGACACAATGGGCCAGATGACGACCTCCTGTGCTGGGATGAACCATGGATGCCTGCTGTCTTGCAGCACTGCGCCAGCTGAATGGTCTCCATGTGCAACCAAGGATAAGCAAGCCTGATCCTGGCCTTACTCAACCCTTCCCGATGCCTTCCCCCACCATTTTGCTGCCTCTCCCGCCTTCCAGTTTGTTGCTAATGGGTCAGGAAAATTCAGCCCACACAGTTTCCAGCAGGGGTCACTGGATAGTAATCAGGAGCCTTGGTTGCTTGTTCTTCCCCCTCTTCCTAGCCTTGGGGCACTGAGGGGAATAGTAATCAGCCTATTGCTGCCCTGGCTAAGATCAGCTGACAGCACAGGCCAAGAAACCTGGGACCATGCCTGTGTCTCAGTAACACCGAGCAGCCAGTAAGTGGAACTGACAATCACTTACTTCGTCTTAATGCTACTTGTTTTGATGTCTATCATTCTTGAAAATTAACATCACTCCAGTGTTCAAATAGGTTAACAATCTATAACCTAAGAATTACTGTTTGCGATGATAGTGCATGAATGCTTAATATGTTTATATGATATTCCTCTGTTAGCTGTTTTAAGGAAGCATCAACCTGTTTAAATGGATTAGTGCCTCAATAAAATAGCAGACAGAGTAATGTCATAAATACATTAAACATTCAACTGCTATTATCAGAAGCCATAATTTTTAGGCTCACATCGTTCTTCCTGATTGTAAATGCCACTTTGAAAATTTAATGACTGTTGACAGCTGTGATTACCTTTTGTCCCACAATTTAGTTTCCATTCACCATTTACAGCTTTCTGCTCACACATTCTCATGCCTATAGGTTTACTACTTTTCTGCTTAAAAACGGCAACTCTTCACTGTTACGTACTATTGACATCAGCACGTAAACTTTAACAAGATCCCTGCCAACACTCAAGGACTCGCATTGCGAGATCTGATCTCTTGCTGCCGTGGAGCGCCAAATTCCTACTTCAAGTTAAACCTGTTTGAGATTACCCGGGAATTAAAAAATAAACAGCGGCCTTTAACTTTGCATTAACGACATTTCAAAATCCAATTGTTTATTCAATATGTGCGTTATTTTGAATTGCTGCGAGAAGCAGTAGAAGGTAACAGGTCCTTTTGTGCTCCTTGAAGAAAAATGTAGAGCGGTCGGTCTGACTTCTAGATGTCCTCTGCCTGCTTGGCTGCTGAGGGCCTTTCTGAGCCTGAGAGCTTAAAGCAATTATCCTTCATTGCTCCAAAGTGTTGTTTCAACACTGGCATATTAGCACTGCCTCCTAAAAATAGTAAGACTCCCTGAAATGTCATTAATTAATCTCCCTACGAACAACTTGATGAGAATTGAGATTTGCTGGCTGCTTTGTGTACTGATCAAAGCTTGAGCAAGTTTCTTCTGATCTGTGACTGTCCTTTAACTCAAAACTGCAACGTGTGAAGTTGGGATCATTCATCATTGGGATAAACCTAGAGGTACCGATTCCATGAGACAGGAGTGGGCATAAGAGGCAGTGCTCGGCTAAGCCCGGGCTAGAAGCTTTCTGCTTATTGTGCGCACTAGAGCTGTAGAATAAGCCATCTGGTTAGAAGAGTGTGCAGCCTTGGGTATAATTTGGCTCAAGAAGGAATAGGATTTGTTTCTATAGAGAAGGGTTCAGCGCGTATGGTCAGAGGTTGAGGTTGGGGGGAGGGGGTGGGGGACAGTGGCTGAGGGATATGGTGAGAATGTACGTGGTGATGGGTTGACCAATGAAGAAAGGATGGGTCTGTTGGGCCCAATGGCCCTTTTCTGTTCTGAAAAATTCTTTTATTCTCGGCAACCATCGAGTACTTTAACATTTGTGGAACATGTTCATTAAGGATGTCGAAATATCTGGGAAATCCTTAAAACTAATAGTGAGATGAATCCGTTTGTTATGGGATTCCATGCTGGTTATAAAAGCCAGCCTGCAGTGTCTGGTGAGCTCAACTAGTTGCAGCTGATTTCAGCAGACCTCTGTATCCAATAGATTGCTGGTGAGTTTAGTGAAATAATTGGGTCATTCTCCATGAAAGGACCATCAAAGTGAAATAAAATGTGTTGTTTAAGTACTCTCTAAGTAAACAGTTCACATTGTGCCTGCTGTGGGGGTGGCAGTCATTAAATTCAGGCGAGCTTGATTACTCAGAATAAATAATTATTTTACATATGAATCAGGAGTGGCTGCAACAAGATGCAAACTGGAATTGTTGTCACACCCGTGGGGAATGTCTGCACTCTGCAGTATTATGGATAAATCACTTTTAGTCCAGGGAAGGAATCAAACCCTCAAAGGTCAGGTACAGCAAGGGGCAATACAAAGTAAAGCTCCCTCTACAATACCCCATTAAAGACTCCCAGCTCTGGTGCAGCACGGGTGAGATACAGAGCAGAGAGTAAGGATTCCTTTACTCTATATTCCATCAAACACTCTCAGGTCAGATAAATAAAGAGAAGACCTTATGCCAATTCTCACATCTTCAGGGTGAAAATTTGAGAGGATGGTGAACATTAAGACAGTCGGGGTGAAATTGAACTTTTGCAGTTCTGCAAATGGGTGGTAATCAATGTACCGTCTGATTTTTTTAATATAGTGTACAGACGATTTGTTTAAGTGTGTTGCCTTTTAAATTTCTTTTGTGTCTCCACGCACGCGTGGAACTTAAAAGGGCTGACTTGTGTGCCGCCTGTGCTGGGACTTTCAGATTGCATAGCTGTGCAGCTTAGAGTAACATTGGTGGTAATGGATTGGCTGCCCATTATACCCCCTGCCTGTGATACACTCTGCTCATTATACCGCTGTTTGTGGTATGCCCTGCCCATTATAACCCCTCGCTTATGGCATGCCCTGACCATTATACTCCCTGCCTGTGATACACCCTGCTCATTATACCCCCTCGCCCATGGTATGCCCTTCCCATTATACCCCTGCTTGTGGTACACCCTGACCATTATAACCCCTCGCCCATGGTATGCCCTGCCCATTATACACCCTCGCCTGTGGTACACCCTGCCCATTACCCATCCCACCTGTTATATATCCTCCACATTATATGTACCATCCATTAAAAGCCATACCTGTTACATGCCCTGCCTGTTATAAGATGCACCCATTATGCGCCCTTCCTGCTATACACTCCAGCTGATGCTGCTTGGCTTTCATTCACCTCAATGAAAAGGAAGATCGGGCAGGGTGTGTATCGGGCAGTTGATCCACTGCAGCTTGTGCCCCTGTTGAAGTTGAACTTCACCCCACCATGTCTCCGTTTATCTGAGAGATGTTAGTCACATACAGGGCTGGTTCACGGACTGGCTGGTCCAAGCATTGATGTACATTTATTCTGGTTATGGGGAGTTTAGCCAGCTCCGTCCTCATGATTCTTTTTGTTTCTTTTGGCCTTAGAACATAGTTCGCAGCTTCAGACTCCCCTTTCCCTACAGAGGGAACCTTTGCTCCAAATCATTTGCAGTGTTATTACTGGATCCCCTATTAAAAGCATTTCCCAATAACCAAACCCTGACTTTGGAGAGTATTCCAGATGACTCCTGGGGGTTAATTTGAAGTTTTGTTGACAGTGTAGAATGGGCGATATCAAACATGCACCCCCATCACATTTAACACTGGTTACTGGAATGGAAAATCAAGCGTGGCGTATAATAGGCAACAGACTCAATAGCGTCCATTGTACACTATCGATCACAGTTAAAATGACCCCCCTCCTCCTGCCCCTGCCTTAATGTCCAAGGCTGAAATGGGATATTTTAGAATAAGCTGAAAATTCAAAATTCGAGAACCAATTTTCTTTTGCTCTTGACAACAACTTCACTAGAGCCATTGACTCTCCCGTGTGTGAATCCTGAACTCCTTGGACAACTTAAAAGAGAGTAGAATTCAAGAATCTTTTATGTTTGTTTCTCCTGATGCTATCTCTCCCTTTTTCTTTCTTATTTGACTTTTTATAGATTTTTCTGTTCATATTCTTCCATTCTAGTTACACTCTGCTTATAAGCATCCCTTGCTCTCTGTGCTTCAAATGTGCGACAGTTACTAACAGGTTCAAACTACATCATTACGGTACAGAAGGAAGCCATTTGGCCCATCGAATCCATGCTGGCTGTCTGTAGAGCAATGCATGTCAGTTCTTTCCCCCACTTTATCCCCAAAGCCATGGAAGTTTATTTCCCTCAAGTGTCCATCCAATTTCCTTTTGAAATCATTCATTATCTTCACTTCCACCACCCTCATGGGCAGTGAGTTCCAGGTCATTACCACTCATTGTGTAAAATAATTCTTCCTCACATCCCCCCGGAACTCTTGCCCAAAACCTTAAATCTGTGTTCCCTAGTCCTTGTACCATCAACTAATGGGAACAGTTTTTCTTTGTCTACCTTATCATAATCTTGTACACCTCTATCAAAATTCCATGGAATCTCCTTTGCTCCAAGGAGAACCACTCCATTTTCTCCAACCTAACCTTGTAGCGAAAATCCCTCATCCCTGGAACCATTCTGGTAAATCTCTTCTGCACCCTCGCAAGAACCCTAACATCCTTTCTAAAGTGTGGTGACCAGAACTGGAGGCAATACTCTAGTTGTGGCCTACGCAGAGCTTTATAAAGGTTCAGCATAACTTCCCTGCTTTTATACTCAATACCTGTATTTATGAAGCCCAAGATCCCACATGCGGTGCTAACCACTCTCTCAATATATCCTGCCACCTTCAAAGATCTGTGAGCATGAACCCCCAGGTCCCTCTGGCCCTGCACACTCTTTAGAACTGTGCCATTAAGTCTGTATTGCCTCTCCCTGTCCCTTTTGCCAAAATGCATCACTGCAAATTTCTCTTTATTAAATTCCATCTGCCACTTGTTTGCCCATTCTGCTGGCCTATCCATGTTCTGTTGCAGTTGATTTGTTTCATCCTCACTGTTTGCCACACCTCCCAAGTTTGGTATCATCGACAAAGTTTGAAATTTCACTCTGTATTCCAATACCCAAATCATCTATATACATCAAAGAAAGCAGTGGTCCTAGCAATGACGCTTGGAGAACATCGCTGTTACCATCCTCCAGTCTGAAAAACAACCATTTGCCACGATTCACTGTTTTCTGTCCTTAAGCCAATTTTTTTTATCCAAGCTGACACTGACCCTCTTATTCCATGAGCCTCAATTTTGTTCACCAGCCTTTTCTGTGCTAGTTTGTCAAAAGCTTTCTTAAAATCCATGTAGTCAACATCCATTGCATTCCCTTCATTAACCTTCTCAGTTACTTCATCAAAAAAATTCAACTAGATTGGTGAAGCATGATCTGCCTTTTACAAATCCATACTGGTTCTCCTTAGTTCACTCAAACCTCTCCAAGTGCCTGTTGATTTTTTTCCCCCCGATTATTGTTTCTAAAACCTTACCCACCACTGATGTTAAACTAACTGGCCTGTAGTTGCTAGGACTATCCTTACACCCTTTCTTGAATAAGGGTGTCACATTTGCCACTCTCCAATCCTCTGGCACCTCCCCCGATCTAGGGAAGATTGGAAGATTATGGCAAGCCCTTCCGCTATCTCCACTCACACTTCCTTTAGTAACTGGGATGCAAGCCATCTGGACCAGGCCACTTACCCACTCTAAGCATAGCTAGCCTTTCCAGTACATCCTGCCTATCAAATTTCACTCCATCCATTACCTCTACCATCTCCACTTCTACAGATATTTTGACAGCATCCTCTTCCTTAGTAATCACCAATACAAAGTAGTCATTAAGTATTCTAGCCTTGTCTTGCACCTCTAGGCAGATATCACCTTCTTTGTCTTGAATAGGCCTGACCCCGCCTCCTACTACCTGCTTACTATATGCTGATAGAAGATTTATGAGTTCCCTTATGTTGACTGTCATTCTATTCTCATATTCTCTCTTTGCTAGTCTTATTTTCCTCTTCATGTCCCCTCTCAACTTATTATTTTTGGCCTGGTTCTCACTTGAAGAATTCACCTGACATCCATCATACGCCTTTTTTTATTTTTTATGATATTCTCTATTTCCCTCGTCATCCAAGCAGCCCTGGATTTGGTTCCCCGACCTTTTGCCCTTGTTGCAATGTACCTAGCCTGTAACTGAAACATCTCCTCCTTAAAGTTTACCCATTGTTCAGTTACAGTTTCTCCTGTCAGTCTTTGGTTCCGTTTCATTCTGGTTAGCTCCCCTCTCATCCCTTTGAAGTTAGTCCTCTTCCAATTTAGAAGTTCTGCTTTAGATTGTTCCTTGCTGTTCTCTATTGCTAATCTAAACTTTATGACACAATGATCACTCCTACCCAGCTGTTCCTCCACAGACACTTGGTTCACTTGGCCCACCTCATTTCCTAACACCAGATCCAGCAATGCCTCCTTCCTTTTTGGGCCCAGAACACACTGGTCAAGGAGGTTCTCCTAAACACATTTCAGAAATTTTTCCCCCTCCTAACCCTTTACTTTAACTTTATCCCAATCAGTATTTGGGTAATTAAAGTCCCCCAATATCACCACTCTATAGTTCTTGCACATCTCAATGATTTCCCTGCAGATTTGCTCCTCTACCTCTCTCTCACTATTTGGAAGCCTAAAGAATACCCCCAGTAGTATGATTATCTCTTTTTTGCTTCTTAACTCTAACCAAATGGCTTTTCTCTTTTCAACACTACAGTGTCTTCCCTGATCAGTACTGCCACCCCAGCTCCTTTTGTCCTTCCCTATCTTTTCTGAACACTTTGTATCCCTGAACATTAAGTGCCCAGTCCTCATCATTTTAAAGCCACATTTCCGTTATTGCTACTGCATCATATTTCCACCTGTGCTGAAGGCGCAGATTGTTGCTGTGGTATGGTTGCTCGATCTCCAGTTCCTCAACCAGATGGCCATGCTTCCTGTGTGAATCTAGTTGGTGAGTGTCAGTGGGATGTTCAACCATGGAGGCATCACAGTAAACCTGATGCTGCCCTCATCTGATGTCCACACACATGCGCTTTCCAGCATAGTGATCAGGATTGGGAACCTTGGTTGTTTAATCCCAGCAATCTCAAGTGATGTCACACCCTGATTGGAATAGAACCTATATGGAATATTGGCCTATGTAGCTCATTGCCATACGGGATGGTGCATTTACCCACTGGACCTTTGGGGAGCACTGAGTTACAATGACATGCAATTTACCATTTCTCTGCGTCCAGCAGATTAAAGTGATCGCAGCAGCCTGTTTAAGGTAGAGGGCTATTCCCTGCTCTGTGGGAACTATCACATGCTCCATATTACAGGGACCAACATAGAATCCCCACGGAGCCAACTGCAATGAAACCCGGCCCTGTAATGCTCTTTTCCGATTTTGTCGGAGGTGGGGAAGTAACATGGCAGCTCTGATGCTCCGTGCAACGGCATCATCATGTAAATGATTTACATACTGATTAAAATTCATTTGAATGTCATTCACCGCAATCCAACAAAGCATTCTCAATTTTGTGTTTGGCGTGCGGCACTCATGTGCCTTCGATTTCTCAACTTTCAATACCTGGCACCACTGAGGTGAGAGTCCTCAGTGCCTCAGAAGGGAAGGTGACTTCACCGTAGTTTTTTTAGGAGAAGTGGAGTTTGCAGTGGACATTGCCGCTATGCTGAATCTGCAAGAGGCCCTGTGTGTGAATTGGAGGTGGAGGAGGGGGGTGGGGGATGGTGGAATCTCTGCAAACTGATAGGCTGTGCTTGTTTGGGGGGCCATTACAGGGTAGTGTAAATGACGTTGGTATGGTTGTGAAGGCTCTCACGTTTGGAAAAGTTCTTAGACCAGCATTAATCCCAGCTATAGAGCAGAGGAAAAATTGACAAACATCTGGGAGGCATCACTGAACCATAGGGCCACACTTGCTCTGGCATCTGACATGGTTGCCCGGTGACTTGCTTGTTGACTGAGAGATTTAATTCAAAACACAGAGGTGTTGCTTTAATACACTTCTGCCCAATGCTCGGAGAGACTATATGCAGCCTTTTAAACATCAGGTGATGCTGTGACTGGTGTCTCCATTGCTGCCCCCGCCACGTGACTGGGTGGAACGGCCATCTCCATTATGCAAAATGGCTGCCCGCCATGAAATTGAGGCTTCACAGTCGCTGACATCACATGCGGGACCTCCGCCATTTTGCACACCCACTGCCGGGTGATCATAAAATCCACCCCAGAATGTGGAAAGGACAGAACACAGTGTGTCATTTTAATTAGAGTGATATTCAGCCTGCTGGCTGCCATTTGATTCACTTTGTCTGTAGGGGAAGTAATGATGTGAAGTTGGTGGTGACTTTCAAGAAGTATTTAGATGAGCACTTGAAATGCCATAGCATACAAGGCTACGGGCCAAGTGCTGGAAAATGGGATTAGAATAGATAGGTGCTTGATGGCCGGCACAGACACGATGGGCCGAAGGGCCTGTTTCTGTGCTGTATAACACTATGACTCTATTGCTGTGCCTTGTTTCTAATTGAGTTACATGGGATGTTTAGCAAATAAATGCAAAATGATTCAGTGAACACTTTGGCCTTGTAATTATGTTGTCCACAGTTTCCCTCTCTGCTATGTTAAAATGGTGCAGAGAGGAGGTTGGGATGGTGTTTTGTGCTTATGCCAAGTACTCCATAGCATAATATCAATGCCTTTTATTTATTGCATGGAAACAGTGGTTCCTTTAAGAAGAGCACAGTTTGATCCTTGCTATCGAATTCCTGATGAATGATTTATCTATTGGAGCTAATGGGCACATTGTTGATTCTTTAAAAGGGACATTTTCATCACACAAATCTGCTTGAGGAAACCCCTTTATCACTTATTTAAAAGCAAATAGCTTAAGGATGTGAAAAATCCTCAGCAATCTCCACTGTCACCTGTCACTTACCACATTAACTGCAAATCTTCATGTTCAAGTTCATTCATGGCCCTCCCCACTCTAAAATGGCTTCTCCAGATCTACATCCCAGTTCCCCTACCCTCTACTAGTCTTTATTCCCTCTTTCCTGCTGTTTTAGTCTTTATTCCCCCTTTCCTCTGTTTGAGTCTGTTTTCCCCCTTCCCTGTATGCCAGTCTCTTTTCCTTCCTCTTGTATGTGCTCCCCCTTACTTCTGGGCAAGTTGGCACCCTTCTTCCCTTTCTTCCAAAGTCAGAACTTTGAGCCACCCTTCCCTTCATCTGGAATGTTCCTTTAACATTTGCCTCACTATCCATCTCCCTTGCTTCAACTTTGACAGGACTTCCAGCCACCTGACTCAACCTCTTTTCTGCTTTCTGCTCACTGTCCATCACATCTTCATTCAAACCTCCTTAACGCAGAGATCAGTTTTTTTTTCGTTTCATGGGATCTGAGTGTTGCTGGCAACGCCAGCATTTGTTGCTCGTCCCTAATTGCCCTTGAGAAGGTGGTGGTGGTGAGCAGCCTTCTTGAACCGCTGCAGTCCATCTGGTGCGAGTACCCCCACAGTGCTGTTATGGAGGGAGTTCCAGGATTTTGATCCAGTGACAGTGAAGGAACAGTGATATATTTCCAAGTCAAGATGGTGCGTGGCTTGGAGGGGAACTTGCAGGAGGTGGTGTTCCCATGTGTCTGCTGCCCTTGTCCTTCAAGGTGGAAGAGGTTGTGGGTTTGGCATGTGCTATCGAGGGAGCCTTGGTGAGTTCCTGCAGTGCATCTTGTAGATGGTACACACTGCTGCCACTGTGCATCGGTGGTGGAGTACGTGAATGTTGAAGGGGGTGGATGGGGTGCCAATCAAGCAGGATGCTTTGTCCTGGATGGTGTTGAGCTTCCTGAGTGTTGTTGGAGCCACACTCATCCAGGCAAGTGGTGATTATTCCATCACACTCCAGACTTGTGCCTTGTAGATGGTGGACAGGCTTTGGGGAGTCAGGAGGTGAGTTACTCACCACAGAATTCCTAGCCTCTGACCTGCTGTTGTAACCACGGTATTTATGTGGCTGCTCCAGTTCAGTTTCTGATCAATGGCATCCCCAAGGATGTTGATAGTGGGGGATTCACTGATGGTAATGCCATTGAATGTCAAGGGGAGATGGTTTGATTGTTTCCTGTTGGAGATAGTCATTGCCTGGCACTTGTGTGGCGCAAATGTTACTTGCCACTTATCAGCCCAATTCTGAATGTTGTCCAGGTCTTGCTGCATATGGACATGGACTGTTTCAGTATCTGAGCAGTTGCAAATAATACTGAGCATCATACAATCATCAGCGAACATCCCCACTTCTGACCATTTTATGGAGGGAAGGTCATTGATGAAGCAGTTGAAAATGGTTGTGCCTAGAACACTACCCTGAGGAACTACTGCAGCAATGTCCTAGGGATGAGATGATTGATCTCCAGCAATCATAATCATCTTCCTGAGTTGTAAGTTGTTGTTGATGCTTGTCATCATTCAATTGAAAATTTCAAAACTGGGATTGATAAATTTTTGATAGGCCAGGATATTGAAGGTGACGGCACCAAGGCGTGTAGATGGAGTTAAGATGCACATCAGCCATGATCCAATAGAACGGTGGAACAGGTTCGAGGGGCTGCATGACCTACTCCTGTTCCTATCATGTCATTTATTGTCATCATTATAAAGGTGCAATGCCCTCTGTGCTCCTTCCCCCATCCCTTCCCCTTCCACCACTGCCCCCACCGGCACCTCTGTACAACCTCTGTACAGCTTTAATCCGGGGCATTATATAAAAGTATGTTATTGTTGTAATCCAGAGTAGCAGCATGTGAAAGCTCAGCCAAGGGAAATCTTCAGATCAGTCTGTCAGCTGTCACACAACCCCTGCGAACTCAACACGACATTATCAAACCCTCTTATCTTTCTAATTCTTCAAGAAGATAAGAGCAGTCTCTGGCACAGAAGCATATGTGGAAGACAGCAGGCTGTTTCTTTTAGTGAAAATGCTGTGTTTGAATAATTTAGTCTGTGTATCGAGTAAGTAGGAGTGTGTTAATAATAGAGGTAGCCTGAGGTAAAACCACCAATTACAAGATAGCGAGAAATATTATCCTAACTAATGGTTTTCCACCAACAATTCAGCTTCTAAGAAAGTTAAGTATTCTTTTTTGTGCATTTTTAGCTGTGAAAATGCAACTCAATGAAATATGGAAAATCAAAGTTTCCTTCAGGAGTCAGCCTTGGCTCAATGATAGAATTGTCACCTGAGTTGTGGGTTTAAGCTCCGGCTCCCTGAGATTTAAGCTTGTATCTAGGTTGATACTTCCGTGTAGTATTTCAGATGAACCATTAAATTGTTGTCTGTCTACGTTCTCTGCTGGACTAAAGGATCCCATGGCAATTTTTGAGGAATGGGTGGGCAGGGGTAGGAGAGAGGTTTCTCCTGGTCTCCTGGTTAATGTTGCTCTTTCAACCAACAGATCATCTGATTATCCATCTCATTGTTGTCTGTGGGACTTTCCTGTGAGCAAATTGCCTGCCATTCTTGCCTACATTACAACAGTGATTGCACTATGAAAGTACATCATTGGCTGTCAAGCAATTTAGGAGATCTTAAGGTTGTGAAAGGTGCAATATAAATGTCCATTCTAAATCTCTTTTTTAAAAAAACAGAGCAAACCATAGACTCTGAACCAGAGAAGCAAGACAGGAATGCACACCACAAGAGCGATTGGTCTGTCTAGTTTTGTCTTCTTACACCATCTCACCCCTCCTTCTCCAGCCACACGGCCCTGCCCCATTCCTCCATTCCTCTGATTCTGAGTGCCTTGTTATCCAACCTGTGCTCCATTATCAGAGGCTGGTATTTAAGCAATTACCATTTGGAAGTTTCAAAGCATTTTGTTTTGCCACTTCTCTTGTCTACTCCAGAATTGTAAGCTATGGAGTGTACCATCGGTTTCTGCTCCCCCTTAAATTCCATCCCTTTCTGCTCAGTGTCTCTTTTGTTTCTCTCCTCTAGCCCCCACCCCTCCCCACCTTGTAAAATACTCAGTCATTCTTGTAAGTGATCACAGTACACAAATGCATTTTGGTCCTAAAATCAGTGTTGTATCCATACAAAAAAAATGTTACCAGCCAAGCAAATAATCCCAATAGGCCAAAAGAGGATAAAGACTAAATGCAGTTCTATCAGATCTGTGGTAGAAATTAGGTTTCCATTATTTATTAAACTAACAACTAAATCAAGACATAAAAAGCCACATATTGGAATCAACTTAGATCTTGAGAATTGCTGAAAATAGAGACATGTTGTCGAAGCTTTTCATCTTGCACTCATCAGGACAATACGCAAGAATAATCAATGTAAGGGAAAACAACAACTTATTTTGCATGAGAAGAGAGTGCTGATTGGTTGGCAGGTGAACTCTGATTGGTAGAGGCGTTGCCATGGAGAATGCACCAGTTTACGGTGACTCAATTCTCAAGTTCTGTACTACTAAACGACAACTAAGATCTGTTTTGCATCACCTTGACATGGCAGTGTGAAATTAGCTCCCATCAACACCCTGTCTCACTCCAACTTTCTCAGTTACTTATTAAACAGCAAAGAACAGAAGACAATGGAAGAGATTATAAGAATGCCCACAGACACTAGAAATCGGAACATAAGAAATAGGACCAGGAGTGGACCATACAGCCCCTCGAGCCTGCTCTGCCATTCAATATTATCATGGCTGATCTTCTACCTCAACTCTACTTTCTTTCCCACTCCACATATTCCTTGATTCCCTGAGCGATCAAAAATCTGTCTGTCTCAGCCTTAAATATATTCAACAATGGAACAACCCAGTGGGGTAGAGAATTCCAAAGATTTACACCCTTTGAGTGAAGAAATTTCTCCTCATCTCAGTCCTACATGATCAACCCCTTAACCTGAGACTGTGCCCCCATGTTCTAGATTCCCCAGCCAGGGGATGCAACTTCTCAGTGTCTACCCTGTCAAGCCCCTTCAGGATCTTGTATGTTTCAATGAGATCATCTCTCATTCTTCTAAACTCTAGAGAGAGTATAGACTCAATTTACTCAGCCGCTCATCATAGGACAATCATCTCAGTCCAGGAACCAATCCAGTGAATCTCCACTGTACTGCCTCCAATACAAGTATATCTTTAAATATGGAGACTAAAATTGCTCACATACTCTAGGTGTGGTCTCGCCAAAGTTCTGTACAATTGTAACAAGACTTCCTTATTTTTGTACTCAAATTTCCTTGCAATAAAGGCCAACATGCCATTTACCTTCCTCATTGCTTGCTGTACCTGCTTGCTAACTTTTTGTGTTCCTTGTACAAATACACCCAAGTCTCTCTGAACATCAACATTTAGAAGTTTCATGCCTTTAAAAAAATGTTCTGCTTTGCTGTTCTTACAACCAAAGTGAATAGCCTTCCATTTCCCCACACTATACTCCATCTGCCACCTTGTTGCCCATTCACTTAACCTGTCAAAATCTCTTTGCAGCTTACATTCCCACCCAGCTTTGTATCATCAGCAAACTTAGATACATTACTCTCAGTCTCTTCATCTAAGTCATTAATATAGATTATAAATAGCTGAGGCCCCAGTGGTTACAACAGTGGCAGTCCACTGGTTACAGCTTGCCAACTTGAAAATGCTCCGTTTATCCCTACTCTCTGCTTCCTGTCCATTAACCAATCCTCTTAGCAAGCTAATATATGATCCCCAACTCCATGTGTCCTTATCTTGTGTGGCACCTAATCAAATGCCTTTTGGAAATCCAAGTATACTACATCTACTGGTTCCTCTTTATCTGCCGTTCCAGTTACATACTCAAAAACTCAAATTTGTCAAACACGATTTCCCTTTTGCAAAATCATGTTGAAATTGTCCGATCATACTATGATTTTCTAACAGCATTGTTAGCATTTCCTTAATAAGTGAGTCGTGCAGTTTCCCAACAACTGATGTCAGGCTAACTGGCCTGTAGTCCCTGTTTTCTCTTTCCCTCCTTTCTTGAATAGAAGTGTTACATCTGCTAACTTCCAATCCGCTGGGACCATTCTAGAATCTAGGAAACTTTGAAAAATCATAAGCATTGCATCCACCATCTCTGCAGCTATCTCTTATAGAACCCTAGGATGTAGGCCATCAGGTTCTCAGGATTTGTCAGCTTTTAATTCCTCAAGTTTCTCCAATACTTTTTGTCTGCTGATACAAAATATTTGTTCAACATCTCCGGCATTTCTTCATTTTCCATGATAATTTCTCCTGTCTCTGCCTCTAAAGGACCAACATTTATTTTAGCTACTCTCCTTTTTGTGTACTTGTAAAAGCTTTTACAATCTGTTTTTATATTCTCGGCTACTTTACTCTCATTCTATTTTTTCCCTTTTTATCAACCTTTAGGTGTCCCTTTGCTGGTTCCTAAAACACTCTCTATCCTCAGACTTACTACTATTCATTACAACATTGTAAGCCACTCTTCTAATCCAATATTGTCTTTAACTTCACTAGTAAGCCACAGGTGGATTTTTCTTAAAATGTTTTCCACTGTTTATTTTCTGCCATACCTTTCAGTCTATTTACCCAATCAACTTTAGCCGTCTCCACCCCCCCCCTCCCCCCCCCCCCCCCCCCCCACCCTCATAGCTGTGTAATTGGCTTTGTTTAAGTTTAAAATTCTTGTTTGGGACTGGAGTATGTCGCTTTTAAACTTAATATGGAATTCAATTGTATTATGATCACTTTTTCCCAGAGGATCTTTTACTATGAGATTACTAATTCAACCTCCCTTATTGCACAACACTAGATCTAAAATAGTTTTATCCCTAGTTGGTCCCAAAATGTATTGTTCCAGGAAACTGCCACTGCCTGAGAAAGTGGTGGAAGCAGGTTCAATTGAAGCATTCAAAAGGGAATTAGACAGTTATATGAAAAGGAAGAATGTGCAGGGTTACGGGGAGAAGGCGGGGGAATGGAACTAAGGGAATTCCTCTTTCGAAGAGCCGGTGCGGACACAATGGGCCAAATGGCCTCCTTCTGCACTGTAACGATTCTGTGATTCCGAAAAGCATTCTACAAAGTCATCTTCCAGACTACCTTTGCCAATTTGATTTATCCAGTCCATATGAAGAATTGTCCACCACAATTATTACATGGCCTTTGTTACAAGCGCCAATTACTTCTTGTGTAATGCTCTGTCCAGTGGCACAACTACTGCTTGGGGCCTATAAATTACTCCCATTTTTATTCTTAATCTCCACCCTTACTGATTCTACTTCCTGATCCTTTGAACCAAGATCCTTTCTCCACATTGTCCTTATGCCATCCTTTACTGCAGGTATGGTTACTGGGAATGCAGTGCGTTCCACAAACTCCCACATGTTGCAGTTTTGGCACACCACCTGCCCTGGCATGTCTGTCTAACCTTATTTATTTATTTGATCAGTTTACTAAAGTAATAACTAGCTAACTAACATAATAGAAAGTTACAGTCTCCTAGCTGGAGTAGAAAGAATATTCACCAGCTGCTGCACATAAAACAAAAAGAATAAAAAACACCACATCCTTACCTTTCTGCACCAAATTCCCAACTTTAGTACTCAGTTCCCCGATCACTCTGTGTTCCACACTCTGAAACTGCTGATTTAATTCTGATATTTTCTAATGTTATTACAGATACTAGTGATGTTCATAAATTAAATGTCTGTTATAAAAACATGAGCCCTGAAATGGACTCAAGAATAAATTTCAATGGCATGACAATTAATGCAGGATGACACAGCTTTAAACTTCTAAATTGGCTTTGCAAGGATATGTTGGTTAGAAGCTCTGCAGAGTTGATGAGATGTAGGAGGATTTGCTGCTTTTAAAACCCTGAGACTAGTTAACTGACTGTGAAGATTTGGGATAGGAACCATGCTGAAGAGAGGACAGAAGCATAGTGACAAGAAAAGGATAATATTGACTAAGTTTCAGGGCGGAAAAAAAGAAGCACTGGAGGAGTGAGTTGTGTACAGAATTAAAGGAAAGAGATGAAGGATGGAGGCAAAGGTTCTTGAAATTTTCCAAATTCAGTAAAGCAGGCATCAAATGTTCACCATACCCACATTATTTCCATAGTTAACTTTCTGATTATCAACACTTGCAGCTGATGAGAATTTTTGGGAGTTTCCTGAGGATTTTCAGAAGCATCTATAAACCTTGTCCACTCCCAACCTCATAGGGAGGATTTCACTCCATGAGCTGGACACATAATATGCCCTGATATTCTAATACAGTACTGAAGGAGTGCTGTATTGTTCGAGGTGCTGTCATCCGGAGGAGACATTAAACTGAGGCTTGTTCAGGCAGACTTCAAAAGATTCCATGGTGCCAGTTGAAGAACCAACACCAGCTCCAACAGAATAACCGGTGGTTCAGTTTGTTGCTGTTTGTGGGATCTTGCTGTGTACACGCTGACTGCTGCATTTGTCTGTACAAGTGCAGCCACTGCATTTCAAAGTAAGTCATTGCACCTGAAGCACTTTGGAGATGTTTCTGGTGCTTCTGAGAAATGTAACAAGTCTGTTCTTTTCACACAAAATTGTGGAATGGACAGCCTGTTCAAACTGAGATGCTGAAATAATCAAGAGCTTCATAAAGTTAGCATAAAGTACTCCTGCCACCATGTCGAGGCCCTAGTTCAGTGGGGCAGAGAGTGTCACAGCAGAAGCTTGAATGAAGAGATGTACAAGTGATGCGGAAGTGCATTTATAAATAATCTGCAGTTATCTCAGGACTTGTCGACCCTCTTCACTTTGAAGTATGTAGACGTGCAGTGCCTTTCACTGATTAATTGCATCTGTCTCATTCGAGACTTCCTGGTCTTGTGTCGAACAGCAGTTGCCAGCAAATAATACATGACAACTGAAAGAGATTTTTGATTTTTATGTCCCAATTTTTATTGGAGGGGATCGGTTCTCCTTTCAAAGGATGTGTTGAATTGAAGTAAACGCTGGGCGAGGAATAGTCAGCCAGTCCTTCGTCCCAATCCTGATATCAGTATGTACTACCAAACTCTGGAGTTTAGTTGAAAGAATTGGAGCGTAACCTCATTCATTCAACCATTCGAATACTGAAATCAGAATTGACTGTGTGTGTATGTGTGTGTGGAATAATAAGTTATAAAAACCTCTTTGCGTTTTCATTAAATGCAGTAAGATTGTGCAGATAGTGATACCAAGGCATTGTGAAGGGACTGCTTAAAGAGCAGACAGCAGAAATATTCCTAAATAGACTGACTGAGCTTAGCCCTAACAGTTATAGAGTCATAGAGCCGTACAGCATAGAAACAGGCCCTTCGGCCCACCGCGTCCATGCCGACCATAATGCCTATCTATACTAATCCCACCTGCATGCATTAGTTCCATATCCCTCTATGCCTTGCTCATTCAAGTACCTGTCCAGATGCCTCTTAAATGTTGCTACTGAACCTGCCTCCACCACCTCCTCTGACAGCTCATTCCAGATACCCACTATTCTTTGTGTGAAAAAATTTACCCCTTTGATCCCCTTTAAACCTCCTCCCTTTCACTTTAAATCTATGCCCTCTAGTTTTAGTCACCCCTACCATGGGAAACAGACTCTGGCTATCTACCCTATCTATGCCTCTCATAATGTTAAATACCTCTATCATGTCCCCTCTCAGCCTCCTTTGCTCCAGGGAAAACAGACCCAGCCTATCCAATCTCTCTTTATAACTCAAGCCCTCCAAACCAGGCAACATCCTTGTGAATCTTTTCTGCACCCTCTCTAGCTTAATCACATCTTTCCTGTAGTGCGGCGACCAGAACTGCACACAGTACTCCAAATGCGGCCTAACCAACGTTATGTACAACTGTAACATGACCTCCCAACTCTTGTACTCAAAGCCTCGGCCGATGAAGGCAAGCATGCCATACGCCTTCTTCACCACCCTGTCTACCTGTGTTGCCACTTTCAGGGAACTATGTACTTGCACCCCAAGGTCTCTCTGTTCAAGAACACTCCCCAGGGCCCTGCCATTCACAGTATATGTCCTGCCCTGGTTTAACTTCCCAAAATGCATCACTTCACACTTGTCTGCATTAAATTCCATTTGCCACTCCCTTGCCCACTTTCCCAGTTGATCTATATTCTGTTGTAACCTTAGACAACCTTCTTCACTTTCCACTATACCACCAATTTTGGTGTCATCTGCAAACTTATTAATCATGCCCCTTACATTCATATCCAAGTCATTAATATATATGACAAACAACAGAAGGCTCAGCACCGATCCCTGCGGCACACCACTGGTCACTGGCCTCCAATCTGAAAAACAACCCTCCATTATCACCCTCTGCCTCCTATCACCAAGCCAATTTTGTATCCAATTTGCTAGCTCATCCTGGATCCCATGTGTTTGAACTTTCTGGACCAGTCTACCATGCGGGAACTTGTCAAAGGCCTTGGTAAAGTCCATGTAGACAACGTCTATCACCCTACCCTCGTCAATCCTCTTGGTCACCTCCTTGAAAAACTCAATCAAATTCGTGAGACATGATTTCCCATGCGCAAAGCCATGCTGACTATCCCTAATCAGACCATGCCTTTCCAGGTGCATATAAATCCTGTCTCTTAGAATCCCTTCCAATAACTTTCCCACCACTGATGTAAGCCTGTAGTCCCCTGGCTTATCCCTGCTGCCCTTCTTGAATAAAAGCACAACATTAGCTATCCTCCAGTCTTCCGGTACCTCACCCGTGGCTAACGATGATACAAAAATCTCTGCCAGGGCCCCACCAATCTCCTCCCTTGCTTCCCATTGCATCCTAGGATACATCTGGTCAGCCCCTGGGGATTTATCCACCTTAATGTGCTTCAATACCTCCAACACCTCATCCTTTGTAATGTTGATATGCTCCAGAATATCAGTGTTCCCTCCCTTGAACTCATTAGCTTCCATGACCTTCTCCACGGTAAATACGGACGAGAAGTATTCATTTAAGTCCTCGTCCATTTCCCGTGGCTCCACTCATAGATTACCACACTGATCCTTAAGGGGACCTACTCTCTCCCTAGCTACCCTTTTAATATACTTATAGAATCTTTTAGGATTCTCCTTTATCTTATCTGCCAGGGAAATCTCATGGCCCCTTTTCACCCTCCTAATTTCCTTCTTAAAAATAGTCTTACATCCCCTATACTCCTCGAGGGACTCGCTCGATCCTAGCTGCCTAAGTTAAGCAGAAAAGGTTTTGAATGATTTTATCCCTACTTTATTCACTTTATTTTGTGCTATTGAGTCTTTCAGGTCCAACATTGATAAATGAACAGTAGGGTACAAGGGAAGAGGAAAATAGAGAAAATAAGCAAAAGAAGAGTGAATGGATTGGAGAGAGAGAAAATATAGTGACGAATATGGGTATGGTAGTGTAGTGGTTAAAGTTCTATATGGTAGGTTAGCATCAGGAAAAAGGACCATGAAAGCTGTCAGATTGCCTTAAAAACTTGATCCCCAATGTCCTTCATGGAAGGAACCTGCCACTCCTACCTAGCCTGACCTACACATGAGCCCAGGCCCACACTACGTGGCTGACTATTAATGTCTCTGAAGCGGCCTGAGTTGCAAAAAAAAAGACAAAATAAGGCAACTAGGCAAGACCAACATTTTTAAAAAGCAAACAGAGTAGAGAATGGGGAAAATTATATACGATGGAGAAGGAGAGAGAAGGAATACAGGAAAGGAGAAGAAGATAGAAAGAAGGGAGAGAATGTAATGGATTGGAAATGGACAGTGAGGGAGGGGTGTGGAATTTTATCTTAAACTAAAAAGTTCTGTTCCAAGCTTGTAAACTTCAGCCAGAACAGTGAATGTTTCAAACTAACGAACAGTTTTTAATAAGTTTGGAGCTGCCTCAGACTTGTTGGTCACTGTGGCTACTCTAAGTATGTAGTTTAACTGCTCAGTTCATATTCTTAAGAATTAAATTAGGGAAACTGCCAACTACTTACCCCAAAATGAATAAATAATCAGATTCAGCTGGGATACCGCTGAGCTACCAATTATCAGGCCCCCTCATTGCTGGCTCCTTTTAATACGCTGTGTCCAGTCCTGCCAGATAAGATCCACTGCATCTGATCTTGAAGGAAATTGCCTTGATTTGTTGGTTAGTAAATATTTGTTACAGATGGGCCCAGCGTTTTTGCTTTTAAATTAAGCTTTTTGGAAATTGCAGCTCAAGCTAGCTGGGGTATTTTTATGTCTTCTCTCTTTTCCCATTAATTGGATGTGGTGAGACACATATAAGTGTGGTCTAGTATCTAAGGTCCTCAAGCTGGTGAGATGGATGTAGTGATGTGTCTGTAAGGACTGTTTGGTCTCTGGGGACCTGTCCTTTATCACAGCTATTAGCTCCAGTGCACACTGATGATGGTTTCTGTTTGTGCAACTAGTGGTAATCCAAAAGTAATCTTGCCAGGATTTGCTGAGACTGACTAAGAAATGATATAATTGCATTGGAAACAGTTCAGAGACAGTTCACTCGACTGATTCCTGGGATGAGAGGGTAATCTTTTGAGGAAAGGTTGGATAGGTTAGATCTGTATTTGTTGGAGTTTCGAAGGATGAGAGGTGATCTTATTAAAACATAGAAGATCGTGAGGGGACTTGATGGGGTGGATGTTGAAAGGGCGTTTCCCCTTGTGGGAGAGACCAAAGCTAGGGCACACAGTTTAAAAATAAGGGGTCTCCCATTTGAAACAGAGATGAGGTGAAACTTTTTCTCTGAGGGTTGTGAGTCTGTGGAACTCTCTTCCCCAGAGAGTGGTGGAGGCAGGGTCATTGGATGTTTTTAAGTCAGAGGTAGACAGATGCTTGACAAACAAGGGAGTCAAAGGTGATAGGCAGGAAATCACAGTTCAGAAACTAATCAGCCATGATCTTCTAGAATGGCAGAGCAGGCTCGAGGGGCCATATAGCCTACTCCTGCTTCTAGTTTGTATGGAGGTTGTCAGCATCTGAAAAGAAAGAGATGGAGATGTAGAGATCTTCAGGTTAAGAACAGAAAGTCTTGCACCTTCCATGACCCCAGTATGCTCCAAAGTGCTTTAGAGCCAATGAAGTACTTATGAAGTGTAGTTACTGTTGCAAGGTAGGAAATATAGCAGCCAATTTGTGCACAGCAAGATCCTCTAAACAGTTATGTGATAATGACCAGATAATTTGTTTTTGTGATGATGGTTGAGGGATAAATATTGACCAGGACACCAGGGAGAACTCCCCTGCTCCTTCAAATAGTGCCATGGGATTTGTTTACACCCACCTGAAGTGGCAGACAAGGCCTGGGTTTAACCTTTCATCCAAAAGACGACAGTATGTTGGCCTTCATAGCGAGAGGATTCGAGTACAGGAGCAGGGATGTCTTGCTGCAATTATACAGGGCCTTGGTGAGGCTGCACCTGGAATATTGTGTGCAGTTTTGGTCTCCTTATCTGAGAAAGGATATTCTTGCTAAACAGGGAGTGCACCGAAGGTTTACCAGACTGATTCCTGGGATGGTGGGTCTGACGTGTGAGGAGAGATTGAGTCGGTTGGGATTATATTCGCTGGAGTTCAGAAGAGTGAGGGGGGATCTCATAGAAACCTATAAAATTCTAACAGGACTTGACAGGATAGATGCAGGAAGGATGTTCCTGATGGTGGGGGAGTCCAGAACCAACGGTCATAGTCCAAGGATACGGGGTAAACCTTTCAGGACTGAGATGAGGAGAAATTTCTTCACCCAGTGAGTGGTGAACCGGTGGAATTCGCTACCACAAAAAGCAGTTGAGGCCAAAACATTGTATGTTTTCAAGAAGGAGTTAGATATAGCTCTTGTGTCTAAAGGGTATGGGGCGAAAGCGGGAACAGGTTACTGAGTTGGATGATCAGCCATGATCATAATGAATGGCGGAGTAGGCTCGAAGGGCCAAATGGCCTACTCCTATTTTCTATGCCTTCAGCAGTCCAGCACTCATTCAGCGTGGCAGGCTAGATCTTGCTGTCAAATCTCTGGAGTAAGGCTTGAACCCCCAACCTTCTGAATGAGAGGCAAGAGGGCTACCACTGAGCCATGGCTGGCATCTGAAAGGGAAAAGACAGCTTAACAATTCAGTTGGAGATGCTTTCTTGGAGGCCAGGCTGTCATCTGCAGAAGCTCCGTTTCAGAACTGTCTAAATCAAGAAGGAAGAACAACAACCAGAGAACTACCATCACAAGCAGGCAACTAAAGGGTTAAACCTGTGAGTAGATTTCACACAGGTGGAAAGTGCTGGATAATGGACAAAAACTTCTGACTTGGGTCATAAAAAGGCTTCAAAGCAAATCAAAAGGGTTGGGTTGAACACAGCTCCAAAATGGAAACGAATGCAGAGTGTTTGATCAAGAGAATCCAGCAGAAAGATCTGAGGAGCAGCCAATGTCTGAAATTGTTGAAGTCAGTGTTCTGTGCAGAATGTCCAGGTGGAACAGGAGATACTGTCCAAGCAGATGTAGCGGTTGTGGTGTAGGTGTAACAGTGTGTGGTGTAAGGAGAGTAGAGTGCCATATGACTGGTACATTTCATTATTAAAGCATGTTATTTTCATAAAGAAATTATTTGGAAGAACCTTGCTTTACAAACACAGTCCAATGCTTCAAACCATATTGCCTCATTTGCAGGCTGTTGTCAGCATGGCAATGCAACTGTGAAAACCACGCACTTGCCTCAAATAAAGATATTTAGCGGAAAGTATTGCTGAATAATCAGAATAACTGTGGCAGTGGAGCCCAGAACCTACAAAATTATCCATTTCCTATAAATGAATCCTAAATATTTCTGATGAAAGGTTACCTGAAATATTAACTCTACTTCTGTCTCCACAGATGCTGCCAGAACTGCTGAGCATTTCCCAAAGTTTCTCTTTTTGTATTAACTATCTCTAGTTGGGTGACTCACAGTCTACTGTCCAGTGTTAAGAGTAAAGTAGCCAAGGATACAAAATGAATTAACTTCTTGGCCTTCCAGCCTTTCTAAAGGTTTGATGAAAGTTAAATCTTAATCACAAAGGATTAGGCGGTGTTGCCCTGAATATTGTAATGCTTATATTGACCATGATAATTCTAGCATCAAATAAACATCAAGATTGTGGCTGTTAACTCAAAAATGGAGATAATGGCTATGCATTTATGGTTTATTGAGAAGCAAATGCAATTGATGAAGTCTCCTGTCCACTGACTGTACTCATTGAATGCATTCAATTACAGGATGCAGGCATGTGCCTTAAGGTCCATTCAGCATCGCCACCCATTGCCCCTGCATTCCAGGAGAAGTCAGTTAAAGGTTCACATGGGAATAAACTAAGAAACTTGGGCAATAATACATCACTGTCTGGAATCATTTTTTTCTTGTGGATGGGTTTGTTCTGAGTATTGGTGCAGGAGTATTGACCCTCCTGCATTGTCCCGTCCTCCAGTGCCCCATGCTGATTTGGCCCAACAGTGCTTTTTAAAAAAAAAACCCTTTCTGCTGTGCTTTTACTAATTCCACTTTCTCTACCATCTTTGGTTGATGCTCATCCTTTGGCTAATATTCTTTTTAATCTCTCTGGTTGATCAAAGAGCAGCCAGTGAAAGCGTGGCGACTCACTAATGCCCAATGCTGCATGCTACTGTCATTTTGTGTGTACTATGCATCCCTCATGTAGTGTTTTGAATGCAAACAACCCCTTGTTGTAAAGTGGAACTCTAAGTTAAATCTGGCTGTATTTAAGAAAAATAGCTCCATCCGTGTTGTGAATATTGTTGCTATTCCTGAATACAGTAGCAGCTGAGTTAAAGTTCAGCAAAACAAGTGCATCGTCTGGCAACTGGGATCCCTGCTGTGCCATCCTTTACATGCTATCCCCTGCCTCATTACCATTCTGCCTCATCCTGCTTGTGCAGCTACAAACATTACTTGTGAGTATAAGAGTCTTGGGGTGTTCAGCAACATTTTGCATCTCGGGCAATTTGCAGCAGCCACTGACGATTAGCAATGTGACAGTTGTGTAATCTTGTCAGACGTTGAAGAGGAAATGTCTTCAGGTTGGACCTCTCTTTTTTGTCAAATTACACTAGTCAAATATGTTCAGCTCTTCAGTGAATTTCTAACTGCCATATGGAATAAACGGCTTCTCAAACTGCGCTCCCAACATCACCTCTGACACTGTGCCCTCCACCAGACACTTGCCATCCCTGCTATTGCCAGCTCTGCTGCAGCAACCCCTGAAACAGAAACAGGAAATATGAAACAGGTCCGTCAGTGTCTGAAACATTAAACCTCCCATCCCCTTGCTCGTTTTGGGTGCTGACTAACATGAAATGGATTTCTGGAATTTTTTCTATTTCAATATTTTGACAGAATTTTATAATTTCTGTTTACATTTTCTGTTGCTATTCAAACTCTTGCAGGTGTGATTGAATGGTGCCATCTTTCCAACTGACCATTGGATGGGAGGCGGATGTACCCATACATCCTTCCATGCCAAGCTTGGTATGCGTGTGCATGTTCGCGTATGTTGTTGCATCTACTCACATGTATGCAATGATTTTCTACAATTGGTCCCACTCCTCCACTCTATACCTGTAGCCCTGCAAGTGTGTTTCCCTCAAGTGCCGATCCGATTTCTTTTTGAAATGACTGATTGTCTCTGCTTCCACCACCCTCAGTAGGCAGCAAGTTCTAGGTCATTATCACTCTCTGAGAGGAAAAAGGTTCTTCCACTCATTCCCCCTGCATCTCTTTCCCAAAACCTTAAATCCATGTCCTTTGTATGATCAGCTAATGGGAGCAGCTTTTCTTTGTATACCCTTTATCTAAACCTGTCATAATCTTGTACACCTCTATCAGATCTCCCCTCAATTCCCTTTGCTCAATTTTGTGAAGAGAAACTTGTGAAGTTGTGGCGTTTTTATTTATTCCCTATAGCCAGGAAGGTTAAGGGGTCACCTGACAAAGACTTTCAGGTTAGAAACTTATGATCGGGTAAGTAGCTTTAGATTGTTTCCACTGGTTGACAAGACGGTAACAAGGGAATAATTTTCAGATAATTGCAATAACAGTAACGAGAGGGAATAATTTTCAGAATCGCAACAACAATTTACATGATTTTTTAAAAAAATCCTTTATGCAGAGGTATTTAGTTTGTGGCTCATCTCTGCCACATTCTACCATTGAAGCAGCGACCATAAATTCTGTTTAAAAAGGAATTAGTGAGAGGCAAAAAAGAAATATTAAAGAAAATGGGAAGAGTGGGATTCAACTATAAGGCTTGTGTAGAGAAAAGCACCAACAGAGTCATTCTTTGCTGGAACATTCTCTGATTGTTATGGGGCTGATAAATGATCCTTCGGTGCTATGTGTGTTCCATGCATGAAAGAGTTGGCCTTGCACAATAACACAAAGCCAGCTCATAATATTTTTTCAGACACTCTTGGCATGTTCATGATGCAGTGGAGACACCAGGGGGTGCCAAAGAAGATGGCTGCCTGCAGAATGTTGACCGTTTTTTCCCCTGGGGTGAGGGGAGACGAAGATGGTGCTGGAGGGGAGCTAAAAGGCGAGCCTAATTTTAAAAAATGTTTAACAGGGTATTGCCTTCACTGCCCAGTCCAACAGGCTCAGGCACCCAAGTAGAGGGGCGGCCTCTTAATTTTAATTTAAATAATTTTCACTGTTAATGCTGTTTGGCCATATTGGCTGTGCTGAACCCATTTGGATGCATTGAAAGCCTCCGTGCCTCATTAAATGGGGGAGGGGTGTGGGCCCCAAGTGCACTTCAGTGCATTATCTGCCCCTATAATTACATATGACATGTTTATCTGAAGTACACACTGCTATGACCGTCACACCACAAAGTACAAAAAACAATTTTATGTAGAAACCTGCTGTTTTATAATTACAGTAATAGGACAATTTGAAATAATGCAAATCTGATGTTTGTAATGGTTGCTCTCTGGCACTTAGTGACTAATGAGCTGTTAAAATAACCATTTGGAGAAATAATTAAAACACTTTACATTTACGAAGGTGGGACCTGAAGTCGTTAATCTTGTGGTTTAAGTGTGCACTGGGTTGAGGTATTGGAATACAAAATATGTGTTTAAACAAAATCTGGGCCCTCAAATTAAACTGCTCAATATATTCAGCTGAAAACTCTCTGCTGTTCTAGACATTGGTTAACGGTTACACTAAAATGCTGGAGAGAGGAATTACAGACCAATATGTTGACTGTTTAAGTGCCCATGCGATAATTTCACAGCATTGGTCTAGTTCAGTAAACAGATAGTCACATAATGTAGGGTGAATGAAAGGCTGAACCAGTAGATCATGGCTGAGGTGGTGGAAGAGCATTTGCAATTGGTCTTAGTGCCTTGTGCTTGGAGTGGGAGGGGGAATCTTCTTGGTTTACGATGACTATTTACTGACCCTGCTCGAAATTGCTCCAATGTCGATATCAGGTGAGGAGTAGCCTGCCACAAGTAGTAGATATTCTCTCAAGTGGAGCTGTACTCTGATGAGAGCCAGCATCTTCAGGAGAGGTTGAAAGCAGGAAGGAGTAAGAAGCGAGGGAATAAAACCAAGGGTTTTGAGGTTGGGGGTTGAAGCAAAAATAGCTCTCGGCTTTTAATTCCCCAGTGGGCATTGCTGTCACTTTGCAGTCACTGCCATTCACTGTAATTTTACTGTTCTGTAGGAATCACATTGATTACAACAAAATATTTGGCACAAGGTATAAGTCACTTTCCTGTGCCACTAACTTCAATTTAATTTTTGATGAATCTTGGTAGAATCGAGAGATGTCTGTGGAAAGGCTCTAAGAGTAAACTCCTCACATAGATCATATTTTAATGACTGGAGGGGAAGTGGGTGAATTCAACTTTTGACCAGCCGACTGGAGTGCAGCAGCAGCTGCCCATTCTAGGGTAAAGAGGCTAGAGATATTCTGAGGCCCCAGTTTCACAAGTGGCAGCACTTAGTGCCATCCACTTTAGACAAGGGGTTCTAATACAAGCATTAGGTTCCTCATTTGCAAATGTTGGCAGCCCCCAATTTGGAGTCAGATGTATTTCAGGCACCATCCAGATGTAGGAGACCTCATGGAATTAGTGCCTTTCTGGCCCATTCTGCACCTGAGAAACAGGCACGTGGCCCAATTTCTCCCCCAATTTTCTAAAATATGGCCTCCAATAGTCTAGATGTATTTCAGGTTGTGTTAAACTTCTTTGAACTGTGGTGCAGAGTGCCTTTCCTCACTGGTAGCATCGAGACATAGTCAGTAATCTGGCCTTTGCTGGATGGTCACTTCCACCCAACAAAAGTAGAGCTGAGTATTGATTGAAGACTCCACATCTAACAATTCTCTAATTCGTAATTTTTGGCAAACAACCTTGTAACGTAGTGTAGTGGTGATTTCACCTTTAGAAACTACCTTTTTAAGAGGTCAGGCCACTGATGCAACTGATGACATCATTATACATATAGAAGGTGGAGACACCAATTTGAGACACACTCCACACATAGCTGGCAAGGAGCACACACACACCAGTGAGGAAAAGACCTGAACCTGAGATCATGCAATGTAGATAAGTAAGACAGTATATAGTGTTTGTGTTGGAACTGAATATAAAGCCTGTGGTTATCAATTCATGAAGACAGCACTACAAGCCTTTCCTCAAAAGTACATATCAGTCTGGATTTTCATGTTCCCCTCCAAGGAGGGTCAGGATGGAACTTTCATATACCTTCCTTGTTATGCTTCAGAACGAAAGTTGGTGAAGGATAAAACTGGAGCCAAGCTTTACATAGATTTTATAAGCATTTATTTTCAGAGTTACACATTACAAGCACCTCCAAACCCAACAACTACAGTTCCAATCTGTGTCTATTTATAGGGCCACAGGTTAATGTCTGACGCCTGCATGGAACTAAATACAATTAACATCCCCGACCCTGGCCCAGTTGCCTCCTTTGGCTTTGTTTAGATTTGTAGGTCAGGCTTCCGGCCAGATCAACACCAATGAGGACCCACCCCAACCCCCAACCATCTTCACTACTGCTGAAGATGGAGATGCAATGGTCCTACTTTGCAAGAGGCAGAAATGTCTCAAAGATTTCATCAAATTTTTAGCAAAGCCCTTAGACTCATTTGATTATATTTGGGGCCATTACGGAGGGAGATGAGGCCACTACTAGGACCACTCCCTCCAATTCATGAAGTAGAATGCTTGCACCCCTACCCTAGGGATTAATATCATTCCACTCCTGGTGATCTCTGGGGTTGGCAGCTTCATCAGTGATGAGGAAAATCAGGTGGTTTGCCTCTTCTGTTTACCTGCCATGTTTCATATGTAACAGGCTGTGAAGAAGCAGCCCACGGCTTCCTGGCTGAGGCACAAGGGAGGAAATTTGAGGCCAAGGTGAGGATATGCTACTCTCCCATATTTTCTGGCACTGTCTTGTGTGATTTAAATCAGGATAGCAGTGGAAATTAAAAAAAATAAATTATTTAGAGATACAGCACTGAACCAGGCCCTTCGGCCCACTGAGTCTGTGCTGACCATCAATCACCCATTTATACTAATCCTACATAAATCCCATATTCCCTCCAACATTAATCCCATATTCCCTACCATTCTGCTACCTACACTAAGGGCAATTTACCTATCAACTTGCAAGTCTTTGGCTGTGGGAGGAAACCAGAGCACCCAGTGAAAACCCACACGGTCACAAAGAGAACTTGCAAACTCCACACAGGCAGTACCCAGAACCGAACCCAGGTCGCTGGAGCTGTGAGGCTGCGGTGCTATCTAGGGTGAATTTTTTCCCCATTTCTCTCCTGTGATGTTTCCTCCTTGTCAGTTTATGTGTGAATGCTGACCATAAGCAGGCTATTTTGTGGCAGAGGTGAGCCATCACAGCCAGATCGAATTCTGTCCTCACTTGGTCCCCCCCACATGTACTCTTCCACAGTCACTAGGCGACAATTGGGAGTTGCCAAACTTTCCCTCCCTAACACGAGTGCTGTAGCCAACTATAGCATCTTTAATGCCATCCTAAATCAGATAAACAAAGCTGGCACATTTTGGAGATTGAACCTGGCACCTTTCTGGTCTTCATGGCTCTGTTGCTCACTTGCTGAGCCATTGAGGGAGTTTTCAGCTTCATCCTAAATCCTCTCACTCTGCATCATTGCCTACTGATTTCCACCAATGCACAAAGCATCATTGTCCCCATCCATATTTTGCTGCTGTGCATTTGTTCATTTGTGAACAAGGCCCTTATCATCCACAGTCACATTATGGACAATTGTATCAACATCTTGGCATTGACAGGAACTTGATTTACATGAGGTGAGATCAGGGCAGCATTTGACTGACTGCAGCATCAAGTTCATCATCAATTGCATCATAATTTCTATCTCCCCTCCTTCCACTTGAGGACAGCACCGGGGTGTGCTAGAGAGGAAAGGAGATGGTGGAGTAAAACAAGCCTGCCTGTAACTAGCCACAAACACCCCAAACCAAATTATTGTTCTGTCTGTAACCTGCCCCTTTTAGACTGTTAGGAGTAAGTCCCATTGGGCATAGTCATAAAACTCATATTATCGGGTAGGTGCTGGCATAGTGGTAATGTCAGAAGACTAATAATCCAGAGCTCAGGCTAATGCTCTGGGGACATGGGTTCGAATCCCGCCATGGCAGATGGTGAAATTTGAATTCAATTAATAAATTTGGCATTCTAATTGTGACCATGAAACCATTGTCAATTGTTTGAAAAACCCATCTGGTTCTGGAAATCTGTTGTCCTTACCTGGTCTGGCCTACGTGTGACTCCAGACCCTTAGCAATGACTCTTAAATGCCCTATGAAATGGCCGAGCAAGCCTTTCAGTTCAAGGGCAATTAGGGATGGGCAATAAATGCTGACCTAGCCAGCAACACTGGCATCCCACAAATAAATTTTAAAAAATCAAGGAGCCCAAGCAACACCGAACTCAATGGGAATTGGAAGAAAGCTGTAATGGTTTGAAGTCATACCTAGCAAAGTGATGGAAGGTGTTGTTGACAGTGCTATTAAGCGGCACTTGCTCACCAATCACCTGCTCGCCAATGCTCAGTTTGGGTTCTGCCAGGCCCACTCTGCTCCAGACCTCATTACAGCCTTGGTCCAAACATGGACAAAAGAGCTGAACTAAAGAGATAGGTGAGATTGACTGCCCTTGACAAGGCAGCATTTGACCAATGTGGTATCAAGAAGCCCTTGTAAAATTGTGTCAATCGGAATAAGGAGGAAAGCTCTCCACAGGCTGGAGACTAACTAGCACAAAAGGAAGATGGTTGTGGTTGTTGGAGGCCAATCACCTCAGCCCCAGGACATCGCTGCAAGAGTTCCTCAGGGTAGTGTTCTCAGCACAAACATCTTCAGCTGCTTCATCAATGACCTTCCCTCCATCATAAGGTCAGAAGTGGGGATGTTCGCTGATGATGGCACAATATTCAGCACCATTCGTGACTCCTCAGACACTGAAGCAGCCCGTGCCAGTTTCAGTAAGACCTGGACAACATCCAAGCTTGGGCTGATAAGTGGCAAGTTACATTCACGCAACACAAGTGCCAGGCAATGACCATGTCAAACAAGAAAGAATCTAAACATCTCCCCTTGATGTTCAATGGCATTACCACCACTGAATCCCCCACTATCAACATCCTGGGGGTTACCATTGACTAGAAACTGAACTGGACCAGCCACATAAATACTGTGGCTATGAGAGCAGGTCAGAGGCTAGGAATTCTGCGGCGAGTAACTCACCTCCTGTCTCCCCAATGCCTGTCCACCGTCTACAAGGCACAAGTCAGGAGTGTGATGGAATACTTTCCACTTGCTTGGCTGGGTGTAGCTCCAACAACACTCGAAACTGAACACCATCCAGGACAAAGCAGCCTGCTTGAACGGCACCCCGTCCACCACCTTAAACACTCACTCCCTGCATCATCAGCACACAGTGGCAGCTGTGTGTACCATCTACAAGTTGCACTGCAGCAACTCATCTGTGAATTCAACCTCTGACAAGATTATCTCTGACCACTTACACTCGCATCCTCTGACCCTGTAACAGTCCCATTACTTTCATTATTCAACTTGTAATACAAAAACTCTGCACAAGACCCTTATAACCTCACTTTCAAATCTCACCTCTGCCCTTTCAATCACGAGAACCCTTCCACTGCTGTCAATATACTGACCTGGGTTCTTGCATCATTTTGATGATCTTATTTGCACCTCCTTCCCTTTACTACCCATTGTGACAGACCCTTCAGGGACCTGAGTCCTACTTTCTGCATTCCTCTTGCTAAACTTTTCTGCTCCCTTTCTTTCCATTAAAAGCCCCCTCAGCACCCAGTTCCTTGACCAAGCTTTTGGTCGCTTCTCCCAAATTTTCCTTTCCTGTCTCAGCATCTGTTTTCCTTGTGCCTATCTTCAATGTACCTTGAGATGTTCTTTGTATTGAAAGCACTATAAAGATGTAAACTCTTGTGTTTGGTGGACTACCTATCCTGTAGATCAACACCTGGAGCCTGCACTGGGTGACTCATGGGTTTTCTGCCTGTTCTTTATTTCTTTTGATGCTAAGTATTTATTTGTTGTGAAAAGTAAGCAGGAAATTCACAACGTTAAAAGTAATTTCTTTCTCTTCTCCTTCCAACTCATGACAGCACTGGGGTGTGCTAGAGAGGAAAGGAAATGGTGGAGTAAAACAAGCCTGCTTATAACTAGTCATAAAGACCCCAAACCAAATTATTGGTCTGTCTGTAACCTGCCCTTTTTAGACTGTTAGGATTAACACCCACCATTTATATGTTGGGCGCAGTCCTAAAATTCACATTAAGCCATATCTGCAGGCTCAGAAGCCTCATGGATCTCACTCCAGGGCAGTGTTCAGAGCAAACACTTGCAATGTAAAAAAAAGATCCAGGCATGTTCGCAATTTTCTTTCCTTTAGGATCCTGCAGCCTTTAAGCAGCAAAATGAGATCCCACAGGCATCATCCTCTAAAACGTTCTTAGACTTTTAAACAGCTGGAAACTCAGGTTCTCAGCTTTACTGTTAACATTTTCATTCAATGGATAATATATCAAAACAGGAGAAGTCTTTTAACAGGAACATTCCCACTGTGAGAGTGCAGTGACCCTTATATCCAATAACCCCTTTGTAAAGTTGGATTGTTTCTATGGTGAATGTTTGTATGAGACACTTTGCTTTGCCATTTCATTGACATGATGAGGTGATTGGTGTTGTTGATCTTGCATGAACTGTTTCTATAAAGGAGGAGCTTTTCTCTTCAAAGGCAGCAGAATAAGTTAAACCCTAAAAACATTGTTCTCTTTAAATGTGCAATTGACATGTTCCTTTTGTCAGGCATGTAATTTCTCACTGGCAGATACATTCCCACTAGCAGTCGTTCCTTTTGACGAGGCATTTTAGGGTCCTTTTTACATTTCTGGGTCTTCTCTGCCAATCTTGCTCAAGATACTTTGGCCTCTCATATTTTAAATTACTCTCCTCGTTGAAACGCAGCTTCTCCTGGTCTCGAAGGTCTCTTAACTGGTTCTGATATCCAGGTAAGGCTCTGTTAATGAGAAAAGCTCTCTGTAAATTGTTTTAGCTACTAGGTCTATCCTGTGCCTGCACAGGAACTATGTTACATCTTTGAAAAGTGGCAAAGCATCACAATGTCAGACCTCCATAGTCAATGGGGAGGTAAAAATGAACATATAAAGTATATATATATACATATATCTAATATACAATAAAGATTTTGTCCTAATCAACTCCTCAAAGGGGATATAATCTGCATGCTAAGCTATTAGTTCATATTTATTTATTTATTATTTTCTTTTTTACTTTCCAACTGTGCAAGCTAACTGCCTTCATCCATCTCAACGATTTGAACAATTCACTCTAGTTAAATACCCCTCTAACAGTTCCAAGGGCTCGTTTGGATTTAAGTAGCTGCCAGCTTAATTGAAAAGGAGCTACCAGTCATGGACTAATTTACACATCGTGTTTATATTTGAAATGTGTGACTTGGTTCCTCCTTCAAGCAAATTTGCCTAGAGATGACAAAAAAAATAAATTTGGCATTTTTAATAGTGAGTTATAATGAGGACATGATCCTGACTGTCACTGGTTTTTAAAACCCTTTACAGTTTGTGACTACACCAAGACAAAAACCAGAGAAAAACGTTTCATTTTTATTACAGTTCTTTTTTGATGGTGGATGATTTCTTGAAATTCCCTCTTGCATTTCAGCTTAAAAAAAAATCAACTCATAGAACCAAAAAGTAACCACTGCAATATCCAAGCTCAACATAGATTTGATCATGGAGGGAGCAGGTGGGGGTAGAACATAAGGCAAGAGGAGAGGAAGAAAAACAGGGAGGAGGAGAGGTAGTGTAAGAGAGACATGGAGATTTGCAGGATAAGAGAGATTTGAATTTATATAGCACCTTACATGACCTCAGGACTTCCCAAAGTGCATTATAGCCAATGAAGTACTTCTGAAGTGTAGCCACTGTTGTATTATAGGAAACACAGTAGCCATTTTGTGCAATGCAAGGTCCCACAAATAGCAATGAGACAATGACCAGATAATCTGTTTTTATGTGTTCATTGATTACATAATGGCCAGGACATTAGGGAGAACTCGCCTACTCTTCTTTGAAATAGTGCACTGGGTCTTTTAGGCCCACCTGAGTGGTAAAACGGGGCCTTGGTTTAATGTTGCATCTGAAAGACAGCAGCTCTGCCAAGTGCAGATTTCACTCCAGGACTGCACTGGAGTGTCAGCCTAGATTTTGTCCTTGGAGTGAAAATTGAACCCACAACTTTCTTACTCAGAGGTGAGAGTGTTGCCATGGCTGACACCTATACATAGCGAAAGAGATACGTGGGTGCATGCAAACCTGTGCATGTGCACATACATACTCACACACAAGGAAGGGGAAGAAAGAGAGAAACACAAACTTGTGGGAGGAAGGGAAATTGAGATGTGCGGAGAAAGAAAGGGGAAGATGGGATCACACACATGGCAGGAGAGATGATAAGCGATCAAAGCTCTCCCCCTTTCTCTTTATGTATGTATCTTTTTCCCTGTACATTACTTAGATTCTACTGAATGCTTTGAAAAATTGGGATTTTCTGCATTGATGTTGATGTCCAAAGGGACTTGGGTGTCCTTGTTCATGAGTCACTAAAAGCTAGCATGCAGGTGCAGCAAGCAATTGGGAAGGCAAATGGTATGTTGGCCTTCATTGCAAGGGCTTTTGAGTACAGGAGTAAAGAAGTCATGCTGAAATTGTATAGACCCTTGGTGAGACCGCACCTGGAGTATTGAGTACAGTTTTGGTCTAAGGAAGGATATACTTGCCATAGAGGAAGTGCAACGGAGGTTCACCAGACTAATCCCTGGGATGGCGGGATTGTCTTATGAGGAGAGATTGAGGAAACTGGGCCTGTATTGTCTAGAATTTCAAAGAATGAGGGGTGATCTCATTTGAAACTTACAAAATTCTTACAGGGTGTGACAGGGTGGATGTAGATAGGATGTTTACCCTGGCTGGTGAGTCTAGAACCAGGGGACACAGTCTCAGAACAGGGGGTAGGCCATTGAAGACTGAGATGAGGAGGAATTTCCTCACTCAGAGGGTGATGAATCTTTGGAATTCTCTACCCCAGAGGGCCTTGGAAGCTCAATCATTGAGCATGTTCAAAAAAGAAATCGATAGATTTCTGGATACTTATGACATCAAGGGATATGGGGATGGTGTGGGAAAGTGGAATTGAGGTAGATGATCGGCCATGGTCTAATCGAATGGCAGAGCAGACTCGATGGGCTGAATGGCCAATCCTGCTCCGATGTTCCTATGTCCTATGGGAAGGGATGTATGCTGAACATAATCAGCATTCTGTTCAGGTCAAAGTTTAAACTGACAAGAGTTCTTTTGTGTCATGTTGAAGATGTGAATTTCAATCCTGATTAGATGGAGCCAACATAAAAAAGTTATTATATCATGTGCAATACAAGCATTTAGGCCGACCATACCACTCTCCTTGTATTGTCCAAATCACTTGAGATTAATTCTAAAAAGAGGAACTCCCAGCTGAATGAGTTGTCCTGCCCTCAGTGAGGTATAAAGAAGACTTCAGCTGTATGCTGATTCCAACACTGAATTGTATGTAAAATCAGGCTGCAGGTACCATAGTTTGCTACCATACATTATTTCTCATCTGTGAATGCAGCAATACTCCTGGAACAGACCCACAATTTTAGACCTGCAAATGTGCATGAAAACTCAACTGAGAAATCCTGACCTGATTTCTAAAGTAATTTATATGGTACAGAGTGAATGAATTAAAGTTAAATTCACACACATTATATATGTACATATATCATATATATATATTATATGTATGAACATTTTTTCAATTGATGAGCCCAGAGTTTGGTGTTCTGTCGCCTATTTGGAGGTTCTCTGCTTGTCAGAATTTCAAGTCGTTCCATTAGCTGAAAATCAGATCTATTCTGTCCTGGATTTCGTTTTCTACAATATATCTAGAATTGATATATTATATTAGTTATAATGCCAGATAAAAGGCGAGATAGTACTCCCAGTGTGCGCATCAGAGGGAAAAGAGAGAGAGAGAGGTTTGGCAAAGGGAGAGAGAAAAAGAGATGGATACTGAAAGACAAGGGAGAGATACTGACAGTGGTAGGGCAGAGAGTTACTGATCCTGAAAGATTCTGGCCCATTAAAGAAGGAGAGATACTAATTGGTAGAGCAAGAGAAACAGACCATTTGGCCCAATGTGTCTGTGCTGGTGTTTTCTCCACATGAGTGGCCTAGCCTAATCCCACTCTTGTTTGCCATGTCCTTTTAATGTAAATTTTTGGAAGAATTATGAACTCTGCTTCCACAACAGCTTGTAGCAGAGAAGAGAATTCTCACCATCCCCTTAACCATAGAGGTTGATGGTGCTGAAAGAGGCCATTTGCCCCACTGAGGGAGAAATTGGTCTCTATTGCATCATTTGGAAGCTGCCCACTTCTAAGTGAGCAGAGCACATGCCTGAAGCAGGTGTTAGGACACCTGTTTAAGGACTCGGCTTCCAGATTCGGCATAAACTGGCTCAGTTTTTAGGTCTCTACAATGGTCCAATGAGGGTTGGAGGCCATCGATGGAAAGATAAGTAATTTCTCTCTTTCAACTTTATATGTTTATGTGGAATCAAGAAGAGCAGGTGGCCTCCTTCTGGCATCACCACAGTACTGTGGGTCACTGCCAGCTCACGTACACTCCAGCCCTGCCCCAAGATCTACCTGGCTCCACATTGGAGCTAGCTGGTTGTCCTGAAGCCCCAATTGGTGAGCTGCATTGGTGTCCACGGCTCACCGGTTATATGCAGATGAGGCCTGAGTCCAATTTGCGATGAGCTCAGGCTCACTCTGTCTGTAAACAAATCTCTTGGCTGGTGTGTCTGTGCCAGTTCTTTTGCTAGGGCTTTCAAAAACTAATTTCACTGCCCTGCTCTCTTTTCTCATATCCATATATCTTTCTCTGCTTCACACACTTTATCCATTTCTCCCTTTCAAAAGATGCAATGGGTCTCTATCTTGATTACTTTCTCTAGTGAAGCATTCCGTACAACAACCCTTTCCGTAAAAAATATTTCTCCTGGTTTCTTTCCTCACTCTTAGTGACAATGTTAATTAACTTCTCAACCATTCTTTCAATTCTGTTGATCAAAATCCTTCAGAATTTTAAAAATTTCCATTAAACCTCCTTGTAGTCTCTGCTGTGGTAGAAATAACCCTTCTACATAAGTTCCCAATTAATTTTTTTGTAATTATTTTAAATTTGTTCTCTTGCATTATCATTTCACTAAGCAAAGAAAGTAATCCATTGTTATTTACCTTTATTATAACCCTTAAAAAATCTTGAAGACCTCTACGAGATCACTGCTTCATCCTCTCAGCACCAGTCAAAATATAATCCTAACATGTCTGGTCTGTCTTCATAGCTGTAACGTAACATCTTAATGAATCTAGTTCACCTTTTCTATTGTTTCCTATCTTCTCTGTATAATGGGGTGCACAAAATTGTCACACACTGCTTCAAACTTCAGTACGTGGTGACCAGCTCTGATAGACATGACAGAGACATATTGTCAATGGAGGGGAAGTGAGAGAGATGCAGACACTGACACATCAGAGAAACAGCCAGAGAGACAATGACAACAAAGACAGAAAGAAATCCAGACTGGGAAAATGGGGGGTTGGGAAGAGAAAGACTGATATAGACAGAAGTGGGATTTAGGAAGTGAGGAGGAAAGCTGGTGGAAGAGAGGAAGACAAAAGAAAGATCCAGATGGAGATCCTGACAATCATATGAGAGAAAAAGATGCAGACAAACTGAGATCCATGGAGGGAGGGAGGAAAGGAGAATTAGTGATAGATAAAATAAATAAATCGCCAGATGGGGAGAGAGAGAAGTTTGAGGTACAGATGGGTGAAAAGAAAGACTAGCATTTATATAGCACCTTTCATGACTACAGGCCATCCCAAAGCACTTTACAGCCAATGAAGTACTTTTGAAGTGTAGTAACTGCTGCAATCTAGAAAACACATCAGCCAATGTGCACACAGCAAGGTCCCACAAACAACAATGTGATAATGACCAGCTAATGTATGTAACTTGAGGATGCTAATTTATGATTGACTGTAGGTGGGATGGTGACACCAAGATTGGCATCCTTATGTCATGAGCATAGCTATAACATAAACAGAGCTTGTGATTGGGCTATTTATAATTCTGATGGAAACCCTCAGAACTGTCAGTTCACTTTCTTACCTATAGAAATACGCACCTTATTTTATTTTTTATTGTATTTATTTATTTAGAGATACAGCACTGAAACAGACCCTTCGGCCCACCGAGTCTGTGCCGGCCATCAACCACCCATTTATACTAATCCTACATTAACCCCATATTCTCTACCACATCCCCACCATTCTCCTACCACCTACCTACACTAGGGGCAATTTACAATGGCCAATTTACCCATCAACCTGCAAGTCTTTGGCTGTGGGAGGAAACCGGAGCACCTGGTGGAAACCCACGCAGACACAAGGAGAACATGCAAACTCCACACAGGCAGTACCCAGAACCGAACCCGGGTCACTGGAGCTGTGAGGCTGTGGTGCTCACCACTGTAACCTTGTCAGTATTCTGTGGCTATATTTAGAAGTGTTCCCACTGGTGGTGGACCCAAAGGCAGAGAAGCAATTACATAGGATAGGATAACAGCGCATTATACTTTTATGATTGTGGAAGCTATAACTGAGCTGGAGGGGCATCAGCCATCAGAGGATAGCTCTAGCACAGTGTTATCATAGGCATGAAGCAAATGTCATGCAGACCCCCACCTGCCAAGAATGAGGCATATTAATTTTTGCATATGAACATTGATTTTAAACTGTTGCTGGAGTGAAGAAATGACTTGTTTGAAGTTCGCCAGACACTGGGCTGGAAGGACATTTGCACATGAAGAGACACTGCTTGTGGAGACAAAGGACTCCACTCCAAAGGGCTCCAATTAACCCAAATGGATTTTGATCACAAGCGATTGAAGGTGTAAGGAAGCGCATTCTAGTGCCTGCTAAGATGATACAATCCACAAAGCCAGGACTGGTTAAACCAGCTAATCACATGACTAACTGGCTGGTCCAGGTTTTTTGAGCTAGCCAAAGGACAGTTTAAATTCAGAAGGCAGTGTGCAACTGAAGCTGGAACAAGGAAGTCTCTCTCTCTCTCTCTCACTCTCATTGAACTTAAAGGACTGTAGCTAACAGATATTGCCTCAAACATTTCCCCTTTATTCCTTCTACTTTTTCTGTCTCTATCTGCATGTGTGTTTATTGCGTATGCATGCTAGCATGGCCGTGTCACATATTCGTAGTTGTTAACTGGATTTGAGTTTAAGATTAATAAACTCTTGCTTGCTTAAACTCTTCCTTTCTTGCTTAAATCTAAGGAAACCTGTTTGATTTCTTTGCCTTACAATTGGAGTCGTGAACAAAGCTTCACTAAGGGGGAGCTAAAAACATGATGTTTTAAAATTAAACTCTGTTATGGTTAAACCAGGTAAAGGCTGAGAGGGAATCCCTAGACCCCTTCTCACCTGGTCATAGCACAAAGCTTAGAAAGGTTGCCAACACAGAGTTTGCTCAGTGTCATTACGTGATCAGTAGCTCCTGGTAGTTGTTGCTTTTTCATTTTTATTGCTGAGTGTTCCCCTGGAAGCTGGAATGCAAACGGGTCAAAGCTGATTCAACAGCCGAGTGACAAAAAGAAAATGAACCACAGCATTTGGGAGATAGGAAGAGATGTTCAGAATTGGCACAGACTGTCCTGCTTATTGACAATTGTTCAGTGGAAATACGGGAACAGTTTGGTACAGAGAATGGACAACTCACTGCAGATGCAGGGCCACTCGACTCCATTTGATTCAGGCAATGCTGTTATTTTAAGGCAAAGGGCTGAAATTGGCTTTGCTGATCTTGTTCTGTTAATCAGCATGTTTCACACATCTGCTTAAACGCCAGTGACCTCAAAGGTCAGCAGTACAGACACAGTGCTCTTGTCTGTACCAAAATGATTTTAGCATTGAGAAAAGCTGAGGCGCTCTTTAAAATGCAGCCAAGTGTAAAATTGCCCAAGGAAAAAAAAGATTTGAAAATCTATCCCCGACTCTCTATGGATTAAATTGAGGGCCCTAGGCTTCCCTTACAGCTTCACTTGAAGCACACATGGATTAAAGCGAGGGTAACAGATTCCACTGTGTTTAACCTGAGGTTCCTGACTAAAGTGGGGATTATGGACTCTCTCTACTGGCTAAGCTGAGAGTTCCAGAATGAACTGAGTGTACCAGACTTGAGCTCAAGGATCCGGGAACCCTCTATGAAATAACCTCAATGCCTCAGGTTCCACCACGATCTTGGATGCCCTATGGATTAATCTGAGGGTACCAGACTCCCCTACAATTAATCTGGGGTCCTGGGCTCCTCTATGTATTAGCATAATGACCCTGAACAGCCCTTTATACCAGTCCAGGGTTCTGCTTTGACTTTGTTGAATGGCATGAGGGTTTGTGTCTGACCTTGCAAAATAAAATAGTGTGCCATTTGTATCATTTTTTTGAACAGCTATTCTTGTTTTTAACCTTTTGGCCTGATAGAGGCTGAAACAGACCTCTTGCAACCACGGTGTCGTATTTTACCCTGAGATAAGCTTCATGACTAAGACTTCCTCTTTCCATCTCAATAGCATTGCCCAACTCTGCCCTGGCCTCAGCTCATCTGCTGAAACCCTCATCCATTTATTACCTCTAGAATTGATTATTCCAGTGCACTCCTGGCTGGTTTCTCATCTTCCACCCTCTTTAAACATCAGTTCATCCAAAACTCTGCTCGTGAGTTGAATCGCCTCATGTCCTCTTCACCCATCTGCTTGCTGACCTATATTGGGTTCTGGTTAAGCAACATCTTAATTTTAAAATTCTCATCCTTCTTTCCAAATCCCTCCATGGCCTCACCCCTATCCATCTCTGTAACCTCCTACAACCATCCGAGATATTTACACTCCTCCAATCCTGGCCTCTTGTACATCCCCAACTTTTAATTACTCAACTATCGGAGGCCGTGCCATCAAGTGCCAAGGCCCAAAGCTCTGGAATTCCCTCCCTAAATCTCTCCACATCTCTACCTCTCTTTCTTCCTTTAAGACGCACCTGACTTCCCTAGTCACTCGTAACTTCACCTTTTTTAACTTGAGCTTCCCGGAATTTGAACTCAACATTACAATAAATGATTTGCCTGGATCTGTTCTATCTTTCCTTTTAGATAATCTGAAAAATCTATTCGATCACCTTAAAATCTCCTTTCAAAGAAACATAAGCTCACAGTTTGCTTCAATTCAGCTGACCCAGTGAAATTTGATTGTATAAAAGGATTTCCATTTACTTAGTTTAAGGAATACTGCAGGATAATGTGCCCTATAATAGTCCCTTCCTTGACTATACAAAGAGGAAAGGTTTCATTGTTAAAGTTTTACCCAGTGATTGCCAGCCTCCTGGTTAAAGATACTATTTCCAGTTATGATGTTGTAGGCCTGCATGCCTTACTGCACTGTTACTTAGAGTGTTACAATTCTTAGGCTGCCAATAGGCATGGAAACTTCCTGCCTCCTTGCGCCAGCTGGTTCCGTTTGTTTTCAGCTCGCACAGTGTGGCAGTGAAAGAATAATATTACAGCAATAAATCTACTCAAACATCAGCTTTCTATAAGAATATTTACTCTGAGCTAGTAAAATAAGGAAGTAAAACACAACTTGAATTGGAAATTAAAGTTAGAAATAGTTTTATTTCTGCTGGTCTTGCTATCTCTTCATTCTCTCTCTTTCCCATTCTGTAATATTTCCTACCTTTCTCCTACAAGCAATTTTAAAAGGTGGGTTTTGACTGGCTAAAAACCTACTTCCAAGTAGAATTACTTGGAGCCAACCAGAAGCCACAACAGTGACAGTTGATGTGTTCCCACTATGGATGAAACCTGCTCAATTTCTGAGAGGCCATCTCATGTCAAACGGGATGAGACTATTGACAAATGAATACACCCTAGCACAATACCACAACTAGACCATTAAGCTCACCTGTGGTGTGCTAAGGGTTAAAACCAGCCATAATGGTCGCTCTTCTATCAAGCAGCCAATGAGGATGGCTGATCACCTTGTAATAAACACTTCGATTAAGTTCCAACAAACTTATAAATTACTTCAATTCACCAACCTCTGTGGGGTATTCTGTTCATCTGTCTGATTACGCACATGCACGTAATGTGCAATTTTTTGGACAGTAAATCTGACCAATGTATTTGTGCTGCGATATGTTTACCCAGTATTGAGAGTTTGTAATCTGCTTGCTCTTTGGGGGTTTAGTAATTACTTCCACTTCCAACTCCAGTTCTCAGTCCATTCCGCTGATGAATTGCAACAAGCTGCCTTTTTATTAATCTTCTAATGACTTTAAAGGCAATTTGTAGAAGAGTTAACCTGCTGACATGTTAATTTATTTTTAATTCCTTAATCTGCATAACCTTAAGTTTCTAATTTGAAAGTGATGTCAATCACCTGTTGTCTTGACTTGCGTTAATGTTCATTTTTCTTTCCTTCAGTTTCTCTCCTCCTTGGCTCGAGGCGCTGACTCTTTCCAAGGTGCAGCTCCATGAGTGTCAGATCCTCTCTGATACCTGGCCCAATTGTCCATTTTTCCTCTGCAAGTCTAGGTATGTTTGGCCACCAGGGGGAACCTTGGCTAGCTTGATCCCATTCTCACCCAATGCCCACACATTTCAGCAGGGATCACTCAATATTGACCAGGGCTGATTTCCACCACATCATCCCGGGCCCACCTCCATTTACCCAGTCCAGTCAGCCTCTGATCAATGGCCTTAATTGGCCTTTTAATAGCCTTAATTGGCTACCTACTGCTTGTGGGAGGGTAGCTCTTCCGCCCCCGATCTGGCCTCCAGGAAAATGGCCGGGGGCAGGATGGTGCTGGCAAATTGGCACACCAGCTGGCAGCACCAAAATTGCCCACCCCCCTCCGTTCTTGCCCCCATATCTGGGCAAAAATCCTGCCCCTTATTTCAGTGTTCATTGTTAGTTAAAAATTCCACTCTTGTCTGAAGAGAGCAATATTCAAGTTACTTCTACTTTTCAATCCACTGTCTTTAGATCTAGTGAAGCTGAAGTCTCCCCCCTCCCCCGCCCCCCGCCCCCCCACATCCCCACCGACTCCTATTCAATAGGACCTCAAAACTGTGGAACTCCTTGCCTACCACAAGCTAGAGGCTTTAAAAAAAATAAACTTGGTTTCACCTCATCACTGCTTCACGATTTACCTTATCTTCTTTGATATCCTTTCCATCTTTGCTGGTGTTATTCACTGCGGGCCCTTCTAGATTTTTCCTAAAAATTTAAACATCGCCACAAGTCTATTAATTTTCCTACACATTTGCCCCCAATTAGGCCAACCATGGCAGTATCCATGCCTGCTCCCTACTGGAGGGTCTGGAATTGCTCCCTATCTTAATTGCTTCGACCTCAGTCATCATATCTAAATATGTAATGCTTTTAGGGTGGAGCTTGCTACCACATGGAGTAGTTGAGGCGAATGGCATAGATGCTTTTAAGGGGAAGCTAGATAAGTACACGAGAGTGAAAGGAATAGAAGGGAGGTTAGATGAAGTAGGATGGAAAGATACCTGTCTGGAATATAAACACCAGGACAGACCAGTTGGACTGAATGGCCAGTTTCAGTGCTGTAAATTCTGTGTAAATTTTATATGTTATGCAAACCCATGTACAGCAGTCACTGATAAGGACGTTTCCGCAGGAAATCCAAAATGGTGGCTTGAAGACTCGAGGGAGTATTTTGTCTCCAGAGGGATCGAAATTCATGAAATCCCAGGTTAACAAAACTGGGCCACAGTGTGTTTAGTCATTAAAGTCCTGAAATTAAGCCAATTGATATCATTTAATTTATTTTCTGAGCACTCTGCTGTTATGTGCTGTGACTCTGCGGCAGCAAGAGACAGCAGTGATGCTGATGAGAGTTTTTTCACATCATTTCAGAAAACTAATTTGCTCTGGCACTTGTGCTTGATATCCAACGTTAGAGGTTTGCATTGCTTTGTTTTTCTAAATGTTCATGACAGGTACAACGTGTGTGCTCTGAAAGGCCCATCAATGATTCAAGATGCAGTGTCTACATAGTCACCAAATCTTGGAAAAGATTTTGTGTCACTCTGCGTGGAGAGAGCTGGGGAAGTGTACTCCTGCCAGAAGAGGCTTGTACTCCAGCCAGCAGCCACTTAACCTGTCACTGTAACAGTGGGTGTCAGCTTCATATAATCACACTTTGCAGTGTCCACAAGACGACTGTGCTGCTTACCATACAGATGTGTTTGGCACGTATCACAAGCTTCAGTAAAGCCTGTCATAATAGGATTTACCATCAATTTTTAAAATAGCCTCTTGTCGAGGTGATGATAGATCTGTATTTCTGGCATGAGATTTTAATATGGTTCAGTTTATTCATTTGTAAGACGCAAACCCAGATTGCCAAAATTGTTTTTTTCTCTTTTGCTTTCTGGAGTTGGACAAGGATGATTTCTGAAATCCCTACACTACTTTAACTTCCAGTTAACGGACTGTGCCACTTGTTTTAGTTAATGATTTTCAATATTCTTGACTGGAGATGGTGGAAAAAAGGGACGCTTATCTAGAAAAATTTTGGGGATCGCTGTCTTTTTTTTCATTCGTGGGATGTGGGCGTCACTGGCAAGTCCAGCATTTATTGCCCATCCCTAATTACCCTTGAGAAGATGGTGATGCACTGCCTTCTTGAACCACTGCACTCAGTGTGGTGCAGGTACATTAAGAGCCTTGTTAACGATGGTTAAAGGAGGCTGACTGGCATTGTCCAGTCAGCTTTCGGTTTCCCGATGCAATGGGGGCAGTTGAACTGCCTGGAGGTGGGCACCCAGCATCTGGCTGTGGTGCCAGCACTCCAGGCAGTTCTACAGGCCCTCTCTGCCTTCCTGGGTGAGGGTACAGACATAATGCCCTGTAGAGGGATTTTCCCCCCAACGCTCCCACCACACAAACCCCACAGCAGTGGCCTGGCTGCTTTTTCTAGTTTTTATTTGAGTTTTCAAATAAGTTGGTGAGAGGGCAGCTTTATGTTGAAGCACCCTCTCAGTTACTTACCTTTTACTGCAGCTGGCTGCTCCTCTCAACCTCCAGCTTAGAGAGCCTGCCTGGAGTCCTTAACTGGACATGGAACGCATCTCCATGCCAATTAAGGTGGTGCCCAGTCAAAGTTCCAATGAGTGACTGCCCCCACCACCCCCAACCCTCCCGGGGGTGACTCCGGGACCTGGACACAGTCCCGGCTCCTGTTTCCCACCCCCAAAGCGAAAATTCAGCCCTGAGCGTTGGCAGGTGATTCAACTGTGGCAGTCAACTGAAATGCTGTCCTTACCCAACCTCCTCACACCCAGATTTCAAGCAACAGCTGCTGGCTACTGATCGGTAAGAGGAACTCGAGCTAAGTGCTGAAGTCCATTGTACTGCCCACAAATATTGTTGGAGGAATGCAATGCAAAGCAATGAAGGACCGTCCTTCACCTGAACCTACATAGTGATCTTGTGATCTGTCATTCTGGCTGCGATCAGTTAACACAGTACGGTTGGACAATTGAACCTCAGCCTTTCTTGCTTTGGATAAACACCATTGAGCTTTTGGAGGAGACTATATTCATTTGCTTCTGTAAAACTCTGAATAAATGATGCAAAACCAACAGCGAGTAGTCGTGCGCAGTGTCACTACACTCAGATGTTCAAGCATCCAGTTAATACCATTCCATGGGGTATTAATCATGTAAATGAATGCATTGACTGTACTGACTCAGAGTTTGATATCCTTTTACAATGAACATTTCTAGTTAAATCTACAAGCATAAAATTTCAAGTCAACAAGGACGCTTTAACTGTACTAAATGGTGAATCACTGAGACCCAGGAGAACTGATGAAGCAGGCCGTGAGAAAGGAAACTTGTCCGTGATTAGGTGATGAGTTGTAGGCAGGCCCCAGTCTTTTGGCAGCAAAGAGTAAGACAACCAAAAGGGATGGTAATACTCTAATGAGTCCGCCTAGCTTCACTACATGAAAAATGTCTGAATTGCCTGGACAAAATACTTTGATTTAGATGAAATTGTTTTTGCAATGCTGAATACCAATTGCTTTATTTTCATATAGGCTTATGGTTAGGGTTGTCAAATCTGGCTGGATATATTCCCAGAGGTTTCATCACATGACCAACCTCTTGGCTCACACACTCTTGCCATTGGTCACCCATGCCTAACCTCATGATGGACAGCCTTCCCACACCAATCAGACAATGAATAGACTCTTCACTACCTGATGGGATGATTCTTGACTGTCAGTCAAACAGGATTTTTATCTCATGTCCAATATTTTTATAACTGGTGAACAAAGAGCTTCAAATAAAATTAGAGAAAAACACAAGAGTCTGAGTGTTAACAAGAGCAAGTTACGAAGGTTGGGGGAGGGGACAGCTTTTGAACAGGAAACTGGGAAGTCCGGGCTTCCCCACATTTTAACTCTTGGCCCTGACAGCTTACAGGTTAGCCAATCCTCCATCCAAGCTAATAAATTGCCCCTAACCCCATGTGATTTTACCTTGTGTATTAACCTGTAGATGTAGTATATCTGGACTTCCAGAAGGCATTTGATAAGGTGTCACACAAAAGGTTAATACACAAGGTAAGATCACATGGGGTTAGGGGAAATTTATTAGCTTGGATGGAGGATTGGCTAACCAACAGAAAAAAGAGAGTTGGGATAAATGGGTCCTTTTCTGGATGGCATGATGTAACAAGTGGGTTGCCACAGGGTTCGGTCCTGGGGCTCCAACTATTTACAATCTATATTAATGACTTGGATGCAGGGATTAGATTAGATTAGAGATACAGCACTGAAACAGGCCCTTCGGCCCACCGAGTCTGTGCTGAACATCAACCACCCATTTATACTAATCCTACACTAATCCCATATTCCTACCAAACATCCCCACCTATATCTACCATCCCTATATTTCCCTACCACCTACCTATACTAGTGACAATTTATAATGGCCAATTTACCTATCAACCTGCAAGTCTTTTGGCTTGTGGGAGGAAACCGGAGCACCCGGAGAAAACCCACGCAGACACAGGGAGAACTTGCAAACTCCACACAGGCAGTACCCGGAATCGAACCCGAGTCCCTGGAGCTGTGAGGCTGCGGTGCTAACCACTGCGCCACTGTGCCGCCCTTAGAAGGTACAATAGCCAAATTTGCAGATGATTGGCAGAATAGTAAGTTGCAATAAAGAAATAAGAGTTTAACGTGGATAAGTGTGAGGTTATCCATTTTGGTTGGAAGAATAGAAAGGCAAATTATTATCTAAATGGAGAGAAACTTCAGAGTGCTTCAGTGCAGAGGGATCTGGGTGTCCTTGTGCATGAATCGCAGAAAACTAGTATGCAGGTGCAGCAGGTAATAAGGAAGGCAAATGGAATTTTGGTATTTTTTGCTAAAGGAATAGAGTATAAAAGTAGGAAAGTGTTGCTGCAACTGTACAAGGCAATAGTGAGAGCGTAACTGGAGTATTGTGTACAGTTTTGGTCCCCTTACTTGAGGAGGGGTGTAGTTGCGTTGCAGGCAGTTCAGAGGAGGTTCACTAGATTGACTCCAGGGATGAGGGGTTTGTCTTATGAAAAGAGATTGAGCAGTTTAGGCCTTTATTCTCTAGAGTTTAGAAGAATGAGAGGAGATCTAATTGAGGTATATAAGATGATTAAGGGGATTGACAAAGTAGATGTAGAAAGGATGTTTCCTCTTGTGGGGCAATCTAGAATGAGAGGTCATAGTTTTAGGATATGGAGTAGCAGATTTAAAACAGAGATGAGGAGAAATTCCTTTTCTCAAAGGGTCGTGAGTCTGTGGAATTCACTACCCCAGAGTGCAGTGGATGCCGGGACATTGAGTAAATTAAAGGAGGAGGTAGACAGATTTTTAATTAGTAATGGGTTGAAGGGTTATGGAGAATGGGCAGGAAAGTGGAGTTGAGGCCGAGATGAGATCAGCCATGATCGTATTGAATGGAGGAGCAGGCTCGAGGAGCTGAATTGTCTACTCCTGCTCCTAGTTCTTATGTTCTTACGTTCCCACATAGAGGTCAACCTGATTGACAGGCTTTGCTTCCAGTTTGGCAGGGAGCACTCTGGAACAGGCAGCAGGATCAGGTAGGAGGGGGTGCAGTCTGATCAATGACCCCAGGAGCCTTTGTATGGTGGGAATGGGGGGGGGCGTCTGGTTGTAAGGAGGTAGCTTGGTTGGGGGGAGGCCCTGAAGAAGCATCTCTGCTCCTCCTGGCCTACAAGCAATGCTGTGAAGGCATCCACCTCCCTGAAGCTAGTTTCTCTCAGAGGCCTGGGCAACCTGAACGACCACCATAAAACCTGCAAAGCAGGTTAAATCAGAGGCTGGCAGCCTCAATAAAATCAGTAAAATGCTTAAATTGCCAATCCTGTGAGCAGGCTGTCAGACTGCCCCCTGTCCTCCCTCCGTAAAACCAGGCAGTGGGTGTGTTGGAGGCGGGTCGGGTTTAAAACTTAACAACTGACCTGAACCCTAACCACCCTTTTTATGTGTGCTAAAATTCCCCCCAGTTTGTTCAACCCTCCTACGATTTTTCTTGTGGGTTGCACACGGCAGTCAGCCAGATGACCTTAACAAGGGTGAGGTGTCTGTTATTTTTATTGTAATTTTTTTTAAACCCAGGGTAGCAATAAAGCTGAACAGAATAAGGAGAGATGATGAGGTAAATCAGGAGATGATGATTAGGTGATGCCAAGTTTGGCTGTAAGACGCCTGAAGATTGTAGGAGAAAGTGGAAGCGAAGGAATGCACCAGTTTTAAGGTGCTATAAAAGATTAAGTGAGAGGAGGGGAGGGGTTGATGAATTTTGATTCTATTTTTGAAAGTCAAGTCCTCGCTGCCTCATAATTTTTATGAGATGTTTTCTGTATCATAACGATGATGGGCTAAATGGCCTCCTTCTGTACTGTAAGATTTTGTGATCATTCGGCTACTAACTGGAAGCTTTGTGAGACTGCTTTATCAACATGAGTAATAAAATAGCAATAGTATATTTATAACTCCTCTATTCCTGAAAATAGAAGGAAATTGTATTTTGCATTTCATTGGGAAAGGTTCTTTGAGCCCATCTACCATGGCTTTGAGCCCTCCAAACCTCAGGGATGTGCGATGGAATGTAAATAATGCAGTTTGAGAAAAGTAGTTGCAGTGATTTTACAAGATTTACAGAACAGGTCATTCATTTTGAACTTATTTATAATCTCCAGCAGCTTCAATTTTCTTTGTATATTTTGTGAAAAGCAGCCTGAATGCTGAGGTGAAAAATGTTTATTGTGAGCTGAGCTATTCTGAAGGTAGGAACTCAATATAAATTCATGATCTGGAATTGAGTCTGAATTGCATGTTTTTTTTTGAAGAAAATATCTTTTGTGCCTTCACTGCCTCCCTCACTCATACAATTAGCTGCCATCTGGTATGGTGGAGTCTGCCTTAACTGTCATATTCAAAAGGGAGTTGCACAGATTTCTGATTCTGTGGGAAAGGGATCTGAGGTAGGAAATAAATGAAAACTGAGGAGATCAGCGCTGGGAATTTCCTCGGCGCATGCTCTCGATCAGTCTCTGTGACCCTGGATATACTCTTAAATCGGGATTCCACTCCGGGAGAGGAGCGGACCTACGGGAAGAACATGGAGCGAGGAGTGGATAGATACAGCCCGAGCATCGCGGCCTGGAGCACTTACCTACCGGGAGAGCAGCGGAGAAGAGTCCAGGCGCGCCAGAGTTTGGAAACAAAGTGAACAGTGACATCACAGGAAATCTGCAAGGTGATTGGTTGGTGAGTAACTGCTGTTAGGGAGTATCAGTAAATCGCTGTGTTAGAAACTAAAGTAAAAAGAAAGGTAAGGTCTCCAGTTATTTTTATATGGTATGTAGGATTTTTTAGGGAATCAAGGTCCCTAGTGTAAACAATCTCTAATTTTTGAGTAATTTAAGGGAGTAAATTAAGAGTAAGTCAAAGCAAGGCAGCTCTGCAGCGTAGAGTGCTCCTCCTGTGCAATGTGGGAAGTCAGGGACACGTCCAGTGTCCAGGGTGAACACGTGTGCGGGAAGTGTCTCCAGCTGCAGCTACTCAAAATCCACGTTTTGGATCTGGAGCAGCAGCTGGGGACACTGTGGAGCATCCGCAAAGCTGAGATCATCGTGGATAGCACATACAGGGAGGTGGTCACACTGCAGGTAGAGACTGCTCAGGCAGAAAAGGAATGGGTGACCGCCAGGCAGCGTAGAAGAACTAGGCAGGTAGTGCAGGAGTCCTCTGGGTCCATCTCCCTCTCTAACAGATTTTCCGCTTTGGGTACTGTTGGGGATATAGCTTCTCGGGAATGCAGCAAGAGCCAAGTCTGTGGCACCACGGGTGGCTCAGCTGCACAGGAGGAGAGGAAAAAGAGTGGGAGAGCTATAGTGATAGAGGATTCTATCGTAAGGGGCACAGATAGAATTTTCTGTGGTTGCAAACGTGACTCCAGGATGGTATGTTGCCTCCCTGGTGCTAGGGTCAAGGATGTCACGGAGCAGCTGCAACACATTCTGAAGGGGGAGGGTGAACAGTCAGAGGTCGTGGTTCACCTTGGTACCAACAACATAGGTAGAATGAGGGATGAGGTCCTGCAACAAGAATTTAGGGAGCTAAGTAGCAGATTAAAAAGCAGGACCTCGAAGATTGTAATCTCTGGATTACTCCAGGTGCCACACGCTAGTGAGTATAGGAATAGGAGGATAGAGCAGATGAATGTGTGGCGGAAGAGATTGTGCAGGAGGGAGGGATTTAGTTTCCTGGATCACTGGGTCTTTCTCTGGCGAAGGTGGGACCTGTACAAGTTGGATGGGTTGCACCTGAACCGGAACAGGACCAACATCCTTGCTGGGAAATTTGCTAGTGCTGTTGGTGGGGGGGGCGGGTGGGGGTTAAAACTAATTTGGCATGTGGATGGGATACAGAGTGGAGGTACAGTAGGGGTTGATGCACAGCCAAATATAGAAGAGAAACTGAGTCAGTCTGGAAGGCAGAGCAAATATAGACCTGTTAAGGCACAAGCGAATAATGCAAGGCTGGATTGTATCTATTTTAATGCAAGAAGTCTTACAAGTAAGGCAGATGAATTGAGGGCATTGATTAACATATGGGAATATGATATTATTGCTTTCACAGAGACATGTTTGAAGGAAGGGCAGGACTGGCAGCTCAATATTCCAGGGTATAGAATCTTCAGGCGTGACAGGGGAATGGAGGGTTTAAAAGAGGAGGTGGCATTGCACTATTGATCAAGGAGTCAATTACTGCAGTAATGAGGGATGACATCTTAGAAGGTTCCTTATATGAGGCCATATGGGTAGAACTTAAAAACAAAAAAGGGGCAATCACTTGGCTGGGTATCTACGACAGGCCTCTAAACAGTCAAGGAGAGATAGAGGAGCAGATATGCAGGCAAATCTCAGACAGATGTAAAAAAGTAGCGTAATAATAGTAGGGGATTTCAACTTACCCAATATTAACTGGGATAGTCTTAGTGCAAAAGGCTTAAAGGGGGAAAAATTCTTAAAGTGCATCCAGGAGAGCTTTTTGAGCCAGCACGTAGAAAGCCCTACAAGAGAAGGGGCGGTACTGGATCTATTCTTAGGGAATGAAGCCGGACAAGTGGTAGAGGTGTCAATGGGGAAGCATTTCGGGGATAGTAACCATGGACTGGATTTTACCATAGGTGGACGGGACTTCGCCACCGATATAAAAGTCATTAGTGAGACCACTTCCGCCTAGCCCGGGGATCTGACCCGCATTTTACGGATCCCCGGGCTTTAATTGTCCCGAGGCGGGACTTCCACCCACTTGTGGGAGGAGGTCCCGCCTCAGTCAGCTGCCAGCCAATCAGCGGGCCAGCAACTCTTAGTCCCAGCAGCGCCACCGGGAATGGTGGCCACTGCTGGGACTGCAGCCCAGCCGACGCCATGGAGCCAGGAGACCAGGCAAGTTGGGCTTGCCTCACCTGGGTTGGTGATTGGTCGTGCCGGCAAGGCAAGGGTAGACGTTTGGGGAGGGGGGCGCATTTTGGGTCCCAAGGGTGGTTTGGGAGGCGGGGGCAGCTGTCAATCGGGCACCATGTGCCCAACTGCCATGTCATCCCCTTGGCGCGTGGAAAGGCTGGCAGCTATCGCTGGGCAGCCTTTCACGTGCCCAGCATGCCCGCTTGCCATGGGTAAAATACCCATGGAGGCGGGTGACAGCTATTAAGTGGCCACTTAAGGGCCTTGATTGGCCTTGGGGGGCTGGGGGGTGGGGCGGGTGGGCTGTTTTCCCCTCCCCCGCCCGACCGCTGTAAATCTGGCCAAAGGCAGAAGCGGGGCGGGAAGGCCTCCCGGAGCCTCCCGCTCGATTTTACGCTGCCCCCATGCCACCATCCCACCTGCTGGGGTGGCGTAAAATTCAGCCCACTGTCAGAGAAGCGGGATGCTCAGATAACAAGTGTTAAAATCCAGAGAGATCCACAGAGTCATAGGAAACGGAGAGGCATATTATAAATAAGTTGACAACTACAAAGTAATGCTTATTTGTACTTAAAATAGAAAACAAGTTTGCGGAGTAAAGTGCATAACAAGCAAGGTATATCCACAAAAGGCTCTAGCCAAGAAAGTTGACCTTTGAAAGCACCATTGTGGTGTTTGGCAGCAACTTCAAAGTGTTGGATGGGAATATGTGAAAGTAAATCAATAGAATCGAAACCCAGGGAAGAGTTACTGACGCCATGAGCCATTAGCGAGAACCCACACTGAGTGCTGTGTCCAGCCGAGCTTGCCAGACTTTTAAAAGGATGCGAAAACAATGGCAAAAAGCTCTGAGGTACCTGCCAGTTTAGTTGGTTTGAGCTAAGTGGAGAGGCTGAAGGAGATAAATGCATCATTATGGAGAGGGTCTGCGAGGCTGGGGGGTGGGTGTGTGGAGATTAAGGTGGAGATCAACTGTAGAGAGAATTGATAATGGGGATGGCGAGAGGGGTTTTGTGCCAAACAAGGATAGAAGGACTGGAAGACAGGATTATGAATGGAGAATTCTTGGTTAGGGTAAATACAGGGCAAGGAAAAGGAGCTAATTCTGAGAACAAGGTCAATGGCGAATAGATTTCTGCCAACCCCACGTTCTGCTATTTTCGTGATTGTGAGGAGGTCCATGAATGGGGACTGTTTATATGCAGCTCCTAACAGAACTTCAAACCTCTGCTGTTCAAATTTGTATTGGATAAAACAAATCAGGATATTCCAAGTGCATGAAGGGCTTGAGCACTAATTGAGAATGACACATAAATACAATCAATGTAGGAAGGTTCATTGGATCTGTTCTTGGAACTGTTTTATTACAGGAGTTTCTTTAAGGGTGACCTTTTCAGATATAGGGTTTGATTTGACATGGAGTTATAGGGCTAATATTTTAGGCCCCAAGAGGGGCGGGTTTGTAAATTCATGCTGCCAGCTGTGTGATGGTTCCCTGCTCCATCTCCCCGCCAGGTCATTTCCCGAAGGCAGGAATGGGAGGGGGTGGGGGGAAGTGGCAGGGTGGTTATCTGCCCGCAAGTGGTGGGTATCCAGTTGACCTTAAAGGCCTATTGAGGCCTATTGTCGGAAGCCGACAGGAATTTTCCAGTCAGCGTCTAGGTCCCAAAGGCATCGGGGAATAGTGTAGCTGCCTGGAGGCAGCCTCCGGATGGCAGACTGGGTGGCCGGTGCTCCAGGCAGTTTAAAGGAGATCTTCCTCCACAATGGTGGCCTGGCTGCTGAGGATTTTTTCCTTTGAAGTTGGAGAGAAGGTCTCTCCATCTTGGGTCCCCTCTCCCTCACTTCCCTGTAAAGGCAGCCTGCTGCTTCTTCAGTGCTGGAGGGCAGCTATTGGCCCTCCAGCTTCGAGAGCCAGCCCGCCATCCTTAATTGGACAGCAAGCTCCCCCCCAGCCTCCGGCCGCTCATAGGCCAATTCAGGGAAAATCACAGCCAGGTGACTGCTTCCCACACAATGGCTGGGAATTTATGGGCGCCCCTGAGGGGGAAAGGAGGTGGGGGGGTGCACAGAGTATCGCGACGGCTGGTGGGGGGGCAGGGTGCGCGGAGGGCCTATCTCCTCCACGTTGCCAAGCAATCTTCCTGGGGGCGGGATAAGCCAGCGACGGCCTTCCCACCCAGAAGCCAATTGAGGCCCTTAAGTGGCCTAATAACAGCCAATTAAGGGCCCAGTCCCACTGCCACTGGAATCTTACCAGTGACGGGGGGGGGGGGGTGGGGGGTGGCAGCCTCCACTGTGCCAGGACCACACCTTGCAACATGAAGCACCTTCTCTGCGGATTTGGGGGGGTGGCGCCCTCCTCCGTGGGCAATTTGTGACACACAGACGACCTCCACTGGGAACAACTTTACCCCCCAGGACCTCCCATCCCCCTGGACTGAATGACACTCCCCCCTCCCCCACTTCACCAGGGCCTTCTGGACTGGCCCCGGCGACCCTGCCTCACTTACCTCTCGTCTGGTGTTCCAGCACTAGGCCTGGGTCCAAGGCTTCTGCAGTACCGGCAGTGGCCACCGCTCCCAGTGGCGCTGCCGATACTGCTGAATTGCCAGCCCTCTGATTGACCAGCAGTTCCTGGAGTTGGAATCCTCGTCTTTAAAGGGATGGGAATCCTGGCTCATGAACCTTTAATTGAAAAACACAGGAGGATTGCTCTGGTGCGGGGCAGGGGGACATGAAAATGCAGAGGCGGGGTTCTCCCCGCCTTTTCGGTCCAGCACCCAGAGTCCTGCCTCCTACATAAAATCCAGCCCTATGTGGGCTTCTGTCCCCTTTTTGACCATGATGACACTGCTCACGAAGCCCATGGGGGGAAATCCTGCTTATGAATTCAGAGCTAAAGGGGAAAAAATGAATCCTTAAAAATTTGAATAAAAAGGAAAAATGCTGGAAATGTCCAGCACATCCAAGCTTCCTAAAAAGAGACAGGCTAACATTTGAGTTAGTGGCTTCATCCAAGCTGGAAACTGGAAGATAAGTGACTCCTTTTAATAAGACCAAAGGCAGAGAAAGGAGACTAGGTAAAAGAGGCAAATAGACACATTCCTATCACCTTGGGTTAAATATTCCTCTCTTGCACGCCCAGTGCTGAGCTACACATAATGGAGCACATATCATTAATTTGAGTGGCTGCACAATTCTCAGGCCTACCATTTTCTGATGTGTGCTATCAGCTTGCACTGCAAGCATTAAAAATAAATTGACTTTGACTGGAAGTTTAACACCCAGCAAACAAGTGTATTTTCTTTTTTAAAAACTGGGTAATGCGCAAAGACTGTCTGAGAGAGTGAAAGAACATTAAAAAGACCAAAAAGGAAGTAAAATCGGCTCCAAGGTGAGTCGCCAAGTCGAAGATGGTTTGAAGAAAGTGGTAAAAAGGCTTGAAGTTGCAAAAGCTAGTGTTCTGACCAGAAGCAGCAAGGGACCCAGGAGAAAACTGAGAGACCGTTCCTGATGTTTGCATTTTAGCCTGGTTGGAGCGGTGTAAGGAATCAAAGGCAGAGAAAGGTCAGAGGGGAAGTACAAGTGGTGACACACAAGGGGTTGGTGATCACACCTGTAGACAGAATGGAGATGTTCAGCAAAATGATTAATCCAGTCTATGATCCAGTGCAGAGGAGGCTGCATTACAGAGCTGAGGATACAGTATATATGCTTGGAGTGAATCATTGATTGATATGAAAAGATTGTTTTTGTTGCTCTGGATTATGATGTAGGAAAAGCTGAATGAACTGGTGTGACATTGACTTATACGCTTGGGAAAATACCAGGGGGAGGGCAGCCAGATGTGGGGACAATGGAAGACTGAACAATGGGCAGATAGCGTGAATCTACCTGAATCTGAAATCCTTATTCCAAGTAAACCTTGACCCATCCAGTTCAGATTGAGTTGGATTTTGTGTTTGGGCTGGAGCTCACCCATCCTGTGACACGAATCACCCTCTTCCTTAACAGAATTTTCTGTTTCAATAGAGCTGGATTATTGCTGAAAATAGAGACATTTTGTCAAAGCTTTTCATCTTGCACTCATCAGGACATTTCGCAAGAATACCAATGTAAAGGGAGGCAACAAATTTATACTGTATGAGAAGAGAGTGCTGATTGGTTGACAAGTGGACTCTGATTGGTAGAGGCATTGCCATGGAGAATGCACCATTTTATGGTGGCTGACAGTTAACTGCCAAGCTTTGTTTGAAATTTAAACCAGGCAGACTGACTCTGATTGGTCAAGGCATTGCCCTGAGGAATGAACCAGTGAATGGCTGTCACTTATTTTGTTTAGCTGAAACAGGCGCAATGTGTGTACATGTTCTTTCTGTTTGCAAAGAACAGGGCCCTGTGTATTAATATATGTAGCTTCCAGTATGCGCAAATGCACAACATTGCCAGCCCGACTGACAATCTTAAATTGGTTGTCAGTGTAATTCTGACACACTAAGGATTATTTAGCAAATATTGTCCAATCGCAGAATAACATCTAATGTTGGTGACAAGTCCTGTAAGACCTTTGTCTGAAATCTCTTTCTGCATTTCCTGGAAGCCTACCCAAACTGATCTTCAATGTCACCTGAAAAGAACTGTCCTAGGAAGATCCCAGTGACAGCTATCTATATGCATTTGGGACGCCAAAACAAAGGACATCTTTTCATATCTTCTCTTTCTTCTTCAAGAATTAGCAAGTATTTAACCCAAGTGGTTTTTTGTCTGTTTTTTTTTGTAATCGAGCTCTAAAACGCAAATCCCATTATTTTTCCAGTTAACTGGTGCGTGTGTATGTGTGCGTGCGAGCGTATGAGGGGCTAAGGTAAAAAGGGAACTTTAATATTTCAATCTGTGTGTTTATGCTTTACTTCATTACTGGTTAAGACTTGTTTTATAATAAACTGATAATTTGGTTGTTTATTAAAGAAACCTGGTTGCTATGTTTTATTCTGAGATAAAAATAGTGTTTAAGATTGACTGTATCGATAGGTGGGAAAAAAATTTAAATATATGTTGTGACCTGTGGAGAAGTGGAACCAGAATAAACAGTGCACTCCTCCCGCCTTGGTTGGAACACAGTGCAGTTACCCAGCTTCTTGTGGGGGAATAGCGGATGACACAGTAGGGCCTTCAAAAGTCTAAGAGAAAATTATTTGCAACATGGATGTAGTGAGGAGGTTTTTAAATAGAAGATGTGGTATTTTCACTGTCAATGCTTTAAGACAGCGGTTGGCGCTCCAGCAACATCGCAGCATTGAGAGAGACTCTCTATTCAAAATGTTACCCTGAGGTAATTTCCCACATGCTGTCTCACAGACAGGGAAGGTGGGGCAGAGATTAATTTTTTAGGCCCCGACAGGAGTGAGCACAGAGGTGGGTGGGTGCGGAATTTTGTGCTGCCAGCTGGCCGGCAGGTGGTGGGGAGCCAGTTGAGCTACTTAAAAGCCAATTAAGGCTGTTCGTCAGAGGCCGACTAGAATTTTTCAGTCAAGCTCCAGGCCCCCGGAGGCATCGAGGAACAGGGCAGCTGTCTGGAGGTGGCCTCCGAGCGGCAGAACTGGGTCCAGCGCTTCATGGAAGCTTTGAGCCCCTCCCTGCTTGCCTGGCTTCAGCTGTAGCTGTAGGCCGCCCTGTGGAGGGGGAATTCTTTTAATTTAACGTTTTAAAAAGTTGGATTGAGGGCGCCTCAAAATGTTGACGCCCTCTCTCTCCCTTACCTGAAAGGGGAGCCTGCTGCTCATTCAGTGCTGGAGGGCCTCCTATTCGAGAGCCCACACACCATCCTTAACTGGATGGCGGGTTCACCCTCTGACCACTAATTAGCCAATTTGGGGAAAATTACTGTGGAATGACTGTTTTCCCCCTACAGTGTGGGCTTCTGACCCCTATTTAACCCTGACGTCAGGGTCCCCAAGGCCATGGGAAAAATCCTGCCCAAGGCTAAAACATTGTAGCCTCAATTTTTTTTTCAATCGCTCGCTTGTCAATGAGCAAGAATCTGTAAGGAGTGTAGCCCCGCATGAAATTAACCCTGTCATCCTTTCTGTTTTCAGAAAGATCTGCTCTATATTTCTAACCATTTGTGTTTTTATTCTAGCATTTGCAGGGTTTCTTCAATATTTTTACAAGTTTATCTTTGCTGCCTCTCATCTCTATCTCTCATCTTATCCCGTTCCTCATTTCAGTCTCTCTCTCCCCTCTCTCTCTTGCTCTCTCCTCCCACTCTCAACTTTTTTTGCTCTTTCCTCGCCTACAGTTTGCTAATATTGCAAACAGTAATTTCAGGTTTATATGCGTAAAAGCTGGTTAATTGTGTTATTGCTGAAAAGCTTTTTCATTATGCATCACAGAAAACACTGTCTGCAAAGAAATGTCCTTTAAAGGGGCACTGCATCCATGAAAAACTGATTTGGCAAATTTCTTGTTATTGGAAGGGACATCAGCTTGTCTGATATTCTTTTTAAAATCTTGACACCGTATACAAAGGATGTGGTGATGTAAATAACAATCTGTTTATCAACAGTAAATAAAGTTTGGTGAGAGCTTTTGCAACAGCGGAGGTGATCTTTTAACCCATGTCAGTGGTGCTGAAGATTGCAAAATGTTCCTTCATTCTGCTTGATTCATTCATTCTGCTTCAGAAAATTCCAGAATCATTTCTGAAGAGGTTATGTGACAGCTGTGCGCAACCATTCAACTCTCTTAAGTGTTTAATATTTGCTTTATTATCATTTTTGAATGTAGTTCTCCTTGCTGAATAAATACGAAACCCACTGCTAACTGGTTTTGTGACATTTGGGCAAATTGGAGCCAATTTACCCTTTTCCAACAGACGATCGTAAAAAAATAGTGTTTTTCTTTCATTTTCATTGAACACTTTCAATTATTAGTTTTAAATATGTACCAGATTGGGGGAAAAAATCCTTTGGCAGACAGTCAAAAATCATCCAATTGGGGAAGGAAGAGTCTACTTGCCTTCTAATTAGTGGGAGTGGGCGGTAAGCCAAGATGATGGATGACTTAGGCGATCAGTGGTGGTTGTGCAAGGGTGGAGCAGTTGGAGGTACCAGGTCACGTGATGAAACCTCCAAGAATATGTTGGCAACTCTAGAATGAGGCCTGTAGTGCAGGTCACTAGCAAGACTGAAAAGGCTTAAAGAACAGACAGGGCAAATCAGAAAGCTGTGGTTTAAGTCATGCTAAAAACCTGTAAATTGTAGGCAGGGAAGACTGAGGGAAGTGAGAAGTTTCACATTCTTGAGGTTTTGGGAAAGAGTGAGTTCTTAAAATTTATTGCTAATCAATAATTACAGGAGTGGTTGTTACAGTGTAACTATTTGAGGCTTAATGTCATTTGAAGATGACAGGAATTGAGCTGGGTCTAGAAATCAGGGCAGCCATGTTGTAGAGTGGAAGAGGGTTAAACGGCAAAAAAAGATACTTTAAGGCATGATGTGATACATTGTCGGGGGCGTTGGTGTGACATTCTCCGAGCTGTTCCTCAGCTCAGTTTATTGATAAAGGAATATTAACTATCATGCTGCAATGCTGATGCATTTCTGGGGTGGAGAAAATTGGTGTGTTTTTTAAAAACAGCCCCAAACACCCCCACAGCCACCTTCTCAGTGCTTACTCACTCTTTTGATATAATTTCATCCCTTTGTCTGGGGCTCTATTTATCATTTTTAATGCAGCATTCTTGTGAACTTCATGTATCACTGTGTGGGCGTTTGTGAGTTGTACTATTGTTCACTTCCAATTTTTATCCTTTTTCTCTGTTCCTTTCCTGGAAACACTGCCTGGGGTGCAGCTCCATGGGTGTTGGCCATATCTCCAGTACCTCTCACAATGGGCCATTCCCTCATGCAGAAGGAGGGGGGGGGGGCAATGATGGCCTTACCCATTGTCCACACATGCACCGTCCAACAGACTTCATTCATCAGGAGCCAGAAATTCTTAGGAACCCTGTGGATTTCATTTCCTCCTCGGCTCTGAGGCGATGATGCTAAATGTGGTGGCTCCGGCCCCAGATAAGTTTAGTTTAGAGATACAGCACTGAAACAGGCCCTTCAGCCCACCGAGTCTGTGCCAACCATCAACCACCCATTTATACTAATCCTGCACTAATTCCATATTCCTACCACATCCCTACCTGTCCCTATATTCCCCTACCACCTACCTATACTAGGGGCAATTTATAATGGCCAATTTACCTATCAACCTGCAAGTCTTTGGCATGTGGGAGGAAACCGGAGCAGCCGGAGGAAACCCACGCAGACACAGGGAGAACTTGCAAACTCCACACAGGCAGTACCCGGAATTGAACCCGGGTCGCTGGAGTTGTGAGGCTGCGGTGCTAACCACTGCGCCACTGTGCCGCCCGGGTAATCCAGCACAGATCGAGCATCCAATCTGGAATGAGCACCTTCAGTCCTGACACCAGGCAATACAGGTATACACAAGCTCTTGAAGAAGTGTGGTAACTGATATGAGCTCGCCCCTCCCTATCTTTGTGATCTCCTCCAAAAGACCCCTGCACTCCTATAATTCTGACCTCTTGTGCAAGATCACTTCTCACCATTCCACCATTGACGGCTGTGCCTTCAGCTGCCTAGGCCTGAAGCTGTGGAATTCTGTCCCTAAATCTTTATGATCCTCCATCTCTCTCCTCTTAAGATGCTATTTAAAACCTCGTTCATTGACCAAGCTTTTGGTCTCCAGTCCTAATATCTCCTTATCTAGCTCAGCACCAAATCCAGTTTGATAATGTTCCTGTGAAGCACGTTTGAACATTTGACTACATTAAAGGCCATATAAATGCTAGTTGTTGAATTGAACAGAATTTTTTTTTTTACTGTCTGTCGATTGTGTTCATTCCTGATGACTCAGATGAGCCACCTGTTGAGGGTTGACATTACAGTCAGAATTCCTGTGGGCTATACACTGTGCACAGATTCAACTCACTGCAGGGAGCTGCAGGATGACTCACTTTTAGCTAAAGTATCTTTCTCCCATCCACCCTTCAGGCTAAAGATTGTGCAGTTTCAATCCTACTGAATGTGCTAAACTTCTTATTTCCCTCTTTATTTAAAATTACTGCGCTCTTTCTGAGTCAGACTGAATCTGTTTTTAATCTGGAGTTGAATATGATTGAATGTGACTAATCCAGGCCTCAAATGGGGATTTTAAAGTACAACTTAGGGACTAGAGGAGTGCTTGGAGTATTGGAGTTTTTTTTTTATTAGGGTGTAGTGGAGCACTCAATTAGGGATTCCTGGAATGAATGTTAAAAAAGGGCCCAATTAATGAGTATTGGAACATGTACTCCATTGGTGAACCCTACAGTAGATAGCAGTTGTAACCATTACTGCTACTGAGGTACTTCAAGGAACTATGAGGGCCAGAGTGATCTCTTGGACTGGTTTCAATCACCTAAGGAGGTCAGAAAAGAATTTCCCAGATTTCCGCCCCCTTCCCACCCCCCTTACCCCCCACCACCAATTGACCTGGGCCTTTAATTTGTTGTTTCTCCTCACATGGTTGTGGATGGGTACGTAGGTATCACAATTGTGTGCGGCAGGCTGGATGGAGCATAGTCTTTTGTCCATCATTATGAGGCTCTTGCTTCAACTCATCCATATAGCCACAGAGTTCGAAGCGAACCTGCCTCGTTCTTGAGTCTGTCACTCGTGTGAATGTTTCTTCTTCTAACAGCTGGCAACTGTTCTGCTTCAAGGTTCTCTCGTATTATATTGTATTGACAGACTTTGGGGGAGAGGAAATAAAAGCTCAGCAGTAATTGATCTCCTGGCAGTCAGAGGTCCCCATGCTGGACTGCACTCCACACTGGCTACCACAAATAGATATTGACAGAATTCGACCCAGAAACCCAGCCTGGAAATGAAGATAATTAGTAAACATAGGCTGCTAAATATTTTTGGAAGCCGGAGAGAAACTTGCCTCGTAATTAATTCCACCAGTGTTACTTACCCATTCAGCTATCTTCAACTGTAATGGTACATAATTGTTCAGTTTTAAATGCATGTTTCAATTTCATTAATGCATATTGGTTAGAACAAGTGCACATTAATGTATCCCTCTGAGGGCTATTTACTTGCTTTGTTTCTTTTTGAACCAGATACTGTGCTCAAATTTGGCTAGCTTGCCCATGTGCTGTGTTTCCAGGTAGTTGATTTTATTATTTAGTTCTGGCCTTGGGTTTGTTAGTTTGCTACCCAAAGTCCTGGCATTTCCCCCGACACCTGCCAGGTTGTAAATCTGTCTGTGACTGATTTGTTTCATTGTTAACCTTCTTGTCCTCAACCAACATTGTTGTGCTTGACAGGGGTCTGACCAGGACTAGAAAAGACCATTGTAGTCTGACTAGATAGTGCCAAAATGTGAAGAATCCTTCTTTTCCTTGTTTTTGTCTCCCATCTAATACCCTTAATCCTATTCCCTGTCAAATATCTATCCAGCTCCCTCTTGAATTTAATTGCTCTACCTGCTTCTACTAGCACCCTTGGTAGTCTCTTCCATACATTCACTACTCTCTGTATGAAGTCATTAAAACCAAACCGTTGGTTCATTCCCTTTTCTGAGCATATCTCCTGATTAGAGACTTTGTGATTATGTCAAACTATTTATTAGGATTCAGTGATTTCCAGCCTTAAAAACCTGAAGTCCTGAATAAAATCATCCCAGTTTTCATAGCCTTCCCTCTTAGTTCAATTGCCTAATCTAACTAAGGTCATGAATTTATTTGCCCTCCACTGTAGCGTCTCCAGCAGTAAGATCACCCTAGTTACTGTCGGGCAACATTGGAGATGTAATTTGAAGCATATTTAAGTTGTTGTTCTGCACCTAAGATGCTATATAAATGCCATTTGCTGTTGTTGCATTTATTGTTATGTCATTGTGCAATCCCCTTACTTTGAAAAGGTGGTAAATTGATATACATGCCCCTTCACTTTGATGATAAAGTGGCTAATCTAAAATCCCAATCTCTCTCCCCCATGTATTTTATGGTGTGTTCCAGGTAAAAGTGAATCTTTGATGAAACCATTGTACTTGCTGGAGCACTGACCCTTGACAGTACCTGTTTATTTTGCCCTGACACTAAATGCAGCAGCTAGTTGTGAAATGGTCTGGGCTAGGGTGTAGGCCACTTGGCTTTTGAATTTATCAGTGATACTAGCTGATGTATTTATTGGTTACAGTTGGGTTCACCAGTAGGAGTGAAATGAAATTTCGATTTGGGCCAATTTCTCAAGTTGTTGTTGAGCTGAAATTGTAACCAAGTGAAGCCAGCTGCTTGAATTTGGCTCAGTGTTACCAGAGGCTTGAGATTTCATCCCTCCGTCTTCACATTTCAGATGTAGGCTTTCAGCTGCTTTATATCAAAACGTTCAGTTGGTTTTACTATGCAAGACAGAGTGTTGAGAAATTACTCCATCAGCATCAATATATTAAAACTAAATCTGAATGCGTAAAATACTGTCATGATATTGCTTTAGTACTGATTAATATACTACTGAATATGTAATAGTTTAGTATACATCAACACAGGAAGTAATGCAAGTTACCATGTGATACAGTAGTTGGAGCAGAGTTAGTCAGCAGGTAGCACAAGTATTGAAGAGCTCTCCTAGAATCCTGTTATTCCTCAATAAAGAACTCTTTGTTTAGTTTACCAATCGTTGTTATGGTGTATGGTATGTTTGTGTTAAGAGTCAGTAACACAGTATGGTGGCAGTGATGCAGATGCGTATAACGTGTTAGCAGCGGTGTTCGACATAGTGATAACGATCACAAGCGCGACATCGTGAACAATGGGAGAAGCCATAAAAGCCTGGGACAACACTGAAAACAGCTGGAAGAAGCAGCAGCAGAGAGTTGTAGGATCGGATTCAATAATCACCCTCAAGAATCGGTACTCCGAGAGAGTGAGTAACCGAAAGGGGAATGTTATCGGAACAGTAGTCAACCAGAAAGGCAGTGCTCTAGTGGAATTGGGCTCAAAAAATAATCGATCCGAATCAGGGCTGCGAGACTGCACTGCCGTTAAGTGTTGTGAGTTTTCCTGCCGAGAAGAGCACTGTGGGTGGAGTTTCCCCATGCAGCGGCTGAAAGATCACACTGCAGCCACAAAGCTCGGGGCGTGACAGAAGTCCAGTGCTGCAGGTATAGTAAACCTGCATTGTTTTTCCTCAAAGAAAAGTCATTAAAGGAAAAGTAATTTAAGGGGAAAACCCTGGTAAAAGAAATCTTGTGAAGCAAGAAATTTTGACACCATGACAACAAAATATCCAGCTATGAATTCATGAATTCCAACTATTTTGACAGCATATGGAGTTATGCTTTTTAGACCTTGCAGTCACAGAACCCAATAAGCAAGCAATAAAAATAAAGATAGTAATTTGCCATGAAGGTCTCCATTGCGTCAACACTTTTGGACTGTCAGAAGCAGACCTGAAAGACCCATCTAAACTCTGGACAGTGCTGGAAGATCAGTTAAGAGTCAATGTTAACTTTAGAATCCATTGACTCAAACTAACGGCTGATAGACAACAGCCTAAAGAAACTATTGACCAGCTCTTCAGTAGATGTCAAAACGAAGGTAAAGATTGCAATTTCTCAGAAGCAGAGCTCTCCGAGAGAATAATGGAGCTGGTAGTCGCATCGACTCCAATAGAGGCATTTCACAAGGAACTACTTGATAAGAAAACAGGATACGACATGGACAGTCTATTCAAAAATGGCAGAAAATAAGAAGCCACAGCTGCGAGCAGACAATATATATAAGCACTTGGAGCAACAACAACCGTAGGTGAGGTGGCCAACGCACCTTGACAGGGCAAGGCGTGCGGCAAGTGCAGTCTAATGCATCAGCCATGTAACTATCCTGCATTCAGAGATACCTGCAAGGCGTGTGGTCTAAAGGGACACTGGGCAAGACTGTGTAGAAAATCTGGCAGCAAAGAAGTGGTTGGAATCCACAGCTCAACAAAAAACAGACGCCACCTAGTGGCAAGAATAAAAAAGAGTTCACCAAGTACCATTTCAAGCACAGGCACGTCCATGAGGTAGGGAGAGACCCGGACAGCAAGAAAGCACCGAAAGAGCACTCGAGCAAATTGGACTGTTGTATGAAAAGGAAGAATGTGCAGGGTTATGGGGACAAGGTGGGGGAATGGCACTAGGTGAATTGCTCATTTGGAGAGCCAGTGCAGACATGATGGCCTCTTGTGCTGCATTAATTCTGTGATTCTGTGAAGAGGCAAACTCAAGCTTGAAAGTGAATAAGCTTTCCATACAGTGGCAGTTACATAGCATATGGATGCAATCACACAACTGGAAGCTTTCACCACAGTTGAAATTATATGTCTTAAGAAAAGTGGTAAGCACAAGCTACGACTGAAGATAGATACTGGGGCAAGCGCCAACATTTTGCCACTGCTGATACATGAGCTAGACTCACTGGATAGAACAGTTCACCAATCTACTGTGTGGGAGCATTGATGTTGAAGTGCAGATATGGAGGTTCTGCATGGTTGTAACAAGTCTTCTATGTTGTTGACACCAAGGTCCAGCGGTAGCAGGACTGCCAACATGCCAGATCATGACAATTCACAAGATCAGTCAAGTGCCAACGCCAGATAATCAAGGCAAGTGTGACTCTATTGAGTCTGTTCCAAGATCTGCAACACAAATACCCGGATCGATTTGACACCCTGGGCATTTTTATAGGAGACACCGTTCTTCACCTGAAAAACAATTCAGTTCCCTCCATAGCCCCACCACGAAAGTGCAGTGTCCACATAAAGCTAAAGGCTGAGCTTGACACGATGGAATGACAAGGGATTATTCACCGTGTTCAGCAACACATTGATTGGTGTAGCTCTGTGAGCACTGTAATTAAGAAAGATGGTACCATTGGCACCATTGATGGTACCATGCTTGGATCCAAGAAGATTAAATTGGGCACTCAAAAGATGTACTCACAAGATACCTACTTTAGAGGAGCTTAACCCAAGGTTTGCTAGAGTCAAGTTCTTCTCAAAGTTGGATGCGAAACATGGATATTGGTCAGTGCACCTTTCCGAGGAGTCACAGGAACTGACAACATTCAGAACAGCATTTGGGAGGTATTGCTTTCTACGGTTACCATTTGGTCCGTCAGTGAGTCAAGACCTGTTCCAACAACATATGGATTGCATTACCGAGAGTGTTCCTGGCTGTGTTTGCATTGTGGATAACATAGCCGTCATGGTACCAAGGAAGAGCATGACAAGAATCTTCACACACTAATGGAGACGGCTACAGGAGAAGGTTTGTGTTTAACAGCAAAAAATGTGCTGTCAATGTGAGCCATGTTAATGTCTTCGGTTCAATCTATTCTGACACTGGAATATGACCAGATCCCAGTAAAATTGAGGATGCACAATCAATACCTTTTCCTCAAGATAAAGAAAATTTATAGAGGTGTTTGGGCACCGTATATCTCGAATTTCTCCTGAGAAAGCATCATCACTGTGTGAACCTCTCAAGAAAGATACGCCATTCTTGCGACAAGAAACTCATCAGCACGCGGTCGATTCATTAAAACAGCTACTTTCTGCTGAAGCATGTTTACAATACCACGACCCAGGGATAGAAGCTACACTCAAAGTAGATGCTTCACGAAAGGGTCTTGGAGCATGTCTGTTACAGGAAGGTAACTGTCTTTGTGTTTGTCACTCGCTCAGGCGAACTGTTCAAATATAGAACGAGAAACATTGGCATTAGTGTTCAGTACCACCGGATTCCAGACGTACCTATTTGGCAAATGCTTTGTTATTGAGACTGATCACAAGCCACTAGAGATGATTTGGCAAAAGCCACTCACCAGCGCGCCACCTCGACTCCAAAGATTGCTAATCAAACTACAGGGGAACAATTGCGAGACTTGGTACAATCCTGAAAACCTCATAGTTATGTCTGACACATTGAGCAGGCTACCCAACCCCAAGAAGATAGAAAAATGTACCATTAAATGTCAAAGTGAACAAAGTAGATGTGGAACTAGAAGATGTGTACAACATTAACCGAATGCAATTTGGACAGAACAAACATGAAGAGATCCAGAAAGAGACCTCCAGAGATCCTGTCCTAAGGGCATTATGGCAGCTCATGTGGATGGCCAGATAGAATGCAAGAGGTTCCCACAGTCCTCATTTACAAGGGTAGATAAGTATTGGGCCTATATTCTCTGGAGTTTAGAAGAATGAGAGGCCATCTAATTGTGACATATAAGATTCTGAGAGGGTTTGATAGGGTGGAAGCTGAGAGATTGCTTCCGCTGGTCGGGGAATCTAGAACACGGGGGCACAGTCTCAGGATAAGGGGCCGATCATTCAGGACTGAGATGAGGAGAAATTACTTCACTCAAAGGGTTGTGAATCTTTGGATTTCTCTACCCCAGGGGGTTGTGGATGCTCCATCGTTGAATACATTTAAGGCTGGAATAGACAGATTTTTGGTCTTTCAGGGAATCGAGGTATATGTGGAGCGGGCAGGAAAGTGGAATTGAAGTCCAAGATCAGCCATGATCGTATTGAACTTTTGTTCTTGTGATATCAAAAGTGCTTTGTCAAGATATCCTTACCCAATTACAACAAGGTCACATGGGCATTGAAAGATCAAGACGACTGGCACATGAGACAGTTTATTGGCCAGGGATCAATAACCACATAGAATGAGCGGTGAGGATGTGCGATACATGTCAGGAGCATCAACTGAGCCAGCACAAAGAGCCACTCCATCCTCACCATGTTCCATCACATACAAGATCAAGAATAGCTACTGACTTATTTACTGTCAGAGGTGATGACATCTTACTTAATACCATATACTTCTCCAGATCTCCTATCATTCATCAACTGAGGGATACATCAAGTACATTGGTAGCAAACACAATGAGTGCAATTTTCAGTCTTTTTGGTCCCCTGGAGGAGATAGTATCAGATAATGATCCATAGTACACCGGTAAACCATTCCGAGTTATGTGTGCAAAGTGGGCTGCAAATTACATTAGTCATCTCCATACTATCCAAAGTCAAATGGAGTAGCAGAAAGGATGGTGCGGATGGTAAAGTCACTAATCTTGAAATGTAAGGAGACCAATCGAGACTTTCAAATAGCAATGTTGCACCTGCGAGCAACAGCACTAGATGCAGGATTACCATCCCCAGCAGAGATCATGTTCGGAAGGCAAGTCAGGACAACTCTTACAAGTCATCATCTGATTAGATCATCATCAGTCCAAAATAAATGATTGGTAAGACAAGAGCAAATTAAAATCACATGTGACAAATATGCAGGTGTGGAGTTCCCACCTCTGCAGGCCGGACTGAAGCATAGAGTGATCCACCTGCAAGAGAAGACATGGTTCCCTGCGGAAGTATCAAAGATCCGTAACGAGCACGATTGCACAAGATAACCACACCAAACGGAGCGACGTTGAGGAGGAATAGATGTCAGCTGAGAGAGTTATCCGACAGCATCATACCTAACACTCCTAGAGCATTAAGAACATGTTCACATTCAAGTTCTGAGAGTTCAGTTAAGGAAAATGGCGTGTACAACACTCAAGTACAAGATAATTGTCAGTCTAAATCTATGAGTCAAGAGAAAAGAATTGACAATTCCAGATCTCAGCAAAGTTTCACTGTTACCAGATCAGGTCAAGCCAGCAGACCACCTGTACATTTGAGAGACACTTGAGTAATGAATATGAGAGCCCATACATGTGTAAATACTGTTCACAATTATCCTATTTCGTTATATATATAGCTTATAACTTACGTATTTTTTCTATTTAAGGAAAAGGGATGTTATGGTATTGCTTTAATTGCTTTAATACTGATTAACATACTACTGAATATGTAAATATTTTATACATCATCACAGGAAGTGTTGCAAGTTACCATGTGATATAGTTGGAGCAGTGTTAGCACATGTATTGAAGAGCCCTCCTAGAATCCTGTTATTCTTCAATAAAGAGCCCTTTGTTTAGTTTACCAATCATTATTATAGTGTTTGATACGTTTTTGTTCAGAGCCAATTATGCAACACTTACAGCAGCCTGGCTGGTTTGAATCCCAGCTGTTTTCATGTTCTACCTGACCTGCATTGGACAAAGTAATTAATCCAGGAAAGCAAAAGTTTCCCATTGACTATCGGCCAGAGCTGGGCTGAATGTGAATCAGTGACATCTTCAGTTCTCTCACCCATCTTAATGGCAGAGAGAAAGAAAATGATTCAACTCCATTTCCTTTTCTGCTGCTGGAGGAAAAAAAATCAAAGAAGCATGCATGCCTGAATCTAGGAATGTTGTTGTTTTGGTTTTAATGGCGAAAATTGAAGGTGACAACAACATCAATTTACATTAATGTAGCATCTTTACTGTAATAAAAGACACGTGATGCTGAGAAACCTAAGGAGCGATGAAAATCGGGGATATGTAAAAGGCCAGAATTGGAGATCACTGCCCAAAATTAGCTTTTATCTGTTCTGCAGTCATCTTGGATGTGGTGAGTGCATGGAGTATCTGAACTCAGTGCCACTACTTTTGTAGCAGAAAGTGTTTCTAAATGTTAGAAACACAGAAGAACCAGGACTGAAAAACATGGAAAATGTTTGAAGAAAGTTGGGAAAATTCATTATACTATATTTTTAATGCCCACAATTCAGGACAACCGGAAGTTGAAAAGAGCAGGAGAGAAGCTGAGATAAATCAATAAATAGTAGTTAGCTGATGCCAAGCTTGCAACAGCTCGTAAATTTTACCAGGAACAGAAGGCTGAGAGCAGTGAGGAGCTTCCAAAGAGAATTGGGGCCTTAGAATAGGCCTTCATTGGTGAATGAATCAAGACTAAGGGTGATCGAGGAATTTCCTGTCAGATGGAAAATCTTCTTGATGCAAAATTATGGCTGATGCCATCAATGTAATAATGTTGCTCCTTTTGTGATAAAACAACAATTAAATGGAATTTGGCAGTGGATTCTTTAGACCGAAAGTAATTGGTTTGTTCCTTATTCACCATGACAACTTTTTAATATTTCCTTTAACCTTAATGAGAGAAACTGGGGCCAGGATTTTATCCAGGTGACACGGGTCTTAACCACCGGCAAAAGCACCAGCGAGAGCCCCGCATTGCCTCCTCAGGGGGAAGGCCCATCGGATAAAGTGCTAATTAGGCACTGAGGTGGACAGTGGCAAGCCTTCCCCGGGATCAAGGACCCTGGCGGGGGAGGTCCTACCTTCTAAGAGCTACCAGCCAATCAGAGGCCAGTAGCTCTTTAACTGAGCAGTAGCACCACAAAGGCGGTGGCTGCTGTCGGTACTGGACTCGCCTTGACAGGCTACAAGGACGTTAGGGTGGGGGAGGATTTGAGTGGAGGGGGTGGTGGTGGTTGGCAGCAAGGGCAGGAGGAGTGGCTCTCAATGGGCGCCCCCCCATTTCTGATGCCGGTTCCTCGATCCGGTGCTAAGTGTCTTTGAACGAGGGAACTCGCAGAGCTGGGCAAGCAACCTGCACGGGTTTGCTTGGCGTGCTCCCCATGCGACGACAGGCCTGTCTGCCGCTGGGCTAATTCCGACTGCGGCGGGATGAGGCACTTAATTGGACATTAATTGGCCGCTTAAGAACCTCAATTGGCGGCAAGGTGGGAAGGCCGTTCATAGAGTGGAGGCAGGAAGGTGGCGGGTACCACGTCCCCCAGCTCCACAACCACCCGGCCCTGTTGCTAACCCTGCCTCCCAACCTGACATGGGTTAGAGCATAAAATCCGCCCCAGGTTTCATTTGTAGCTGTTCAAAAGTTGAAAAGTAAGGCTTCCCAGACACATGCTTTAGCTTCCATTTCTTTAGTTTTGTGAAGCCGTGAGCATTGCTTATTTCAAGTGTGGTACTACATTGATGTGTGATACAATGAAAGTCCAATGCATACTTTGTCATCAGACATCTTTGGAAGTTATTTCTTTCTCCTGTAACTTGTGAGAATTTAAGCATTTTTGTGTTTAGAACTTTGTAACCAATGGCAAATGTTCTCCCACCACTGACTGCAGTCAGAGATATAAACTGCTTTACTTGCCATGAAGTAGGGGCCCAATTTTTTGAGAGGCACTAGGCCTCACTTCTGCTTAGCAATTAATGGGGAATGGTGTTGGAGGGAAATGTAAGTGGGACAGGGCAGTGCTAAAAGGCTGGTATAACACAGAGCTTTAGAAACCAG